>NC_133339.1:36485853-36819186 GCF_030506205.2 Paramisgurnus dabryanus | reverse complement strand
CATGTCCTCAGACATGTTTGCAAAGATTTTTTTCAAAGTTGCAGCGTGTGTCTCCCTGCTCAGGTCCAAAAAAGCCGGGGCACACCAAATATGGTGTTGTATGTCAGCAGCAGCGTCGTATGTCAGCAGCAGCGTCGTATGTCAGCAGCAGCGTCGTATGTCAGCAGCAGCGTCGTATGTCAGCAGCGTCGGATGTCAGCAGCGTCGTATGTCAGCAACGTCGTATGTCAGCAGCGTCGTATGTCAGCAGCAGCGTCGTATGTCAGCAGCAGCGTCGTATGTCAGCAGCAGAGTCGTATGTCAGCAGCAGCGTCGTATGTCAGCAGCAGCGTCGTATGTCAGCAGCAGCGTCGTATGTCAGCAGCAGCGTCGTATGTCAGCAGCAGAGTCGTATGTCAGCAGCAGCGTCGTATGTCAGCAGCAGCGTCGTATGTCAGCAGCGTCGTATGTCAGCAGCGTCGTATGTCAGCAGCGTCGTATGTCAGCAGCGTCGTATGTCAGCAGCAGCGTCGTATGTCAGCAGCAGCGTCGTATGTCAGCAGCGTCGTATGTCAGCAGCGTCGTATGTCAGAAGCGTCGTATGTCAGAAGCGTCGTATGTCAGCAGCAGCGTCGTATGTCAGCAGCAGAGTCGTATGTCAGCAGCAGCGTCGTATGTCAGCAGCAGCGTCGTATGTCAGCAGCAGCGTCGTATGTCAGCAGCAGCGTCGTATGTCAGCAGCAGCGTCGTATGTCAGCAGCAGCGTCGTATGTCAGCAGCGTCGTATGTCAGCAGCAGCGTCGTATGTCAGCAGCAGCGTCGTATGTCTGCGGCGTCGTATGTCAGCAGCGGCGTCGTATGTCAGCAGCGGCGTCGTATGTCAGCAGCGGCGTCGTATGTCAGCAGCGGCGTCGTATGTCAGCAGCGGCGTCGTATGTCAGCAGCGGCGTCGTATGTCAGCAGCGGCGTCGTATGTCAGCGAAGTCGTATGTCAGCAGTGTCGTATGTCAGCAGCGTCGTATGTCAGCAGCGTCGTATGTCAGCAGCAGCGTCGTATGTCAGCAGCAGAGTCGTATGTCAGCAGCAGCGTCGTATGTCAGCAGCAGCGTCGTATGTCAGCAGCGGCGTCGTATGTCAGCAGCGGCGTCGTATGTCAGCAGCGGCGTCGTATGTCAGCAGCGGCGTCGTATGTCAGCAGCGGCGTCGTATGTCAGCAGCGGCGTCGTATGTCAGCAGCGGCGTCGTATGTCAGCAGCGGCGTCGTATGTCAGCAGCGGCGTCGTATGTCAGCAGCGGCGTCGTATGTCAGCAGCGGCGTCGTATGTCAGCAGCGGCGTCGTATGTCAGCGAAGTCGTATGTCAGCAGCGTCGTATGTCAGCAGCGTCGATGTCAGCAGCGTCGTATGTCAGCACCGTCGTATGTCAGCACCGTCGTATGTCAGCAGCGCCGTATGTCAGCAGCACCGTATGTCAGCAGCATCGTATGTCAGCAGCGTCGTATGTCAGCAGCGCCGTATGTCAGCAGCGCCGTATGTCAGCAGCGTCGTATGTCAGCAGCGTCGTATGTCAACAAAAATGATCAGCAGCGCCGTATGTCAGCAGCGCCGTATGTCAGCAGCGGCGTCGTATGTCAGCAGAGGCGTCTTATGTCAGCAGCGGCGTCGTATGTCAGCAGCGGCGTCGTATGTCAGCACAACGTCGTATGTCAGCAGCGGCGCCGTATGTCAGCAGCGGCGCCGTATGTCAGCAGCGCCGTATGTCAGCAGCGCCGTATGTCAGCAGCGCCGTATGTCAGCAGCGTCGTATGTCAGAAGCGTCGTATGTCAGCAGCATCGTATGTCAGCAGCATCGTATGTCAGCAGCGTCATACTTCAGCAGCATCATTGCAGTCTCGTGCACGCGGTTCACAACAGACCCGGAAGAGAAGACAATGCTGAATAAAGTTGTAATTGTTGTTATTTTTGAACCCAAATATATTTTCTGACCCACTGATGTCACATGGACTACATTGATGATGTTTTATTACCTTTCTGGACATGAACACTATACCGTACATGGAGGGACAGAAAGCTCTTAAACTGTGTTTCTAAAGATCAACGGAGGATTTACATGTTTGGAACGACATGATGGTGACTCATTAATGACATTATTTGCATTTTTTTACAACCCTTTAATGATAATAACTGCATACTGTAGCAGGTATCTTTCTGAACTCTAGACTTACCATCCGTTAACCATTGTATTTACATAAAAACATAAAGCACTTTTTGTGAGAGGGCCTCTTTTTAGAAGAGTACTAAGGTATAGTGATAGTATCAGATACTGTGGTACTTTGCTTTATACCCTGGTTCTGAATGGTTATCACATACATATATCATAGTATTATGTGGTATTCCAAATCAGTAAAATAATAATTTTTTAAACAAATAAAAAACTTTTTGTTGCTTTGTCTGCTTAATGCATCTAAATTATACTTCTTACTTGTTTGCAGCCAAACAGGACATATTATCTAATGGATCCCAGTGGTAATGCAGACAAATGGTGTAAGAAGATCCAAGAGGTGTGGCAAACGATATACCACTAACACCAGACTCGAGGTATGATGGGGCACTGGAGTCAAATCTTCATTTCCTCCATCAGTCAAGAACCAAGCAGAAACTGTTCTGTATGCTGGCACCAATGGCCTTTGTGCCAGAAAGGATGTTTTGCTCATTCGCTGTGTTTTTTTATCATGTTGCAGTAAAATGTAAAAAGTAAACCTTAGCAAAGTTGTACACTTTGTATGCATATATTACTGTATATGTATACATGGGAAATGTCCTAAAAAGCTTGGGAAAACAAAAACACTCATGTTGCCTTTTAAAATATTTGGAGTGGCTGGTTGGATAGCTTTAGTACACCAGATGATGAGACACTTTGGTCAAGTATATATTTAATTCATAATTAATATATTTATATTTATTCTTTTAGTTATATTGTTCATATGTGATTACATGTCACTGGTAATAATTCAACAATGACTCAATATGTTTAAATATCCTCTGCAGTTTAAGCATTCTTGACCTAATGCTGCCTGCTGTATTAGAATCTGCTGTAAGATGGAATATACTGTAGTTATTATTAGGAGTAATTGTTGAGCCATAATTACCTAAATCTACTGCTTTATCTTAAAACATTGGTTTGAGAGTCTATCATAAGGCATACTTTATAAGGTACCTTACATCATGTATACTGCAAGCAAGCATGATGTGACAAATGTTGACCCCTCTCATTATAATCAACAAAGTTGATGGAGAGAAGTTTCGACCTGTCATGTTGTGTGGATTTGCTTGCTAGCATTGTTGGTTTTATTAAATGTATAAACAACACTTTCAGAAAAAGGTACAAAAGTTGTCACTGGGACGGTACCTTTTTAAAAGTTCCTAATAGGTACCATTTTGGTACCAATATGCACTATTTAGGTACACAAGTGTACTTTTTGAAAAGTTTCGGCCCCAGTGACATCTTTTGTATTTTGTTATTTTTTTAGAGTAAATGGTCATGTTAGAGATGCAGCTGTTGGGTGCTTTATTGTGTATACTAAAGGATGTTTGGTCCAAAGCAAAGAAAAATGTTGTAACTGAGTGAGAGTCAGTTTCCTTTCTGTTATGTTTGATCAATGCTGTTTTCACCATTTGTTCAGTTGTCTACAATTCTACTAAGTTTGTCACTGAATAAAACTGTGATGTACAGATGATGTATTATTCAGAAAGTAACACAGTGTTACTAGATTTGCACCTTGTATAATTGTATTCTTATATAAGGTTAATTGCTGGCAGTGGCTCAGCTTGTACTTGTATTATTTAAATATTCAGAGATTTTAATTTAATCACGTTCAGGGGTCATGCTTTGTAAATATTGACTGTGTAAGCCTTTGAATGTGAATGATTGCTGTATAAATTAGCATTGTTTCTTTACCTTTTTTTTTTTTTTAGTTTGTGTTCAATGTTTTTGGGTTTCTTCACATATTATATTGGAGAATGTGCTGGGGTAATTCTCAAAATAAAAGTATATTTAAAGAGTAATACTTTTTTGTCTTTACTACCGAAAAAAGCTTTTGGTTGCTTTTGGTTTCTAGGCTTGCCCTGCTCTAAACATTTCGCAGTTGGGTCTGTCATGCATGCAAGCTGTTTACATTTCTCAACGTCTTGCGGAGCAGATTGAGTGCTGGAATGAGGTCATACTGAATAAACTTTCCAGGTCTGAAGGAAAGATGTACAGTAATTTAATACCGTCAGGCTTTCCCAGACTTAGTATGGGATATACATTTCACTTTCAGTCGCAGGCCCATCGAGTGCTGGTAAATGGCTGTGATTCACTGTCTGAATCTGTCTAGAATATCAGCACTTCTGTGTTCTTTACATCATCATCATCTTAAATAATTTAATTCTCTTTACACAGTCAGGCACAGTTCCATACCAAAGCGGCAGCTTATTATTATAAACCTTATGATGTATTTACTTATTTTACTATTATCTGTACAGTTATAAATTTAGACAGAAATAATTGTAAAATATCTAAATGAATTGAGACAGCACAGACTCCGGAGGTCGCAAATACAGGCTGCATACGTCATCAAGCCTGCTTTATTTAAGTTAACTGAGCATTACATTCGCAAGTCATAAGCATTTAACAACAATTACGATTAACTAGTAATAAACGTCAATTTTATAATTGTTAATATTCTCGTCTTGATGACGTATGCAGCCTAACAAATGGACCTCCGGAGGCTGCAGCCTTCGAATTGAGGCCTTGGACTTCATATGCGGTCTACGTAGTCAACTGGCGACGTACACACAAGATGGGTCGGACTTCATTCGACGCTGCGCAGACTGATCAAATAAGATCGAAGTATCGCGAGAGCGACTGGCAAGCTAACCTTTCGACTCGCCCTCGCGATACTTTGATGTCAAGAGCAAATCTGTTTGTATGAAGTCGAACACACCAACGGCTTTTTACGTAATGGGAGGGCACAGCAGCTTAAACTCGACACACTTCCTGCTTTCGCTCAGAGTCAGTCAGGCAGCGGGAGATCAGAGGAGGTATGGCGGAGAAGAGCCCTGATCCGAGCGCTTCGAGCGCCCGGAGGTGTCCCGCTGTTTCTCCAGGAGAGTCGTTGGCAAGCAGCTCCTCCAAATGGGTTCGGCTGAACGTCGGTGGCACGTACTTTCTCACGACGAGGCAAACGCTTTGTAGGGATCCGAAATCTTTCCTGTACCGACTGTGCCAGGCCGACCCCGACCTCGACTCTGACAAGGTATTTATACCGCCAGGTTCTCGGTAGCATGCTGCTAAATAAGTAACCGCGTCATTTTAACGAGGCACATACAATTCGGAGTAATACATTCGTTTTATTACGGTTTACTGATTTTTTTACTGAAATATTTAGCTAACGGCTAACTAGTAAAGTTACAATGTGTTAATGTTGCTTTGTTTACTAGCTTAGCCCAAAAATATAATTTAATGTAGTGTGTTGACTAATAAAAGTTATCTGTAACATAGACGATTAATTGACTGTTTGTTCGTTTTTTTTTTTAAGTGGTTTTACGCGTATTTTTAAGCTATTAATAAAATGAAAGAGCACCTCTCCTGTAGTCTTCAAAACTAACTTATAGATAAACTTGTATGCTACATGTCAACCGCTAAGTTAACTAACTGATAAACTTCCCAAATGTTTATCTAACTGAATTGTTAACGTTTCTCATCGTTTCTTTCCGATTAACCCCATCCCCCGAAAATACAAATAATTTTACCCGTGTTTATCTAACTTAACCATAGTAAAATCAGTAGTTTTAGTAACGTTAGAGTTACCTGACCAATCAAGTAATATTATTTAACTTCATGTTTAAAAAAATAATTAATTAGTTTGTTAAACCTTACAAATATTAACAAGCTTATTAGTGGCTATTTAACTTGACTATAGAAATATTAACAATATTCTCACTTTTTTTCTTAATTTTGTAACAATAAATGCCTAAACTTTATTTTATTTATTTTATTAACTAATCGTTATTATTTGTTTATCTGGTTCAATTTATTTTTGCTTGCAAATCAATCTTCAACACCAGGTATTCTTATTTTTAATTTTTTAATTTATAGTAGTTTATTTTTTCCAATATATTAGTATTTCCATACTGAAATGTAGCTTATATAGGAAATATGAACTAATTCAATGCTATGAATATGTTATAATATCCATGAATGTATCCAGAATAGACTTGTTTATCAAACCTATCAGATTCTTGTCATGTGACATGAAGAAATAGGATTGCATGCTTTTAAACTTTTAAAGGTCAGTATGCATCATTTATTAGAATAACAAACGGTTAAAAGCCGCCACTGAAAATATGAAGCATTTTGTCTATACCACAGCTTAATAAAAATATTGTAAAATAAGTTTTAATTCTAAGAAGCAAATTGTGTATTTTAACTGTAAAATATACTTTGTAAATGCTTTAATATGTGTTTAAACATTGTAGAATAAAGCCCACTATCTGACCCCACTATTGATCTGTGGTAATGATGATGTGCTTCACACAGATCAGGGTCCCTATGGGCTTTCCAGCTTATATTGAAATGTCAGCAATATAATTTTTTCTTAAGAGAGACTGTTTATAATTTTGCACAAATTTTACCTTTTGAATAAAACTGATTTAATCCATATGAACTGATGATGCGAAATATTGTTTCTTTCTAAAGGATGAAACGGGTGCTTATTTGATAGACCGAGATCCTACTTATTTTGGTCCGGTGCTCAACTATCTGAGACATGGAAAGCTGGTGCTGAACCGAGGCCTAGCAGAGGAAGGTATGATGGGAATGCAATAAGAATCTTCAAGATCAGTCTGAACTTGCTGCTCGGCAGCTAAATAACCATTCAATAACCTACATTTAAATTATATATTTGTGTCATTAAGATGCTATGACGCTGATTCATGGTTTGAAATCTGTCCTTTAGGTGTGCTGGAAGAAGCTGAATTCTACAATATAACATCATTGATTAAACTTGTGAAAGACAAGATCAGGGAGAGGGATTGTAAGACAGCTCTGGTAAGTTAACATGAAGTGTTTTATAATTTGTTTTAATTGTTTATTTACAAGTTTTCTGTCATTACTCTACTGATAACTATGTCAATCTGTAATGCACATTTAATGTTTTTTATTGTTATGATATTTATTATATTTTTTATTTTAGTATTATTATTTTAGTAATAATATTGTGCATGATATTTGAGGAGCCTATGCAGAAGTCAGGCTCTACAAACCTGTCCCCCGCATGGGTTCGTCTTACACAGGGCGTCCAGGTCCAAAAAGCACTTGCTGTACAACATGATAAAATGCTCTCTGAAATCTGGTTTCTCAGCACCTTCATCTTATCACATTTGTGGTTCTGCAATAGACAGAATCGTTTGGAAATCGAATCAGAAAGAAAAGGGTGTGCTCTTCAAATAGCACTCTTCATGTTCTCAAATGTTCTTCTTCTTCAGCTTCCTGTAAAGCATGTATATAGAGTACTGCAGTGTCAAGAGGAGGAGCTGACGCAGATGGTCTCCACCATGTCTGATGGCTGGAAGTTTGAACAGGTAATAAATAACACAAGGGAATTTGGTTATTCCAGCGGTTAAAACAGTTTTGGACTGTATTTGGAACAATGGGCGAACATTACCTCTTAAAGGGCTCATTATAGTTGTGCATAGGTAGCCGCGACAGCAGTGGTTACGCGTCGGTTTTCCTTTAAACTTTCCTAACCGATGATATGTGACTAAAACGTATTAGATGTAGGGGTGTTATCCACACAATATTTGCAAGGAAAGCCTCTTATACTTGGGAGCAGACATGTATGAGGTGTTTCTGGGAGGTTTTAGTACATACTGCGTCATCTTCAAATAATGATTATGCGACATGCATACATCAGGTGACCCGAAAATGCGAATAAACTGTTGGAATCCCTTTTCCAAATTGCCTAAAAAACTACCTCATACAAGTGTAAAAATTTTTTTTGCGTTATATGGGAGTTTTGCAAAATGTATGTGTTTCCATTCACTGCATTTTTTATTCGAAATGTCAATTTGCGCAATTCAAAGGGTATTGGAAACCAGCTAGTGACATAAAACTAGCGATCTGATAGGATAATAAGCAATACGCTCACTGATTTAAATCTTCATCTTTATTTAGCTATGATTAGGCAAGCTTGCGAATCTTGTCACATGTTTGAATGTTCATCAAAGACCTGAATTAGATTTGCTAGACGTAGAACTGAGATCCAATCAAAGTACAATGTTAGTAAATTGGGTCTGATTGCTGTATATGTGGTGGGTAAAGGTGGTGGTGACCAGTCTATGAACCATTGCGTGTTTTCCCAGTGTGTTGGGTGAGGTGCTTTTGTACATTTTTACAGTTTTTTGCTCATCCTGAACTCATGCCTTATGGTCAGCTGTAACATGACAGAATGCCAGGCATTCCCTTTAATGTATGTTTGTCTATAAAAATGCCATATACTGCAGTGGACACAGTGTTTTGTTACTGGGTATCTTTTAGTTTAAATATAAATAACGTAGTGCTTTATTCGCAAATGTATTTGGTAATTTGTGTTTTTTTGTAATGTACAGTCAGTTTACTCACAGAGAGGTTGTAGAAGTGTGTCAACCACATGACATTTTGTTATAGGGTTTATGATTTAATCCGACAATGTGTGTCACAGATGAGAATATCCAGTGCAGTCAGTTTTTATTTTTAAGATGAGTGATTTATTCTCAACATGTTACAGTATGTATGTTGTTTATGGTTTTTTCCAACAGCATAAATTTTGCTCCATTGTAAAATTCGAACGGTCCAGCTGGTTTCAATCGGAAGGCAACAATATAACAAATTCGCAGATTCATTTATATGCCAAAAACTGATTTAAGATTTAGATCAGTGGTGTCCAGACTTTTTGTGTATGTGGTAAACTACTTTTAAAATAATAAGGCCTACAAGATTTACCTGCTAAACACAGTTACATTTTTTAATAACACTTTAAAGGTGCAATGTGTAATTTTTATAAGGATCTCTTGACAGAAATGCAAAATAATATACAAAACTATATTATCAGGGATGTATAAAGACTTTTCGTAATGAACCGTTATGTGTTTATTACCTTAGAATCAGACGTTTTTATTTACATACACCAAGGGTCCCCTTACATGGAAGTCGCCATTTGTGCCGCCATGTTTTTTACAGAAGCTCTTAACGGACAAACTTGTTTACTAAGTTGTCTCTGGCGATGACATGTTTGTCCGGTGGCGGCTACTGTAGCTTCTCTATGCGTTTTAAAAGCAAGAGGTGAGCAGTGGACTGAGCCTTTGGTTGCAATTCGTAACCTCACCACTAGATGCCTCTAAAATGTACACACTTCACCTTTAAATGGGTGTTAGGACTATACATATATCTCTACATTGAATTTAGGACTGTCACCATTAGTAAATTCTTTTTGGGGCTGTTTACACTTGGTATTAAGATGTGTTTTCATCGATCGGATCACAAGTGGACGAGAGAGACACATTAAGTTTACACCTGGTATTTAAATCCGTCTCTCTTGTCCACTTTCGACCGCTTCTGTCCTGAATACTGTGATGGGGTGGTCTGTGAGATGCTGGGTGAGTCTCTCTGCTGTCATTCAAACCCGAGCGAGAGTAATTATGAGTTTATATGGACGCAAACTAATATTATGTCAGAGTCCACTGCTTGTTTAGCAAGTATACATGCTGCAGAGTGTTTTGTACGTGTGTATGTAAGAGCTTTCTCTGATTTTTCAGCGCAATTGATGAAATAGGATCGCGCAACTTTCACACGCTTTCAAAAAACAAAACGACGGAGATCAGCCGCTTTAGTTTGATCAATGAAAGGCTAAAAATAACGCTGTTCACGCCAGAAGTAAAAAAAGACGTAAAACTTGTGTTTAATACCTCAGATTAGATAAATGGGTGGAGAGAATGCGGTCGCGTGTGGATGTTCGAACACATTCAACCACATATGCGTTCCGCAACTCCAAAGCGATCTGATCGAAAGTGGTTTCGACTACCTCTGGATGTGGTTGAAAGTGGTCGAAAGTGGACGAGCTCAAAACGTTTTGAACACCGTTTACACCTGGCATTAACGTCGTCCACTTGTGATCCGATCGACGAAAACGCATGTTAATGCAAAGTGTAAACAGCCTCTTTGAGAAGTTTAACAAAAATCCTTGAGTACATGTCGAGTACTCCTTAAAATAACGCAGATGCAGTTTAGTGAAACAAACTAGAAAATATCAACAGTATCAGAAGCGAATCAGCGCTATACACTGCCTTTCTCATACACTGTTAACTTATTTGCGATCGACTGGTCACATCAACATCAAACACATCTTAATACCAAGTGTAAACGGCCCCTTAGATCTACATGTGACTTTGCTCAGAACGGAGGTTAGGAGCAGTATCATCTATGCATCTCATCTAGCAGCAGAGAAAACATTTTATGGAAGGTTGCTTTTATTTAAATAGCTAAACAACATTGTTTGCTTTGTTTGCATATTTGTGTTTTTACTATGGAAAGATGCAAAAACAATGTGACGTTTTTTTAGGTTGTAGTGCTTGCTTGGGATATGATATCATTTGTGGTGCTGTAGGTGTAGATGTGAGGGAGGCATCAGAGGAGCACCAGGTGCTTCAGTCTAATCACTACCTGGAGGGATGTGAAGAGAGGCATCTGTATTCATATGGAGAAAGCACTCGCTTTTCTGAGATGTTAACTCTTATTATTGGAAGATTTTGCTCATCTTGGTTACCAACGTGACTCTCTTGGTATTACACACAGAAACTGACAAGTAGTCAGGGTTAATGTTTCGCCATACCAACAAACAAGTGACTCAAAAAGAAATGTGACCGTGTGTTGTTGTTGTGAAATCAGCATAAACTTAGTATGACAAAATGCTACTGTAATATTTTTCCCACGTTACATTAAGGAAAATTCCTTATTTCTTTATCCGCAGTAGTGTCGTAATCTGTCTTATTACACATTTTTGGCAACAACTAATGAGTATATATGTTACAGATGCAATGGTTTTATGTTGTGTAATTCCATTTACTCATAATTGCAGTCAGATGAGTTAGATTTGGATGTATCATCATGTGTCTTTCTTTCCTCTTTCCTTCCAGTTGGTGAGTATCGGTTCTTCGTACAACTACGGAAACGAGGATCAAGCCGAGTTCCTCTGCGTGGTCTCCAAGGAGCTGCACAATCAGTCGTACGGCACAAACAGCGAGCCCAGTGAAAAGGCCAAGGTGAGGTTGACTGAATCGCAAAGGTCTATCGTGCACCCTAACCAGAAATATTGATAAAAAATATCCCACAGCTCTGCTCTTCGGCATAACAGCAGTCAAAGAGTTGAAGAATAAGATCAAATGTAATCATGTTTGAGTGTTTTGTTTCTCTGCATGGCTTGCCCAATGAGGATGCTTTTTTCAGTATTTCTTGGTGAGGCATCATTTACATATCACTTAAACTGATAATTAGGTCTCTGCTGAATGCAATCTCTCCTCCTCTCTCTCTCTCTCTTTGACGCAAACTGTCTGGCTATACTCGTGCCTATTAGCCAGCCCTAGAATTATATCCTCAGCTTATCTAGTCTGCTTTCTTCTATCGGATAATGATGAAAACCTGCTCAACATTTAATGCTCCCCTACAGCCGGTTTTATCCTGAAAATCTTCTTAAATGGCTTATCTGATTCGCAATGTTTCAGTATCAGGTCAGGGTTCAGGGTCAAGGTTTTTGTGCTACAGTTAGAGTCAGGTTCAGTAAAAAAAATCATGGGATGAGATCACCAATCCATTGTGTTACACTTCCTGTAAAGTCCACATAGTTGCCTGTACAAATAACCCTCACATTTATGGCTTGGTGATATAGCGAACCAAAATGAAGGTTTTGAAGATATGTGTTTTGTGATATTTACACATCTGATCAGAGATGGCTTTAAAGGGCACATTTTTATTCAGTCAGAGGAATTGTAATTGAAAGTAGATTTAAAATGTAAGCAAGAAGTACATTAAGTAAAAAATTGAAGTTATAATTATATTTGACAAATAATTTTTCTTCTAATTGATTCTGCCAACAAACGGGTATATCTGAATAATCTGAAGCCGGGAGTTAGTGGATTTGAAGCTTAAGTACTTAATGAACGTATAGACCATTTGCGTGTTTGTGAGCGGAGCCCAACTGGTGGCAGAAAGTGACAGCTCTGCAGTTGCGTTGTGAAGTATTTAGGCGTTAAACTGTGATATTTATAGATCCGGTGTTCTGTTGAAGTATGTTTCTTTTTGGTGTAATGTTTCTTAAAGCGTTTTCATCACCAGGGTTCCCATGGGTCCTTGAAAGTTTGTGAATCTTGGGGGAAAATTCAAGGCTCTGGTTTGAAAATATACATGCATAGATACAGGTCACTAAAAAGTGCTTGAATCTATTTTATGCAAGAAGTTTTCTGGAAAAAAATCCAAATTATTTCATGTGTAATGTAGGATAATATCATAAAAATTCTAGACTTTTTAAGCACATGCGTTAAACTGTTCTCTTTAAATGTTTATTTCTTCTGTATGCAAATGTTGATACATACCAAAATGCTTTTTTGCCTAGTTGTGTTTGACACATGAAAACGTCTCGGGTTACGTATGTAACTGTTGTTCCCTAAGAAGGGAACGAGTTGCTGCGTCTCCCTTGCCATACTTCCTGCGTCTCTGTAACGCCGTCTTTGGCAATATTTCCGATAGCGATATACTTCCTGGCTCCCGCGTCACCCTTTCTTTCTCGTTAAGCCTCACCATTGGTTGAATTTGATATACACATTCAGACGCACTTACCCCTGGTGGCGTCACTAAAGTGTCACCGCAGTGACGCAGCGCGAGTTCAGTCGAAAGGGAACTGTAACAATGTATTTTTAAAGGTAACACAATGTAACCTTGCTCTCTCACTTGAAATGTGTCCCCATATTTAGTCCTTGAATAGAGGGTATTGGACCTGAAAAGTCCTTGAAAGGTCCTTGAATTTGAAGTTAACTAAGGTATGGGAACCCTGCATCACGTTACGTTTATTTTTTTTAGATAAATTAAAAGTTTAAATGGCCTGGCTACTGATATATGTGCACGTATGTAATGTATATGTATTGTTCTTTATTGGTAAATCAATTATTTTTACAGTATGCATTGTTAAAGTACATATAAAAGCAATACTATCATTTATTCTATATAATACCATTTATTAAATATTTCATCATTTTCTTGTTAATTATTATTTCTTCCTTATATTTATAGCCTTCGTGTTTGTTCTAAAACTATTATAAAATTAATATGTTTACATACAAATGAATATGCATAGGCCTGTTTATATATTAATAACACTTTACATCATGTGCGTGTGTGCTATATTTATATATTTATTAAGTATGTAAACATAATATTTAATACATTTTGATATTATTGCTTTTTCAGCATAACCCATTCAAATCTTTAATCTTTCTAAATAAATTATAAACATAACTTGATGAAAACACTATAAGAAACACAGAGGGACTCGGATATCTTCTCTAATTATTTTCTTTTCTAATTATTAAAAGATTTTCAGATTATTTCATCACTCCAATCTGTCCATTTAAGGGCTTATTGCAACCATAAACACCTACGTTTATCTTTAAATGGTGTCTTTGACGACAGTATTTTATAAAAATGAAGGCCATCTTTTTTTGGCATTCCTATTCTGACGCTCAACAGCACAACAAGAAATTTTCTAATGAGTTGTCTTGCTCGTTTCACTTGTGTGTAATTCATTTCCACTGTTTTTCTGCCACCACATTGCGCGCACAGCTTGAAGTGACGTAACTGTGACGTCTACTCGCGAAGGGTCTATAGTACAATTTTATTTTTGACAGAGATGGCATTTAGCGGCTTTTGCTTCTGTGCTCCTCTTCATATACATAATGTCCATATTTAACGGTTGTTACTCTTTTGCAGATTCTTCAAGAACAAGGCTCTCGAATGTGAAACAACCGCATTTTATGTTCCCCGGTCCTGCAGTTGCTGGGCACAACAAAATGCACCATATCACACTGCGAGAGAAAATTGTCAAGCAAGGAGACAAGCTGTTCGGAGCGGACGCTCTATATTGTTTTAGGTTAATTGACACTTGTTTGTGCCTGCACAGTAATGCCGGACTGTGGTTTCTTGACGTTGGTGGATATATCTGAGTCTTTGCTTGAACGGTAGGAATATGCATGTCATTAGTAATCTGAGCAAAAAGGGCCTCAATCACGCCTGGTCCAATCGTGTTTACTCAGGGTCTCTTATCAAAACAAATATGTTAATCATATCATATGTGGATCAGTTAGAAATTTTGTCAAAACATATTTAAAATCGTATATTATGCCATACAGAAAGTTGAACCTCACAGTCGAACGATCATAATTAAGAAAGCAGAGCTCAAGTATTTTTTGGATTGAGATTACATTATTACGGTGGCTTATGTGAAATGTTGACTGGTGAGGGATAGTGTATTTTTATACCAAGGATTTTGTTTTTAGCATGTTCGTAGGAACAAAGGTGTTTCTTTCGTTTTGACTTGCATAGTGTTCGTTTTTCTACCAGGAGGGTGAAGGAACATCCGTAAGAGTTCGCCTCAAAGTTACCTTACGTTTCGTGAGGTTATACTGTCGCTGCAACAAGAGAACAGAAAATATTTGTCTTCCATCCCTGGATTCATTCCGAATTGGTTAAACTGGATTTTCTTTTATCTTAGGAGGGTAACAAAAATGCCTGGTTAAATTTAAGTATAAGTATAAGAGCTATAAAGGCATTCGATTTAATTTATTTTTGCAGTACTGTTTCATACAACACTTTACTTGCATGACACTGACTGTTAATGAGTTATGTTGCGAGACTTATTTTTACTTTGGAAAACGATGGAATAAGAATGGATATTTCTAAAAGAAAGCATTTATCGACTAACTAACATCTATATAGTTCAACACTGTTAATTCCAAATATATACACATAATCCTATAGTTTATTTCAAAAACATTTCGACAATGCTGCCTTTAACGATCCTACACAACATCGGAGTTGTGGTCAGGGAAATAACACGTCACCTTTGCTAGGCTACAAGCATATCTGTTTGACAATGTATATAGATTAAGGAGCGTAATATCCGTGCATGTTCTTTTTCCTAATCCTCTCTCACTCCCGCACACAAAGGGCTTTTAATAGTGGAATACAAGCTATACTTTTTGCAGGGATCCAACCGATCTCCTAATATTGCCTGATCGAGGCGAAGTTTACATGGCTAGTGTTTTATAAACGATAATACTACACGTTTACTTACCTTGACTATGTGACACCACGCTCTAGTTTGGTTTCAAGACCTGTATGTTTACATATCCTCTCGATTACTTAGTTAGTTACTGTCAACCTTGTGTCTTAGCAACTAGAGAGGAAGTTTAATTCTTTAAAGGTGTTGCGTTGCTTGCTCACTGAATCAGTGTCTTGTGCCTCCATTATAGCCTTTGAGGCTTCACAGTGCATGCTGTCCACTGAAGCTCACTGCTGACGTCCAGACCGCTCTGCAGAATCAAGTGATCAAGTCGTCACTGTGTAGGGTGCTGCACTGCTCTCGCTATATGTTTTTTTTACATCTTGCCTCCCAGGTCTAAGCAGAGGCAGCAGGATGTGCACTATGACGCATCGGTCACACTTTTTTAGTCACCGTCTACGTTTCAGTTGCCAGTTTACATAAGCCAGTTTTCCTTCCGAGGCAGGCGTATACGGCCAAGATGATACTCGGCCTCGGTTATTTAACTTTCTCCGTGTAAAGCGTGCAATTTGCAAAATGTATTTTGAGAACGGGCAGAAGCAGACTGAAATGTCGTTTGCCTCACCTCGTCACTGCTGTTCCTATACTTATTATCCTATAACATGTTTTTGTATTTTTTTTAAGCTTACAATTTGTGTATTCACATACTATATTATATATGTACTTGCAAGTTACGACTGGAGAAAATGTATATGATGGTAATGCTAGGACCCGGTCAATCTAAATAATAAACACTTTTGAATTCTGAAACTCTTTTTATTTCTAGATTAAATGTGCTGTTAAAGATCTGTTTAATCACATCCCACATGTCTATCTTAAAATCAGATTAAAATCTCCCTGTGGTATAGCATTGGGTTGGCAGCACAAAAGGTCATGGGTTCAAACCCAGGGGACAAACATATTTATAAGAAATGTATACCTGGTAATGTACTGTAAGTCACTTTGAATAAAGGGTGAAGGCATCTGGCAAATGAGAAAATTTTAAATTGCAGGATTTTAAAAAACGTTACATTAAGCTTAAAGGGGACATTTCACAAGACTTTTTTTAAGATGCTGAATACATCTTTAGTGTCCCCAGAGTACATATGTGAAGTTTTAGCTTAAAATACCCTATAGATAATGTATTATAGCATGTTAAAATTGACACTTTGTAGGTGTGAGCAAAAATGTGTCATTTTTGGGTGTGTTCTTTAAAATGCAAATGAGCTGAGGAAATGCAAACATGATGGTGGTTTTTTGAAATTGAAACTCAATCGTGCTATCGGTTATTTTCTTTCTCTGCACTAAATGGCAGTGCCACGGTTGGATAGTGCAGATTAAGGGGCGGTATTATCCCCTTCTGACATCACACGGGGAGCCGGGGAACATTTCAATGACGTAACTTTTCACATGCTTGCAGAGAATGGTTTACCAAACTAAGTTACTGGGTTGGTCTTTTTCACATTTTCTAGGTTGATAAAAGCTATGGGGACCCAATTATAGCACTTAAACAATGAAAAAGTCAGGTTTTCATGAAATGTCTCCTTTAAATGCAGTTCTAAACGTAGGTTCGGGAGGAGCCTAAACATTCAGGCCTGTCAATCATCATCATCATCATGGGCGTATATAAGGCAGCCTTCAGGCCTTCCTGTCCAGCTGCTTTCTTTTCCGGATTTTGGCCCCGCCCGTTTCCGGAATCACATCTACACAACGAGCTCTAGCTCCTACTAACTTGGGAAATATATTTTTAAATACCAACGCAGCAGCTTTTTTAGTACCCGCTCTCACTACCGCTGTAGTTGATGTCAGGGGCTGTGCTCATTATTTTTGCATTTCGGATGTTCTTTTACACGACAACCGCATGCTCGATTGCAAACGCTGTTTGACAACAGCGACGTGACATCATGCGCTTCTGTTAATTCCGTCTACGCATGCGCGATCGACCAAAACAACAATGGCGGCCCACAGGACTGTGTTGCACTTGTTTTCGCGTTTATTAATTCATTTCCCATCAAATCTAACAATTATCGGAGCTTTATAATCCAGAGTTAATCGTAGTGAAACCTACCTTATTGTCAATTCAATCAAACTGCTCGTTTTTTCGTTCTTCTCGATAGTTTATTTTTTTCTCACAGCTCTGTAGAAGAATTCGCTACACGCTCCCGCGTTCTTCCATCCAAGGCAACACCGCATTCCACTGGCCCCGCATGCATACATGATGACAGTCTCTGCGGACGGGCAAGGATCCCACGCAATGGTCTACAACGAGCCTCCGCTTTTCGCGCACACGAAGCCGAAAGTATACTAGGGACGTCCGCTTATGCGCGCCGTCCGCATGACGTCATTTTCGTCATCGAGAGGGTCCGGCCGCGCGGACCGTCCGCGTGCAGCCCAAAAGGCGAAAGGCATGACGCGCTAACTGTTGCACTTTTCTTTGAACCGACAGCATTGAGCAATTGAGTTCAAAAAACCCAACACAAAGCTAAGGATAGAAAAAGTCGTCTGTCGGAACAACCCTATTGTTGTAACACAAAAACTTGACACACATAAGAACATGAACAAAATAACAATCTCATAAATATGTCTTTATTAAACTTTCATTTCATTTACGTTTTTACTTTTCAAGCAATGCAGAAATCGGATTGTAGTTATTTCCTCATCCAGGGTACATTCTGTATAAATATAAGATAGCCTATCTCGTGTTTTAAATGGCAAGTTTCTATACTTCATAGTAAAGACGCATATACATTAAATAGCATTGTATTGCATGGATCAATCAAAGAGATTTGTTGCAGGCTTGCCTGCCCACACGGGCTCGCCACGAGTCCGGTTAAGTATTATTTAAAGCTGATCTTTCTGTCGCTTTATCTCTACCGCAGTAGGGATCTCCGTTTCTCTCCGTTACAGAACCGCCGCTCGCACTATCACGGTAAGCTAGTCCACTTTCATCAACCTAATAAGCATATGTTTATTCGTTAAATATATTGCTTCTTCATTGCTTTAAATATTATTCATAATTGATTAGAACATCTCAAAAAACGCGGTTCGGTTGATGCTAATTAGTGCTTAATTAACAGGCGACCTAACCCCGGTCTCATTGCTATTCACAATTTGTCCAACAAACCACAGTGTTTATTAAAACATTTAAACACGCTTCGCAATTTGAAATCGTTCTTCGGTATTGTCTCTCATCACCGCACCATTAAATTGATATCAGGTCATTAAATATCACGCCGCGGAGTTATGCCATTAAACTTTATAGATTTATGGACTAAAGAAGATTTGTCTGTATTAACTCACCTCGTAACCAACTGCAGGACTTCCTCCCTAATCGCCGGTTTCTACTAGAAGCGCACATAATTCTTCACCATCGAATAATTTCCACCTGTCTCACCTAAAGTTCATTCCCTCAGCCGCAGCAGCAACCACAAACACCGCTCCCGCACTTGATTTCATTTTCAATCTCAAGGCCAACAGCAGTTATCTGACCAACCGCAATAGCGCCAGTTAAAATCCATTTCTCACTGCCGCAGCAGTGTTCTCGGACTCCGATTATTCACCAGCCCCAGTTAAACTTGATTTTTCTCCACCTCAGTAATTTCGGCCTCTCACGATACTTTGTCAGAGAAAATTGTCAATTTTTTCTATTTGCAGTTGTGATCCCGGTTTCGTCCTATCACCCAGCTTTTAAATTAATTTTACTTCATTGTTTCAGCAATGAATTCGGCCACTTTCACAATAATTCGTCAGAGTAAATTTACAATTTTTCTTCCACAGTAGTGATCCAGCCTCCATCCTAACACCCAGCTTTAAATTTATTTTACTTCATTGCCGCAGCAATTATTTCGGCTGCTTCTCCCTTGATAATTGTCAGAGAAAATAACTTTTTCCTACCACATCAGTGATCCAGGTTTTCTTCATCACACCCAGCTGATTAAATTATTTTTACTTCATTGCCGCAGCAATGATTTTGGCTGCTTCTTTTACGATCATTTGTCAAAGATCATTTTTATATTTCTCTACCGCAGCAGTGACTCCTGTTTTCGTCCTCACTCCCAGTTTCTAAATTAATTTTACTTCATGGCCGCAGCATTCATTAATTTTTCGGCTGGTTTTTCACTATAATCTGTCACAAAATGTTCTAATTTTCTCTCCCGAAGAAGTGATTCCTGTTGGCGTCCTTAAACCCAGCTTTTAAATGAATTTTACTTCATTGCCGCAGCAATGATTTCGGCTGCTTCTTTCACGATTATTTGTCAGAGAACATTTTTATATTTCTCTACCGCAGCAATGATCCTTGTTTTCGTCTTCACACCCAGCTTTTAAATAAATTTTACTTCATTGCAGCAGCAATGATTTCGTCTGCTTTTTCACAATAATTTGTTAGAAAATGTTTAAATTTCTCTACCACAGCAGCGATTTCTGTTTTCGTCCTAGCACCCAACTTTTAATTAATTTTATTTAATTACCGCAGCAATGTTTCGGCTGCTTTTTCACGATAATCTGTAAAATATATATATATATTTCTCTACCCAGCCGTGATTCCCGTTTATGTCCTCGCACCCAGCCTCTTAAATTAATTTTACTTCATTGCCGCAGCAATGATTTCAAGCCGCTTCTCCCACAATAATTGTCAAAAAATTATTTTCTCTACTAAATCAGTGGTCCAGATTTTCGTCACCACACCCAACTTTTAAATTCATTTTACTTCATTGCCGTAGCAGTGATTTCGGCCGCTTACTTCACTATAATTTGTCAGAATTTTTATTTCTCTTTACCGCAGCAGATCCTGGCCTTCGTCCTCACGGCCAGTTTTCAATAAGCTTTAATTTAAAAAATGTTAGGGGCGAGAGGGAACTTTCCCCTGTCGTCGACAGTCTTAAATATAGTTTATGAACTTCTAGCTCCGTTCTTGGATTTTTTGTTTTGTTTAGCTAAACTTTACTTTTGAGAATTGATCACAGATTAAAGATCAATTGTTCACAAAACGAGAGCACCTTACGTTTGCAATCTAGGGCCGAGTCAAACTTACAACAATGGCTGAGCCGCAGTATTCATGTATGTGGGTGCGTCTCCGTGTACCGGTCGATAGCCTGCAAACGAGCCATTTGCTCTTGCGTTCGTAATAATTTTTTCATACGAGAGTGCTTCTACATTGCTGATAGCACACATACACGTCTATTTGATGTCTACGCTACATTTTCACCTGCAAGATGTAATTTTTGATGATTAAATTGCACATCTGCAATACATGACTCGCCCTTCTCAAATTCTCACTATACCCGCTGCAGAGATGTGGTGCGTGCGCGACGCGAATGCTCTGCTCATGAAACTGATCAACGATTTTTCTATTGAATGCCAAATTCGGAAAGTTTGACTTTGGTTCATAAAAGCAAAGCGGCTGGCTGGCAGCAAGCCAATTGGGCGGCAGGCTGCCGTGAAATTTTATTCCAGGTTGTTATGAGATGTTTACTCACCCAGATTTTTTTTTTTTTCCTTATCATGCTTTTTCAGTCGTACCCGTGCTGTCTAGGTGTCCAGAGATGTCATTTCAAAAGCATCCCTGATAGCACACGTACATCTTGAAGATGTCTATTTGATGTCTGTGTTTACATCTGCTAGTCACATTATTTAGATTGTTTGCTCATCTGCAATACGTCTCTGGGACGTTTCCTAAAAGATGTCATAGACATATTAAAGATGTTTTTGATTTATAATGTATGTAAAGCGCTCATGTAAAGCAGCTCTTTCTAAGACCTTTATAAGATGTTTTAACACACCAAACGTATTCCACTTCTCCAGATCTTTATCAGACATCTTACAGTCGTACCCGTGCTATCTGGGATTAAACGGTGCCGTGCTAGCTGCAAAGCTAAGTGGATCACGTCTTTGGACTTTGATCTCACAGCGTAGTCTACGTATTATAACAATCGAGAAACACTGCTTTTTTCCCATAAACTGACCGGCCGCAGATGCATATTCTATAACATCCATATATTTTTTATACATATTCACGCTTTTTCAATTCATGCATCGCCTCGCAGAGCCATTTGCAAGGCGATGTAACAAAAAAATGTCAGTCTTCCGTTCCAGTTTTAATTTTATTCTTATTCTTTATTCTTATTTGTTGACACTTATATCAACGAGAAACCCCGGGACCACTAGCTTTTTTTATCTGCCCAGTCCCACCCGCAGCAAAGGTAAGCTGCATGCTCCCACAAGGTTCGAGTTGGGTCCCGCTGGTCCCACCGGATACCAACCTCTTAACACAGTTCTCTAAAGTAAGCAGACGAGCCCACAAAATAGTCACAAGATGTTCTTATTTTGCGTTTTTCCTCCTATAGAAATTTATCCTAAATAATATAGTCCGTTGCTCCAAAAAACGTGTTCACGATTGTTTCCAATGTTCGTGTGTTTTTTGCGCAGTTATTTGTCAACAAAAATCTAATGAACATGTTGGCTAATTATCAACCACAATCAGCCTCTAACAACCTTTCGCTCGATACGCATTGATTTCAGCAGTGATTTTTGTCCCGCTCATACTACCACAGTATTGATCCCAGCCGATCGCGCTCTTATTTAACAGTTGCCGCAACCTTTTTTCTCACTGCCTTAGTAGTGATCTTATCCCGCTCGCTCCGAAGCCCCAGACAGCGCATTTCCTACTCCCGCAGGAGTTATTATTTGTTTATTTGACAGGGACCATACAAGCAAACATAGTTACAATACATAGCCTGTAACTGATGCGTAGCATATAGTGTCTATAGCTAGAGCTAAAATAAGCCCAAATTTCGCACACTTTTTTCGTATAACTTTGCTCACTGCCGCAGCAGTGATTTCATAACGCTCGCACTCCCGCAGTAGTGATTCAGCCTTGCTCCCCTTTGAGCCCCAGTCCGTTCGCTTCCCAGTAACTCCCGCAGGAGTCTGAAGCCAAAAATTTTGCACAGCTTTTTCTGTATAACTTTGCTCACAGCCACAGCAGTGATTTCATAACGCTCGCACTACCGCAGTAGTGATTCAGCCTTGCTCCCGCAGGAGCCCCAGTCCGTGCGCTTCCCAGTAACTCCCGCAGGAGTCTTAAGCCAAAATTTCGCACAGCTTTGTTTGTATAACTTTGCTCACTGCCGCAGCAGTGATTTCATAACGCTTGCACTACCACAGTAGTGATTCAGCCTTGCTCCCGCAGGAGCCCCAGGCCGCACGCTTCCCATTGACTCCCGCAGGAGTCTTAAGCTGAAACTTTGCACATCTTTTTCTGTACAATTTTTTCACTGTCGCAGCAGTGATTTCATCTTCGCTCTTACTACCGCAGTAGTAATTCAGTAAGAGGAAGAAGAAATGGTTTGATGATATTCTACCCATTTTTTTGGGGGGAGAGAGAGGATAAATCTTACAGACCTTAATTACTCGCAGGCTCCTGCTCAACTTGCTGTCCATCAAACACTCTTTTGGGGGTTGAACTTGTGGCTCGAGCCCCAGCCTCAGGTTCGCTCTCTCTGAAGGTTCAGAGCTCAGGTACAGAGCTCCCTTCGAGGACAGCAAGCCAAGTTTGTTTACCATTAATCATTAAGACCTGAATGCGCAGGCGAACTAGTGAAATGCAGTTCTAAACGTAGGTTCGGGAGGAGCCTAAACATTCAGGCCTGTCAATCATCATCATCATCATGGGCGTATATAAGGCAGCCTTCAGGCCTTCCTGTCCAGCTGCTTTCTTTTCCGACATCCCTCCTCCTCCCCATCTCCTCCTTCACTCTCTCCTTCTTCCTCTTTGCAGTTCAGTTGCAGGGGGTTGAACTTGTGGCTCGAGCCCCAGCCTCAGGTTCGCTCTCTCTGAAGGTTCAGAGCTCAGGTACAGAGCTCCCTTCGAGGACAGCAAGCCAAGTTTGTTTACCATTAATCATTAAGACCTGAATGCGCAGGCGAACTAGTGAAATGCATTCAGCACAAAGGCTGAAAATTCTTGCAAGTATTAAAAAAGTCCATTGCAGTGACACAATGATCACACCAGAGGGCATTTTAGATATTGCAGAATAAATAAAAGATCACATTGGTAATAGATTCACTTAGCCAAACGATATGTATTATGATGCACTAATTACTAAAAGTTAAATACAAATGTGTATATACACTAGAGTACCAAATCTGCATTAAACTCAAAACTGTATTAGGGCAGTAGCACTATTGAGTTCATTCGAAGTTGAGCATTATTATTATTATCCTTCATTTTACTAAAGACAAATGTTACTATTAACTGTGTGACTTGTTGAGAAGTGTGCTATTTTCTAAGAAATTGGACTTAAAATAATCTAGAAAACTACAAAGATATATACAGTGAAATTGGACCCTAGTTTTATTTTTTGATCAAATATCAAAGTCTTAGGATATAGACTTCATTGTTTGTGGCAGTTTGCAGACCCTACCACATTAAAACATCAAGTTGGCTTTAAATTTACCATAAATGTTTTCATAAAATGAATTATTTTATAATTTTTTAATGATTATTATTTCATAATTATGCTTAGTGCAGAATTTCTCAACATTTACATTGACCCCCTATTTTCCTATTTACTTTTTTACTTATGTTCACTGATCGCATTGCATTTTAAACGAATGTGTCTTTCATATGTTTTGAATGCGCAAAACATTAGTGCATTCACTAATGTCTAACCAGGGAGCCAGGTACAGGTGCACTGATGCAATGCACCCATGACGTTTCAACAAGCTGCGACATGCTTTTCTGCCTTGTGTACATCTCTCGGTTTAACGGGGTGCATGCTCTGTTCGGCATGCCCTGTCCCTTAGACGAGTTACTGCACTTTAACTCTTGGCAACAAGGCAGCCAATCACTTTGTGCAGCCTGTATGGAGCTCAGCTTTCTATTGGCCAACAGCAGCAGCAAGTATTATTAAAGAGAGTTTGCCCAAACATAACAACCATGTTGTATCCAAACTCAATGTTGTGTATTATTGAGAAAGAAATCAGTGCATTTGTGCAGCTGTAAAGAAAGCTTTCGAATTGTTTATTCTTGTTGATAACATGCTGACATATGTCCGTAGTCCTTAATTATTGTATATTAAATGATCTGCTCAAATCCATATAAATCACAGAAAATAAAAGCAATAAAGATTTCTGCTTGTCTATTGATATAAACGAACAGTCATTAAAGATTATTGAGCATCCCAGCTTTTCTTTATCATCATGCAAAAGAGAACAGTTAGATGCGTGTGGATGTGGTGTTAGGCAGAGTAGATGGTATAAAGCGGAGAAACACAATGAGATTTCTGGCTGCTGAAGATGCTGGTTTCATGTTACAGCTGACCACAGTCAAATGACCTTGACTATTTAGTCTCATCCGTGGCACCAGGCCAAACCAGAAATCTGAGTCGTCTTTTCCTGCAGTCCTATAACACGTTCAGTAAATATCTTAGCATGTTCTTTATTATGTGTGACTGAAAGACATTCAAATTTGTATGCTAATTTTAAACTTGATTCTCATCCTGACTGCTGGCCAATAGAGTCTTATTGAAGGGTAGAGGAAGAACATGCTTTGTTACTGTATGGCATGCTGTAGTATTTATCGCAAGAAAAAAGATACACATCAAAGGTTGTCAAAGGTAAGACTTAACTGAATATACTATGTTTGCAATTGGTTGTCTATGCAAAACCACCCATCTTTGGTTGAATGTCAGTTGGGCTGAAATCCAGTTTGACAAGATTTTCAAATTAGCTTAAAACAGGTTTCTGTGCCGCCTTTGTGAATAACAGACAGTGTTTCAATAGCCCTTTTCCTCTCACGTGTGTTCATCAAAACAAGTCTACACAGAACACTGAATGTCCTTAGGTAGTTGCTGACTTATAGGCCCAGCTTTGCTGTAGACAGAGATTTTTTTTTAAATCCATTACCTTTTGTTTTTGTTAGTAGGCCTGAGGTCTTTCTCCATGCTTTCTCTCAGAAGTGTTAAAGATAAGTCGGTCTCATGTGTCTTATTCATGAGAGCAGAAGATATTAGTTATCTATTAGTTTTTTTGCGACTTCAATTATCTTACGTTAAAAAAAATAGCATTTACTATCGTAAAAAAGTAGACTGTAGTATAAGATAATCATAATTACTACACTTAATAATTGTATGCTAGATTATTCTGTATTAATACAGTGAATTAAAAACATTGTAGTATACATATGCAGTGATTAAATAATAGTGTACTTCATTATTTACTAAGGTTCAAAAACACATTTACTGAAGTATGCTATAATATTTTATTTGGATAAATATAATACACTTGTTGTTGTTGTCGATGATGAAGAGTTATAGGACAAAAAAGGGTGGGAAGCAAGCGCTCACTGTTTACACTAGCCTACAACCTGCCATTTAAACATAGTGGGCTACGTCAGAGTAGCCTGACTAGGCAAAATCAAAGTAGTGTGTGACTCAGTTGAGTTTGAGGACAACCCCAATCTATTAACACCAATCCTAGCTACTAGAAACTACCTGCACGAGAGTGCTGCTGGCTACCCTGTGACGTCACGGCGACCCGCAGTGTCAGTGATTTCAGTGAAGACGCTGGAGGACGAGACGGTCCACCACCAACAACACACACCACTATCAGATTTGGGTCTACCGGAACTTTTTGGACATCTTGAAAATAAATGGATTCTCCGAGTCCATAAGAAAATACGACGGACTAATTTTCGGTTGTGCGGTCAGGGGAAATCGCTCGGTCGCGCGCCTCTGCCGTAGCGTCGGGCTCGCGCTGGACAGCAGTCGGTGCCGCTGCTGATGGATATACTCTCCAAACAGATAAACAACATACGTTCACATACAGTCTGAGTTTTCGTGCTTGATATTTAACTGTCTGACCGAAGCGTCATTTGCATGGGTGGAGTTGCAGTGCGTCGGTTAATTATGCAAGCGCTCATTGACAAGGGAAGCACATAGCGCGCTAGCATCGCATGCTAACCGCTGTCCAATGTTATGACAGTGATCCGCAAGCCTATAGCGTTGTATCACGCGCGGCATTCCTGTGCGTTTGACTTTGATGCTGGTCCCGGGCGCGAACATTCAATGGGTTTCCAGAAAATAACTTCCCGCTTATTTCATTGATATGGCAAACGGTTAGCCCGGGCAGGCCTGGCTAGCCACTTCGTTAGCTAGTATGAAATCAGTGCAAACCTGCGACCATAATAATGGGTTATTTTTTAACGGTGTAAAAATATAATAACATATCTTATAGATATGGATAACGTAACTAACTGACAACCGGTTGTATTAACTTAATAACGGGCAGCTTGCTTACAGCCAACTTGACATAACGGGTTTTTAAAACCTCGAAAAGTGGCAGGCGCGCGCATGTTTCACCATGCACTTTTTTAAGGCAAAATCGGGCTGTGTCACTGAAGCAAATGCTCGGATAACAGAGACACTGCCTCCGGCTAGTTAGCTAGTCGTTTGACATTAACAAACTAACATGCCAGGCGATTTCATGCTCTAAATAAGAGTAGCCGTTTACACACAGCTCGCGTTGAATCCGGCCAAGTGGCCGTAGCTGACTGTCATTGAGATAGTGGGATGCCCTAAAAACTTGAACCATGTCGAGCAAATCTTCGAGCAAAGAGAAAAAGTCCGGCTTCAGCAAGAAGCTTTTCCGCCGGGGCTCGGTTCGGTCCGTGGGGAGTTTTATGAGCAGAGTCCTGAAGACTCTCTCCACGCTTTCTCACTTCGGTTCCGAGTTGCACGCGGCGGAGGGCGACAAGGACGACGGGGGTTTCAACGCCTTCAAGACCGAGGGCAAGGGATCCGTCGCGTCCGATGAGAGCGACTGCGGGGGATTTCTGCCCCGAGACAAAGTGCCCGGACTGGCCGGTCTGAAAAACCACGGCAATACGTGTTTCATGAACGCTATTTTGCAGTGCCTGAGCAACACGGAGCTCTTCGCGGAGTATTTGGCTCTGGAGCAGTACCGAGGGGATGACACGGACGATGAGAAACCCAACACCAACGGTGTTGTGCAGAGAAAAGGTTGCCAGGACCGGGGAGAGGTGACGGAGCAGCTGTCTGGATTGGTCAGAGCCTTGTGGACCTTTGAATACACGCCACAACACAGCCGAGACTTCAAAGTAAGTTTGTGTTTCATTCTTCATCAGCATCGTTTTTGTGTGGGAATTAAAAAACAAACAAACAAAATAAAAAAAACATCACAGACTTTCAAATGGGTTTAATTTTTGTCATTGAAATTGTAAGGAAACTATAAGGTTTTCTGTGAGTTTTCCTATTCTATTTGGGAATGTTATCTGCCTAATAACACACTACTTAAATTCATTTTTTAATGGTTTTAATGGCAAACAGCTGATGGGTCTTAGTGGTATTTGTAATGGAAACCATTAGAATCTGTAATGCTTTTGACATTCAGTCCTAAACCACTAAAGCTTCTGAAGATCCTCTGCTTGCATGGCAGCATGCGTGACTTTTATAAATGGAATAATAACAACACAAGTACACGCCTGAAGGGTTACTGCATACAAGTTCTCACAGTTGCTCCCAGAAATGGACTGTCATGTGAATTGCCAATGGAGAACATTCACCATTATGGGTGTGTGTTTTTGTAGAGCGCTGTGGCCAGGAGTGCCATGCAGTACCGGGGAAATGCACAGCACGATGCCCAAGAGTTTCTCCTCTGGCTGCTCGACCGCGTCCATGAAGACCTGAACCATCTTGTGTTACCCAACAGCAGAGCATCTGTAAAGGTATGCTTGGTTTTATTTGATCTGCCTCTAACTTTTTCTTTCCTAAAGAGCCCAGACTAAACTTTAAATAGTATTCATCTCTGCCAAGAGAGGTCCTTTATGGAGTAATGCTGGAAGAGCTGAATGTTTTGTTGATGCATTTTTCCTTAGTCAGTCTGGAGGCTCCAATTGTTTACAAAAGTTGCACAGAATGGGGTTTGTATTGGCACCTCCATTAAAGCTTAAGATTTCAATCGTTTATATAGCAGAACAGGAGAAGAGCCAAACGATTGGATTTATAGAGACATTTTATCCTGGAATGACAGGTAGGAGCCTTATATCAGACATCTGTCTAACAAGGATCGGGGCAAAAGGGTTTAGGAGACTTAAATCCTGCCGTATATCAAATGCATGGGACATTAAGTCACATCCTATTGCCTGTTTGGAGGATGGCTCATTTGGTTTCTTTTTACAATCTGTGGCATCCAGGGGAGGGTCAGACACATGCACACTGACATGAGGTCATTCAGCCTGTCTGATTGATTCAAATAAATGTGTGCCAAGAGGTACAAGGGTGACAGTTTCCTGGCTGACTGCTTGAACTGCTCTGGTGAGACAGGAACTGAGCTGGAATCATACATTTACAGATCAGTTTCCGGATTATTATTAATCACTTTCAGCAATATTTATGGACTTGAAGGAGCTTGTGATCATATGGATCTTCTCTCTTCCTTTTTAGTAATTCTTCTGAAATTGGGCACTTCACATGTTTAGATGTATTCAATAAAAAATTTCAATTCAATTTAACTTATATAGCGTGTTTTTTACAATTGTTTATTGTTTCAAAGCAGCTTTACATTAATAGATGCAGGAAAGAACACATAAAAATCGATGAATAACAAAAGCAGCAAAATACAGCGGCTCAGATTAAACCGTACTAGCGAGCGTATTAGTATTGTAACGCATAAAAGAGGGTGCTATATAATTAGCCTGGCTAACACCAGACCAGTCACAAAAGAGAAGGATCCGCACACCAAACAGCTCCCTTTCATAAATTTATTAAGAGTGACGTTTCGGGTCTCTACAACCCTTCCTCAGACCCTTCCTCATAGAGAATGAGACTTGGTCTGGGAACCACATGCTCATTTTCTCATATTTGAGGCGTGGTTTACGAATGCCCAGACCCGTTTATTGGGCGCTACGAATGTCTAAATGCGTCTGTACGTAGCTATAGCCAATCGTTTTAATTATATCAGATGACGTATGTAGAGCAACATCAATTCAAAAATTTCAATATCCGCTCAGTTCCAGACAGGCTAACTATTGCGGCATAAGTATATTACTCAGACGAGTTATGTAAATTCTTTGTTCCAAGCAAGCTAACTATTGTGGGATAAGTACATTTACTAGACAAATTATGTAAATGCTTTGTTAAAGACAAATGTCTTTTAGTTCAGATTTAAAGTGATCAACTGTGTCTGATTCTCAAAAAATTTTTAGTAAATCATTCCAGAGCTATTTACAGATTTTGACTGGTTGGACACACATTAAGTTTACTCCTGATTTTCAACATTTTAGTCTTCGCACAAGTGGAGCTCTGTTGATAGCACACAGTAATTTTAAGCCAAAAATGACAGTAATTGTAATGCGCTTGACACTGGACGTAAACTTGATTTATGAACATACTTTTTTAAGTTATATGTATTTTCTAGATAGATTAACATCTTGTTATGCTTTACTGACATCATTCCTGTTGGCATTCCTGAGTTGGCTGAGGATAAGCAGTGTTTTACAGAAAGTAACAGCACTATTTTGATTTCAGTCTTGTGGTCATACTTTTGAATAAAGGGGTTGAAGGTATGACGGCATACACCGTTGTGACGGACTTAAATGTCAACCACAACAGATGTTTCTATTCTGTGGTATGTAAATAAATGGGCAAGGCTTATTCACTCATGTAAGATGGAGTGTGTTGAAGAAATGGAGAAAGATAAACACACAGGTCAGGAGGACCCGCAATGCAATCCCGAGCAGGAAAATTAGCTTATTTATTTTAAAAAGGGGTGCGACATCTGTGGTGTGGACATGGTTTGAGATACTATAATGTAAAATGAAATTAGTCGTATCCTAATAAAGATTTTTTGTCATACCACCCACCCCTGCTTTGGAAAAGCATGCACTTCAGTGTTTATTGCTTGGTCTTGTTTACATTTTTGTAAGTGCCTTACTGTAATCATGATTTGGGCTTTTTTAAACTGATGGACCAGTTGTGTTTTAAACTCGGAGCGTTTCTTTAACCGGCTTTTCTGTTTATCCATCATTCTTATGTTTGTGTCACCATAGCCACCTATTGAGGAAGACGATGGAGCATTAGAGGGACCCTCACCTCCACTTTCAGCTGGCTCATTTGTCCAAGAGCTCTTTCAGGCTCAATACAGGTATGATGATTGTTCGCTCGTCTTGTCTGTAGGCTGTATTTAGTTTTTTGTGTGTGTGTGTTTGTTATCATCGCTCACTGTGGCATCTGTTGCTTCCAGATCTTCGCTTACCTGTCCACACTGTCAAAAACAGAGCAACACTTTCGATCCTTTTCTCTGCATCTCCCTCCCGATTCCATTACCTCACACACGGTAAGTGCCCAGCAGCCTCCAGTGATGGTGTCAGAGAGAATTTGAGTGATTTACTGTTCATGCTCCATGGTTTGATCACAGCGTCTGTATCTGTAGGCTAAGAAATCATGGCTGTTTGACTTGCTGTCATTTCGATGTTGGTGATATGATTGATCTTCATGTGTTGGATGAAACTAAAAAAGTATGCTTGGAAATCTCTATGAAAGTGATATTAGGCTTTGCTCAATTTTATGGCTGTTGTAAATAGGATGTTGTTTATGCCCATTATGAGTTTTCAATTTACATTCATGCAAGACTAATGGCTTATATAATTGAGATCTGACCATTACTTTATGAATGAATAATCAAGCTATTGTGTTGCTCACATTACAAGATAATGACTATATCCACTTATAGAACGATAGGTGACCATGTAGTTTTTGGAGATGCGATATATTACCATAGTGTTTACTAGGGATACTCCGATGGATAGGCCACAGATTGGTATCGGCCGATGACGGCATTAAACGACTCGATCGGTACTTGCTAAATTTGACGATCTCATGAACTAATCTTTGAGTTTACTTTTATCATCATAGGGCTCACAGATGCAAAATATTTATTTATGTTTTGAATATTAAGAATATAATTGTTTTCTTACATTTCAATTTCTATCTTAATATTCTTAAAAATCACAGTTGTATTCTTAAAAATTATGTGCATTATTATGCTATTTTATTATTCTAATATGTGACATAAAATGGTCTTTAAAAGAAAATACTATCGACTATCGCCGTTATTTCTGGGGAAATTAACCAACCTATGATAAGTAGCTATCGTGACCTGCCTAGATAATATCAAACGGGTATGAAAATAAAGCTTCGGCGACCACAACGAGCACTGTCCACGACAACAAAATACAGCAAAAAGTGTGTTAGCCTAGCTTCAATTTCACACAAGGTTACTAAAAAATGTCTTTAAATAGCCAATAGCTACTATATTGTCCTATTTTACTCACCTGTGATTGAATTAGAGGCAAAGGAGAGTTATAGATCAAATATAAGCTTAACTCACTGATACTTTCTCTCACAACGAATGGCTCAAATGGAGAGAAAGTCAACATTTACACGGCAGCACAATAAGGTTGTCAGTAGGGATGTAACTATATAATAATAAAAACAAATCACGGTACGGTAGTATTTCGGTATGATGCCCGCTGTACGATAATTATTGGCCCATTTACAGGAAGGAAAAACAAATGAAGACTTGGAAAAACTGCCATAAGTGTTTATTAAACAAGACTAAACATTACAATGTACAAAGTGTAGTGTAGTGTTTACAATTTTCATAAAAAGGACAAAAATAATTAGACCATGTAATAAATAGGGCTGGGTATCGATTCAGATGTTCCAGATCGATTCGATTTCGATTCACAAGCTATCAAATCGATTCGATTCCGATTCTCGATTAAATTTTCGATTCCGGTTCTCAGGTAGGTTTTTATACTCGATTCGCGATTCAACTCAATGAATATAGATTTAATACACATACTATATTAATAAAAAAGAACAGTGAACAGCAGTTTAAAGTGGGTAATTAATAAAAAGAAATTAAAAGCCACAACACGTCATGCTTGCAAAATCTAAAATGCTTCCATTCCTCAGTTCAATGTTTGCGGAAATAAATATGAAAAAAATCGATTCTGCTCTTTGAGAATCGATTTTTAATCGACAACGTTTTAAAAAACGATTAATCGAAAAATTGATTTTTTTTCCCAGCCCTAGTAATAAAATAAAAAAATAAAGTTTCAGTTTAGTTTGTCAACTTTTAACAACTCCCAATCAGTCAGGTTTTAAGAATTGAGTCACTCCCTCAATTGACCTAGTTTATTTATTTATTATTATTATTATTATTAATGCTAATGCTTGGTACTCCTTTGGAAGCAATGGTTGTGATTGTAGAATCAAGAAAAGATGATGGGTTTTAAGACGGGTCAATTCCTGAAAACAAAAACAACCCAGTAAAAATGAAAATAGCAGCTTACTTATTCTAGCTGGACCTAGAGCTGAGGTCAGCTCACTCCATACAGGGGAGCGTTTCCCAATCGGAAGTCTGCAGCCTCCATAGGTTGCATTTGTAGGCTGCATACGTCATGAAGACCGTCTTATTTTAGAATATTAACATTTATCAAGTTGACTATTATTCTTATTTAATCGTATATTGTTGTAACATGCTTATGACTTGCGAATGTAATACTCAGTTAACTTAAATACAGCTGGCGTGTAATGACGGATGCAGCCTGCATATGCGACCTAAGGAGGCTGCAGATTTCCAATTGAGAAACTGCATACACACTCTCCTCATTCACGGATTTACTCACACTCGTTTTTTGTATGTCCATCACATTTTTTCCATTCTCATTTCTTGTCACAGCGAACGCAAAATTTTTCCACATATGATATGTAAAATTTGCGTTTCTTTTGCTTTGCCACTAGCCGTATTCGCCATTGTCGCTCCACTTGTCAGAGTGGCACGCATGGGATTATGGTAATTGTAGTTCCCGCATCCCTCCGCTCGCTCAACTTGGCTGGAAAAAACTACACGTGTTGCCCGGAAGACCTAACGTTTTACCGAATCATGATACCGCAATACCACGAAATATATAATATCGTTACATCCCTAGTTGTCAGACCTGTATTTAAGTTATTAATAGGGTTGTTCACACACAGTTCGGAACTGTTTTCTTCTGTCCTCCGACACTAGGATTGCGACGATAAATGCTGATATACACTAATAATACCTGGCTGTTAACTATCCTGAATCGCACAACCGATATGCACAGCTATTTCATGTACTAAAGCTTTATGTCAGTAAGTCCTTATCATCTGAAATCACTGTTAGTTTGAGTCGTTTATAACATTCATTTGAAAAAGCAACAATCGTCAAACATAAACATTATACATATTCTTTATTATCGTGAAAATACCTGTAATATAAATATAAATATTTTCTTAAGACATTTTCTGGAGCTGCGTGTGTATGGTTCTTCTTCTGCGGCCCATATTGAGTTTCTGCACGAGAACGCCCTCTGGCTTTTGGATGTAGAGGCATTTCACCGTAATTCATTGAGAAGCATAGCAAGCTTAATCGGCTGATATGTCGTGCACCCCATCCGACACCAAACCATTAGTGCAATATTGAGGCGTTTGTAGATGCCACAGTCAATGTCATAATGTGTAATCAAAATGCTTGTTGCATACTGGGCGTTGCAAAAAATCACTTGTAAATTTACTGAATCTCACGCTAACCTGCATATATATTTATAACAAAGTTGTATTTAACTACAATATTTCCTTGACACATATTTGAAGTCCGGAAATGGTAGCTCTCTCCCTGATTTAGGTTCTAAATATATTTTCCCTAATTTGACAGTGTAAATTATCCAGTACTCCTGTACTCCACCTCTCTAGTGGTCTCGTGATGCTATTTTAAGAGGCCATCACATAGTTGATCAAGGAGAGCAGATTGGTTTAATATAGAGCTGCTGAATTTATTAATGCACATGAATGATTAAAAAAGCCATACTATTCGAAGAAAGAGTAGATTTACTGCACACCTTCATAGTGAGCAAATGAATGATAGCTGGAAGAGAAGAGGTGCTGAGCAAGATTCGCCTCCGTATCTATATTGAATAAAACCCAACCAGTGGTTTCTTATTCTTAATACATAAAGTTCCCTTCACAAGTGAAGTAATGGGGCTTTGGCTTACTGCACTGTCGGCATCTCTGCGCTTTGATAAACAGTGCGGTGCAAGAGTAGATTCAGAGCTTAAGCTTTACCAGCATGAGAAATGACTGATCTGAGGAAGAAGAAATTTTGTCTGGAAATCCAGTCAAGTGTGACCAAAGCGATAGTTGCCGTCGCTATATCTTTTCCCAGTCCACAGTGGAGTGAATTTCGTCTTGAGCTCCCTTCTTCATTCGGTTTACTCTTGCTTGGCAAGTGGGGTTTATCTCTCTGTATATTATTTCATAGGTCATTTAATTCTTACCCATCTCATGATGTGCCTCTTCACATGGGCAGTTATTGATGATGAGTTGTTGAATCAGGCGGCTATGGGTCACCTTCTGGGGCCACTGCACACTGTTTTTCCCCTCTGGAGAGGAGTTTGATTCCTAATGCGTTTGGAGAGGTGATCAAGCATCATTATATTGTAAGATACTGTGTATCTGTGTGTTTTTTAAATTAAAATCCCACATCTTTGCTTCTATTTAATGGATTATTATAAGAGATGCGGACATGTAGCTGTTTGGGTTTGCAGTTAGGGCAGCTGGTTAAAACTTTGGGTTTATAACTGAAAGGTTGTAGGTGTAAAACCATTGGGACCATGGCAGGTTCTGTGAGACTGTCAATGTAATGATTGTACTGCAATTTGTTTTGGTTGAAAGAATTTGATGACTTGCCTGTATGTTGTTCATTTTCACTTGACTTCCTTTTAGGCCTCTTTATGTGACCGTGGTATATCAAGGCAAGTACTCTCACTGCATGAGGATTGGTGTGGCCGTACCACTCAACAGCACTGTGTCCAGATTGAGAGAGGCTGTATCACGTGAGACCAAGATACCACCAGACCAGGTGCTTGTAACATAGATGTTATTATGCATAGCAATTAAGTGGTTTATAATGGTGCATTATCCTTTCATCTAGATGTCCATTCCAACTAATTCAGTTCAATTTGAACATCTATTAGAATTACCAAGTAAAATAACAAAACTTGTAGTAAATATGTTGTCTTTATAAGATGATGAATAGGGCTGTCAATTGATTACAATTTTAATGAAATTACACCAAATATTGACACGTGATAAATTAAAGACCCTGAAATGAGTTTCAAAGCAAAAATAAATCATGTGCGAGTATATTTTAGTATTAGCGTTTGCCGGCATATTTACACAAACATGAAGCTGTTACTTGAATTGCTATGATGGAAAGAAAATCCATCATTCCAGCATTTGTGTACAGGTCCTGTGTTTGATGAATTGCATTAATTAAAAGTAAAACCAGTTTATTTGTTAAGTAATAATAATACTACAATTTCTTTTATAAAGCACATTTAAAAGCAGCTTCTAAAAAAGAGAGAGAGTTATCCAGTCAGATTTTTTGTCAGAACTTCAACAATATTTTATTGAACATTTTATTCAATAAAAATAATGATAAACTCCCCAAGCAAATCCCCTATGAGTCACTGACCACACTTTAATATATATTTATATTTATATCAGTTCACCATTATTTTGACTTCATACTGAGGTGTGGCCACTAATGGCGCTTTTCCATTGCATTGTACCCCACGGTATGGGTCGGGTCAGCTTATTTTTGGGAGCTTTTTCACTGGGTGCAGTACATAGTACCGGATACTTTTTTTTTTAGTACCACCTCGGTTGGGGTTCCAAGCGACCTGAGCTGATACCAAAAGGTGACGCGAACACTGTAGATCATTGATTGGTCAGTCTGAGAGAATCGTCACTACCAGCGTCATCGCTATAATATAAAAGATTAGCTTAACCTTCATGCTAGCTTGCGCTGTCTCGAGTAAACATGTTGTCATCTGTGCTTTGCTGTAAGTTCCCAAACTCCCTTTTTGTGGTGGAAACATCCACAGGTTGAGAATCAGGAACATAATACCAGTTTTTTCCAGACTTGCAGTTTGTGGCAGCACATTCGCGACGCTCATGTCTGCATATATGCTTAAATACAACTAATGAGGTTCAGAGGAGTGCATCAACTGACGCCACGGGTGTTTGTACAGAAACAGAGGTAGTGATAAACGTAATGTGCAAACATCTATTTTGGAGGTTAATTTTAATTTTGTGGCGGACTGAGAAATAAATGAATGTATGGGGATGTATAGCATTCCGATGACACTCTCATGTGTATGATGTCACAGCAGTAGGCAGCGCAAATATAACGACACGCCAACAATCCTCCTACTCCGAAGTGTTACTAAACTTGATGGAAAAGCTAACCAAGCCAAAGTGAGGTGAGATGTACCGACCTAAACCGTGGGGTACTGTGCAATGAAAAATCGCCATAATTAAAGCTAAATTGCTATTTGTATGTTTGTCTCGCCACATAACTTCATCTACTTCCTGTTTGTTTGCCTTGAGTGTCAATCAGTTCTCTTGTCTGTCTCTCTTATGTCTGTGCAGTTTGTCCTGACTGAAATGTATTACGATGGTTTCCACCGCTCCTTTTGTGACGATGACGACGATCTTGATATCATTCAAGAAAGTGACTCAATCTTTGCTTTTGAAACTCCTGAGACTTTTAGATTAGAAAACATTCGCTCTAAACGAGGTACTTTTCATATATATTGCACTTTGGTTTTGAAAAATCGGATCTAAATTATGTCAAAAAAGCTGAAACTTAAAAAATAAAATTATATAGAAATGGAGCTAAGGTGCTTTGTCTTTAATTGTTTTTAATAATGAACGTGATAATCTGCAGCAATGTTTTTCTAAACTATTTCCAGGGAGCCTCCTTGCAAACCTCAACCAGAACAATTTAAAATATGGAGCAGAGAGCACCCGAACGCCGTCCTTCATGCAGGGTGAGATGAATCCAGCATCACCCAACAAAAACAGTGGAAGTGAGAAAATGATTCTGCTGGTCTGTAACCGAGCCTGCACTGGACATCAAGGACGGAGGTGAAAATAGCAGCCTAAAACATTAAAGTCATATTAACAAAAAAGTTTAATTTTAATTGAAAAGTTTTTTTATTTATTAAATTGTGTTTGTTAGTTGCTTATCGGTCTTGTGGTTTCTAGAGAAATAACCAGTAGGACACTAAAACAGCAATTAATAAAGTAGTACTCTCGTTCAGGTTCGGACTCCCTTTTGTACTGTATTTGGAGCGCACTGTGACTTGGGATTTGTTGCAAAAAGAAATTCTGGAGAAAATGCGTCATCTACTAAGGCCAGGAGTTTACATTCAGGTCAGTCGTGCGATTTTAATTAATCCCAATTTGTGCTTGTACTGTATGCTAGTAATGCTATACTGGTAGGATCAATAAGGTATTAATAAATATGACTTTTGTTACATTTATTTGGCCACATAATACTAACTTAAGTACTTAAGCCTGATTGTAATAAAGTTGACTGATGACTTTAGGTGGGACCCTTTAGTCTGCGTGTGGTCGGTGTGGTTGGAATCACCTATCTGCTACCACAGGAAGACCAACCACTATGTCACCCCACTGTGGAAAGGTTTGTCTGCATCAATACTCTATTCAGAGCACATTGTTTGATTTTATATGCAAATCTATTTCAAATGACCTGATTTACACAACAACGATTTCACCGAAAACTGGGAATGTTTTTGGTTAAGCTATTTGTTTACATGGCAACAGCGTTTTGGAGTCCTGAAAAAGCTAACTTTTGAAGAAAGTGCTTTTGAAAACAACAACTTTTTGTATCCATGTAATTACGAAAACGTGAATATGTTATAACGGTTGCGTTAATTTAGTCTATAAGCATTTGTGAGTATAACCAAAACCACAATATCAGCCTATAGGACTGTATTCATGCTACTCAAGACTACTACCATAGTCTATAAGTCGGAGTATAAGTCGCACTTTTTTCATATTTTTGCCGGTCCTGGAACTTCTAGTCAGCTGCGCCTTATACTTCAAAATTATTTCATATGAACCAAGAGAAACCATTACCGTCTATAGCAGCGGGAGTCCGCTCTTGCTGCTCCTGTATTTATGTAATTCAATGGATTCAGTGATGTGGAATGACTTTGGGACCTTTTTGAACTTGATTTGGCTTGTTGTGTTAATTTAGCCTATTCAGCCTCTCAGGTATGTTCTGTATGCTATTGTGTATCATGTAAATAACTGCTTATGTTACTTTAACATGTACGGACATCTATTCAGCCTGCTGTTCTGTGCTATTGTTTAGTTCAATAACTTGCCTTTCCAGATTTAATGTCTGTTCTTCGGCTTGGATTTTGTGAAATCATTTTCTAAATAAACGCGACACATAGTCTAGTGCGACTTACATATGTTTTTTCCTCTCCAAAATGCATTTTTGACTGATGCTACTTATAATCCGGAGCGATTTATAGTCCAGAAAATATGGTAATGTTTTTCCAACAAAGTTTGCTGCTTTATAGTCCAGGGTCACTTGTAATAATAAACATACATCATTGTCCATCTAAACGAAGTTGTTTGATGCTTTCGCCATCTTTCGATTTTTTATTTTATTTTTTTTTTATCACTCTGTGGAGAGAGTGCATGTGCAAATGTGCGTGTCTTAACATCAGCATCAACTTGCCTTGCACGCATAATACAGCATTTTTTGTTGTTTACGTGGATACATGTAAACGCAAATCTTTTTTGCAGAATTGTCGTGTGTACTTTAAATATTTCAAAAAAACAAAGAAAAGCCTTTTTCAGTTTTTAAACTGCATTGTTGTCTGGTAAACGTAGCCTTGGGCCTGATTTATACTTCTGCCTCGGACCTACAGGTAGGCTCCGCTTCTGTTTTCATTTATACTTCTACGCTACTTCCACCGTTAATAGGCGTGTTCATATATCAAGGCAAAAGCTGAAGCAGCCGCATCTTGTGTATGTTGTTGGAGAAGCATTAGCAGTGATAGTGGCAAATAGACAGCAACTTATGTTACAGCTAAGTTTTTAAATACCGCTTCTTAACTTGGTCAAACTTTGTTTTTACCGTCACAAAGCGTATGCTAAAATGCAATGCTATTAGGGGTGTCACAATTCTTCAAATCCTCAATTTGATTGCATTTTCGATTCCAAGGTCACGGTTCGATTCGATTCTCGATTTGTACTTTTTTTTAAAGAACAGGTTGCATTGCCATTTTTAAACTAGACTTTTATAAAATATAATATCTGACCTTGAACCCGGAGATGCCCTGCCATGTTAATCGTGCTGCCGGTGTAAAATTTGGTACACGCACATACCATCTGTCAGTACTTTGCACCTTAAAAACACACTTTTATTACCGTCAGACAAGATTGTGAGACTATACCCCAATAAGTCATGTTTAAACGCTGTTTAACTCTTTCACCGCCAGCGTTTTTTAAAAAAGTTGCCAGCCAGCGCCAGCGTTTTTCATGATTTTCACCAAAGTTTAATGCCTTCCAGAAAATGTTCTTCTTTAAATATATAAACATACAATATACCAAATGAAAAAACCCTCTGCTTTCAAAAAAAAAAAAACCTTTCATCCTACCTTTAGTGGTTCTTTTGCAATCAGCTTTTGAATATGGGTAGGTTTCTGCAAAAACACCATATTTTGAGCAAAAAGCAGAGATAATTCCATTTTTGTGACGGACTTTTCATAGAGATCCGATTCAGAGCGATCTTTAAAACAGACACGGACATGCAGCAGCTTGCCATAGGGCAATACTTCCGGTTTTAAAAAGTTGCGGAACCTGGTGGATAGCGGTATTGCGGAAAGACGGAAAATCTCGTCATTTGCGGGGAAGCGTTTTCTCTTAATTGACGAGATATCTCGTCAATGGCGGGGAAAGAGTTAAGCAACTGAAATAAGTTGTTGTGAAACTTAAACGAGTCTCTGTTCAGAGAAACAACCGGTCCTGGCACAGACGCCGCTCTGCTGTGCATGCGTGCGCTCCGATTGAGTCCAGCTGAAGGCGGCAGACGCTTACTGTTTTTTGTTTCCCATGTAAAGAGCAGCTCGCGTGGTGTCTCCTGCATCTACCATGCTATCTTTTAACTGGCAGTAGCTAGCTAAGTTAGAGGAGGTTGACTCGCAAGCACTCAACACGTGTGTTTTTTTCTGCTTGGCAAGCCGACCGGATGTGACATTGGGGCGTGGCAGCATCGACAATTACATTTTTTAATTTGAAGGTCGAGGTTGTGACTTAATTTTGATTGAGTTTCGATTTAAAATAGAAATCTTAACGCCCTTAAATGCTATATATTGCAGATTTTTTTTTGAGGGAGGGGTTCTAGCAGACCAATCACAGCACTTGCATTGATGCGTTGTTACATTATTGGGGAGGTGCGCGTCTATGCATAGGCTATGCTGTATCTATAAAGTTACGCCGTAAGTATAAATTGGCCTTTAGAAGACGTGCAAAGGGTTTAATTTAGAGATGCGCTTAAGAGAAGTGCAACTCTTTCACGAGCTATGTTTAAATCACTTTCTTAATAGTTTCTCTAAATAAAGTTCATATAACACCGGGCAATTTAATCTCAAAAGGATTTCAAATTGGGCAGCATGTTCTGTTCTTTGAAGAGCATGATTTGAGCTTTATAGCAGGTCAAGCTGTCCTGCCCGTCCTCAGTCATACAGTAAGCAGAAAGTTGAGAAGCTTTTCACACCGGTCATTGCCGCAAACAGATATTTTAGAGCAGTGACAGTCGAGGGAAATTCAATCCGGTGATTTTGCTGGTATTGTAGTGCACTTTCACTGGAGGTGTTTGGCTTATACAGGTACTTGAGCTGTAGTGCTAGTGGTCATTTCTTCAGTTGACTGCTTGAAGAAATACTTTGACAGAAATGCGGCAGCAACCATTTGGCATAGTTGATACGTGTACTGTTTTTATAAGCTAAATCAAAATTGTGGTTCTCTTGATAAGCAACAAATCTTTGTTTGATTATGTAATCTGTGCCACAGTTTTGATCATAATTGTACACTACACATGTTTTCGTAGTTGACCTCAAATCAAATTAAGCATCTTGGCAAACCGGTCTTTCTTCAAATTCTTGTTTGCAGAGCATATAAATCCTGTGGGCCTGGAGGACCTCCACATGTTAAGATTGTAGTGGAGTGGGACAAAGAGACCAAGGAATAGTAAGTGAAATTGAAACACAATTCCTATTGGTTTGCTAATCTATACAGTGGTCCTAAAATATATTTGGACAGGTAAGTATACATTTCAAGCAAAAAATTGAGAGTTGGTTTCTTTCTAGTCATTAGGCATAGTCTATATAATGTAATGCACCTGTGGTTATTGGGCAAGGACACTTGTGTGTGAACTGACTTGTGACCAGTTTAGTTTTGTATTTTGTGTAATGCACGCAAAAGCTTATGGAAAACATTTCTGTGCAACAAATATAAAATGAGAATATTATGTAATCAGTATAATACATGTTAGAGAAAATCCCACAGGAACAGAATAATTGTTGATGTGTGACAGTGGTTGCCAGCAGATGTGCCCGACTGCTCTGTTGAGAGATTTGTGACTAATGCGTGTTGTGTTTTATTTTTTCCCTGCAGTCTGTTTGGACACACTGAGGAAGAGTACATCCCTGATGCTGAAAGTGTGTATATGCACAGAGAGCAACACCATCAGCCGCAGGCCTGTACCCTCGCTCAATGTTTCCAACTCTACACCAAAGAGGAACAGGTAACCATCGTCTACCTCTTCAGCTGTTGTTACATCATATTTCTTTATTCTTTCAATTCCATTTTTCAAGAGCTGCTTTAGTAGACACAAATGTCAAGGTTGCTGTATTTCTGCTGTCTGTGCCTTTTTTAAAATTGCTAGTTCTTTGAAAACACATCCTTAACCCTGGAGAGGCTCCACACAGTGTATAAATATACACTGTGGTTAGCCGGAACTGGCCTCGGTCAGTTAAAGTGGGGTTTGGAACTGTGCTACATGGAAAATTATGAGACATCCAGATTTGTAAATCTCTTGAGACTGATTTTCTGTATACCTTCCAGTTGGCTCCAGATGATGCCTGGCGCTGCCCCCACTGCAGGCAACTGCAACAGGGTCGGATTAAACTCAGCTTGTGGACCTTGCCCGACGTTCTCATACTGCACCTAAAGAGGTTTAGACAGGTACAGCTAGGACACTAAACCTGCCCAAATTGTGGTTTTATCATGAGGTGCTAATTGGTGGAAGAGTGTCTTAGATCTGAAACTTTTTTGATGCCATTTAAATCTGCACATACAGTTCTGCTCAGCTGTGATTGGATGAGTTAGAATTTTACCACCTACAGTAATATAAGTGGTAGGGATTTAATTATTGAGTAATTTTCTCGATTCTGATGATTTGTGTGCATCAATCTTAAATTTAGATTTCTTTAAAACCTTAATCTTTTGTTTAAATTATTGAATCACAAATTTTTATTAATTAATTAAAGTATTTAAAAAGATATAAAAAATTAAATCAGTTTAGCACTGGTGCAGGTAATTACATAATTTTCGCTGACTTGCGATCTTACATAGTTTGCACGTGTACAGTAAATTTTTTACATATACACATCAAAGGTTCACACTAATTGAAATGTTTTAGTTTTGTTCACACTAATTGAATATGATATTAGTTTAATAGTTTTTTTTAACATTGCTAACTATTTTAACATTAATCGAATTTATATAGATATTTAGAACAAAAAAATTATTTATAATATACAGTTTTGGTTTTCAGTCGACTGTCCGAGATTCAGACGAATCTCACCTAAAGGATTATTAGGAAAACCTGTTAAATTTCTCATAAATGCAATGGTGTAATGGTGTGGGATGTTTTCTTGGCACAATTTAGGCCCCCTAAGTGCCAATTGGGCATTGTTTAAATGCCACGGCCTACCTGAGCATTGTTTCTGACCATGTCCATTCCTTTATGCCACCATGTACCCATCCTCTGATGTCTACTTCCAGCAGGATAATGCACCATGTCACAAAGCTCGAATCATTTCAAATTGGTTTCTTGAACATGACAATCAGTTCCCTGTACTAAAATGGCCCCCACAGTCACTAGATCTCAACCCAAGAGAGCATCTTTGGGATGTAGTGGAAAGGGAGCTTCTTGCCCTGGATTTGCATCCCACAAATCTCCATCAACTGCAAGATGCTATCCTATCAATATGGGCCAACATTTCTAAAGAATGCTTTCAGCACATTGTTGAATCAATGCCATGTAGAATTAAGGCAGTTCTGAAGGCGAAAGGGGGTCAAACACAGTATTAGTTTGGTGTTCCTAATAATCCTTTAGGTGTGTGTAAATTTTTTAGTTTTGGCGCATCACTGGTTATCACAATTAAAACATTTTCAGAATAGTTTGTCATTTGTTTGTCTTCTTTTTACATTCAAAGGCAAGTCCTTTGAATCTTAGTAAATGTATTTGTTGAAATTAAAAGTACTGTATTTTCCAGACTATAAGTCGCTCCGGAGTATAAGTCGCATCAGTCAAAAATGTGTTTTGAAGAGGAAAAACGTATATGAGTCGCACTGGACTAAACGTCGCGTTTATTTAGAAAATGATTTCACAAAATCCAAGCCCAAGAACAGACTTTTAATCTGGAAAGGCAAGTTATTCAACTAAACAATAGCACACAGAACAGCAGACTGAATAGGTGTCCGTACATGTTAACGTAACTTTACCATTTATTCACCGAACACAATAGCATACAGAACATACCTGGGAGGCTGAATAGGCTGAATTAACAACACAAGCCAAATCAAGTTTAAAAAGGTCCCGAAGTCATTCCACATCACTGAATCCATTGAATTACATAAATACAGGAGCAGCATAGAGCGCTCTCTCGTGGCTGTAGATGGTAACAGTTTCTCTTGGTTCATATTAATTAATTTTACATAGAAGTCACAACTGACTAGAAGTTGCTGGACCAGCCAAACTATGAAAAAGTGCAACTTGTAGCCTGGAAAATACGGTATATCGAATAGAGAAATTCTATTGTTTTTAATCTAGTTTAATTATGAATCAAATTGAATCGAATCGTCATTTTGAAACGCATTAAAAACGTATTAATCGTTGATCAAATCGATTCCCTATATACCCAAAGATTCCTCTTCACTGGTATTGATGTTTCCGAGTATCTTCTGCTGAACAATTACTACCTGCTACCATGGCTTATGTTTTCTAGGATGCGGACAGGAGGGTGAAGATGCAAAACATGGTGCGATTTCCTTTAATAGGCATGGACATGGCACCCCATGTGGTGAAGAGAAGCCAGAGTAGTTGGAGCCTACCCTCCCACTGGTCACCATGGAGGCGACCCTACGGACTTGGTCGCAATCCCGACGACTATCTTTATGACCTGTATGCTGTGTGTAATCATCATGGCAACATGCACGGAGGACATTACACGGGTACCACTAGGAGCAGCAATGCTAGCATTAAGTTCAAAATGGTTTTCTGTGGGTGTTTGTTTGTTGAATTTAATAACATGTCGTTTACTCTAACAGCTTACTGTAAGAACTCCATTGATGGACAGTGGTATTGCTTTGATGACAGTGAAGTTCAGCCTGTAGCTGATGAGGATGTCTGCCAGCAGACCGCATACATTTTGTTCTATCAAAGGAGGACAACTATTCCCTCCTGGTCAGCAAACAGCTCGGTTGCAGGTGACTCTAGTTCCTTATTGGGTTTTGGGTCGACACATTTGCAAACTCTTTTTTCAACCTTAATGAAATCAAAAATGGATTTTAAAGGATTCAGTGGATGTCTGTTAGCTTTAAGGCCAGTGTGAGAAATTAACTTTTGGAAGAGGTTTAATGTAAAATGTCAAGCCTTTATTTTCTGGGAAGGTTAACCAAAAATATTGATGACTTGTCTTTCACCCTAGGGCATATGCAAATTTATGTCCAATTAAATGCTTTATATCTTAAGAATGTCCCTGTCCCTATTAGCACCTACTACAGAATAACAATAACAAGTAACAAATCATAGTTTATGGCTGTAATGTAAATGTTATTGGCTGTTTAAAAAATACAGAGCTCTTTAATATGCCCAATACAAACGGTTTCAGTACAAAATTTGTCCTCGCAGAAAAGAAAACTAAGCTCATAAAGTCCTTTTATGGGGTGCATAATAGCAGTATTACATTATCATACATGTACGTTTATTGATTATTTGTTCTTGATTCTTTGCACTGTTATGTAATAAAATGTATTGTAAAGCTTTAAGTTTACACTATAATTGTCAGGCTCCACCAGCTCATCTTTATGCGAACACTGGGTTAACCGGCTACCAGGAAGCAAGCCACCCAGTCTGGCCTCTGGAGCCTCCTCTAGACGCACATCCTTGATCTCCTTGGCCGAGTCTGGGGAGTTTCCTGGTGATCGCAGTGAAGACGATGGTGAAGAACATTGTTACGTCTCCTAATCCTAACCTAGATGTTTATGTTTTCCAGTTTCTTTATGATGTAAATCTGTAGAAGCTAATTAGTACTATTAGTATTTTGCCTTCATCTTCTTTGTGTCTTCTTATTCTTTGTATTGTGCCAGTGTTTTACTCTTGCCTTTCTTTTATTGTCTTCTCTCTCTTGTAGCTTTAGCGCTTACTAACACAGGATCTCCCGCCTTGCTCAGTTAAGACAAAACTGCATGCCAATGCTCTTTTCATTCAGTCTGACATCAACACATTAGGTTGAAAATCTTAATCTTTGCTTTTTAGGAGGATTCTCAACGCGGCCCTTCGTGAGGAGCATTCAACGTCAGAGCTTGTCCTCCAGATCTTCAGTTACCAGCCCTCTGGCCTTCAGTGAAAATGGAATGAAACCTTCCTGGTCTTTATCAACAAAACTACAGATAAGATCCAACTCACCCTCACGATTCTCTTTGGATTCCCGTTCTTCTCCTCCTCTAGAAAGGATTGGAGAGGCTTGTGATGACAAGGTGTCCACGTCTTGCTTTGGCAACTACAGCAGACATGAGCGCCAACCCAGCAGTAAGGCCCCCCTGGCCATGATGGAGGGTAACGGAAGCGATGACAGCAACGGGAAACGGATCCTGGATGAGACCTATTGTCGAGCTCCGGTACAGGCTGACAGAAAGAGCTCTAAAGGTGAGCCTGTTGACAACAACAACCAGATTAATGCTGTAGATCAGAACACGCTTGGAGCGCTCTCTAAAGAGCAGAAGCAAAAGATCTCTGGATCGGTTCAGAAAGCAGAAGGATCCGGCAGCAAAAAGAGCTCCATCAAGACTAAGGGTGACCAAGAGAAGTCCGTTAAGAAGCGCCAGAGCACTTCGTCCATTACAAAGTCTCCATCTTCACAAGTGTCTTCCAGCCCTCAAACAAAGGGCACCAGATCGACCAATCTCAAAGAAAAGAGCGATTCCCCCAAAAGTACAAAGGGTACACCTTCTGGAACGCCTTCTAGAAGGAAAGAGTCACTGGCACAGGTGTCTCCAGTGACAGGAGGGACAAAAGGGAAGACACCTCTCACTTCCACTCCACAATCCTCTGCCTCTCCATCACCCACATCCAAGAAAAGCTCCTCAGTGGCTGAGAGGAACTCAATCTCTGGCAAGAAAAAGCTGGTGGAAAGAGGCTCCAGCAAGGATTTGGCACACACCAGTCCCCTAGCAGAGAAGTCCAGAGCTAGCGCTTCCCCACGGACATCCCAGCCTAGAAGTGCAGAGGGAAGTCGCCTAGAGAGGAAGCCGGTTAGAAGCTCCAGCAGTAGTTCCTCAGTCACCAGCCTGCGCTCCCCAAGCGTCTCCTCAAGGGACCTCCATCGCTGCAGCAAGTCAGAGGACAAGGGACTCTCGTTTTTCAAGAGCGCACTGAGGCAGAAAGAGACCCGCCGGTCTGCTGACCTGGGCAAGGCCTCAATTCTTGCCAAGAAGGCTGCTGAAAGGACAGCCAGATCCAACAGCCAGCATAAACTCAATAGTGCCGAAGACGGGGAAGGTTCGGGAAACTCCTCCAAGCAGGTCTCTCCAGAGTCACGTTCCAACAAAGCTGCCACAGAGGAGAAAGAGTCCTCAAAAACATCTACCCCTGTCAAACGCTCCCTTTTACCAGTAGGCAAGTCAAAGTCTTCCAATTCTGAGACTAGTCTTCAGTCTCCTATCAATGGGAAGAAGCCACTTGAAAAGGTGGCATCCTCTAGAAAGCTTTCTTCCAGCATGCAATCCTCTGCACGGCCAACAAAGACGCCTCAATGAATTTTTAATAGCAGTTTCATTATTTTCTGTAATGCAGCTATTTTTTGATGTGCCTAAGAAGAATATAAAGTATATAGTATATACCTGTATTTTACTTTTCTCAAAGAAAATATGTAAATTATCAGAAGCGCCTTTCTATCCTGCCATGGAACCAAATCGTTGCCTCTGGCAAGGAATGGTATATGAATCTACTACTGTTTATGACTCTGAATAGGAATGTTTTAACTTAGCACTTTGTACATATTTTCTCCCTCAAAAAACTCTAATAGGTGACATGTAAAATACTTTATAACTTATTTTTTTCTTTCTTTGGACTAGTCACTTGAAATTCAAATCTTGCGATACAGTATATTCCTTGGAGCACCGTACCAGCGTGCTCCACTTCTACACTTGGTGCTATTTAAAGTCCGGTGGTCCCCTGGCACTGATACAGTGTAAGATTAGGAAGAGTTACGTCATGCAGAATATGAAACTGTAGACCTACTGGGGTTCAGCAGTGAACAATCTTATTTGTACCTCTCAACGCCTGCTTTCGAATCCCAACTATTTCTTTTTGTACTAGAGAGTAGCTACAAGTGTTCAAGTAGCATTACTGCCCTTAGAAATGTGCGCAACAATGTTAACGAAGGTGATCTTTCGAATAGTAAATTAGTGGAGGACAATCTTAAAGCTCAGTCTGTTTATTCCAGGAAGTGTAGGCCCTGCATGATAACTTGGAGTTTTTTTTGAAATGGGGGTAAATAAGAAACATATGGTCATACTTGAACCATTTTATGTTCGCCAAATTCGATGACAACTTATAGGCGCAGTTTTAATTTTGCTGGCTTTGATCCCTTGTGTGATTGTCTCCATATTTATCTCTGGACAACCAGTGCAATAGTTTTCAACACTTTATAGCAGAAAAGATAAAGACTATTGGAGAAACGTAACCCTAATGTCATTATATTTTGCAAACTAACGATTTTAAAGATTAATACTGTGCATATGCAATATTAATGGACTACATTTAATCAAAGTATCACAACCAAATTTTCAGAAATGTCATAATTTGCTTCGCATTCATTTTTAATTTGCTGTTTTTTTTGTGCGATTAGCACTTAATTTACAGCCCGTTCGAAACTTCCCCCGCAAATAGATCTTTCATTTTTGTAATTCTCAGTGCCACAAACACCTTAAAATAGTTCATCCGGTTCAAAATGTTATTTGTGATAGGAGAAATGTAAGTCTAGCAAATCATGAGAATTTTGTGACATCTGCATAATGGTGTCATTACATCAGCTACTATTCAGCTCACTGCCTTGTAATTAAATCATTAATCCAAGCAGTGCTGATGCCACCGTTGAACCCATCTCTTTTTAAGACTGCCTTTTGGTCTTCAAAACGCACCCTTATCCCTCAAAACACTTTATAGTAAAACAAATACTTTAGCAGCGGACATGCTAATATGTAGCAACCTTTTTCATGTTTTTACTTTGCGACAGGCCCGTATTGTGTGTGTACACTGAAAAGTGTTTGTAAAAAAGCAGTATTGCATGATAAAACTGACGCATGCACTTAACTATGCAAGTGACCGTTGCTAAACAAAACTATGTCTGCTTTTTTAAGTACACCAGAGAGCATGAATCCTTTCCTTTATTGCTTTTTGCACAATTTTTTAATTTCTTAAATAATGTAATATAAGTACATAAATTATTAGCTTTATATGGCTGATCCAAGTATATCATTCAGCGTTGTATTCTCCATTTCATTGCCGTTTTCCTTTTACACACATTTTTTTATTATTAATGCTTTATTACTTTATCTCATAAGGTGTCTAAGGGTATGACCTCTCTTTCTCCACATATTTAAGTTTTATATTTTTATACTTCGAACCGTTTTGCTGGTCATGCTGTCAAACGTAGTACGTAGGTTCATATATGTTACCCGTGTTTATTTCCTGCAGTACTGACACGTTCAACACTAAGTCATTCCACGTCTTAAGTTGTGAAGTTGCTGGACCGTGGCACATATGGTTTGAGCCATATGCTAGATGTGTACGGAGAAGTGCTGTTACTTCTCTACTTAAGTCTTATTGAATATAGGATATATTAAATTGCTCATGGCTAGCTCAGATGCCTAATATGAGAAGGTTTTATCAAAGCTTTGTATAGGACAGATTATTTTATCATTAGAATAAAGACTTGCGGTATGATATGTGTGCCCTTGGTTTACACACTGGACTTGAATGAATTATCTTTGTACCAGAGCAGTTTTCGCGTACTGTTCACAAACTGGTACCCACTTGATGGGCTGACAACTGGACTGCCATTTTATTATATTAACAGTCTGGGTCGACCAAAAGAGGAAAATAATATTTGGTTTGAACAAAAACCATGTAAATGTTTGGTTGCATGAGACTGCGTCAAATGCTTTAATTTATTTGTACGTTTTATGTGTGTATGCACTTTTTTTATTTTGAATTACTTTTTTATTGTTTCGAAGAATGCATTTGATTTGTATTCATAACATTGTCTCCCCAATGTAAGTTGGAGATTGAATTATAATTAAAATATGGACTTGTATTAAAGGTCTGAGCTCAGATTTGTCTTTGAAATTATTTTGATTTCTGGGAAGAGGATTATGCTAACATGATGTCAAAGCTAGAAATTGGTGTTTGTGAATGCAACAATTACTAAATTGTTTTGAAGTTTTATTCTGTATCACGAAACAACATGGCAGTCTGTATTATCCAATGATGACCACTAGATGGGGCTAATCTCCTTTCTTTAATTCAGTATGCAGCAAAATCTCAAGCACAACATGTGATACGAGTACCAAAATCAGTTTTCACCTTGGCCTCCTCAGAACTCCGTGTGTCTCTCTTTCGGTGTCTACTGTTTTTTTATCGATCCAGTGAATTGTACAAAAATTGTGTCAGACAATTTATTTTATTACTTGTGTGTGCTGCTTGTTTCTCCTTTTAGTTTCAATGGACGTACCGTTGCTGATGCAATATTTCTTAAGCTGAGTTAAACTTCACGCAACCGAGGCAAAGCAGTGAACATCAAGTGGAGGGCAGATGTCCAGTTGGACAGTGCGTTCGATTTGGTATGGACGCCATTGGTTTGCTACCACAGCTGCTCATTTGCATACACTGCACCTTACTTAACTTTGTTGGATTGCTAATGGCCCTTAATGGTCACTCATGTCATCAAAATTTACAGCGCTCTTTTACGATGAATGATTTGTGGTTGCCTTGTTGTTGCAAATAGGCATCAACCGACAGGTGCTTTACTTTTTGTTGCTTGTGTGTGATTTTCTCTACATCCACGATATGCACCTTATTACTGATTTTAGCAAATTTCTGAGTTTATTACCATTATCTTTCTCACTCAGATATATTATTGTGGACTGAGCATCTCTAAGGCTGAAATCCTAATATTGCCTTTTTTTATGGTTTTATGCTAGGGTGACCGTACGTGCCATTCTTCCCGGACGCATTCTGGCCAGGATTTCGGGTGCGTCTTCCGGAAGTCACATTTGTCGACCACATACTTCATTGAGGTTTACTATTTCAGGTTCTATTTCAGAAAGGCAACCCGTACGTTTTAAGGTAAGAATGAAACTAAGATTCTATGTCTTATGTTTTAAACTGAAAAGTGAAAACCTTGATGACGTGTGCAGTCGACACAACTTTGGAAGACGCACCCGAAATCCTGGCCAAGACGTATCCGGGAAGAATGGCACATTTGGTCACCCTTTATGCAGGGAGGTGCATTTCGAAATTTGCAATCTTTGTAATCCACAAGCGCCTGTGCTGCCCTGCTTGAACAGTGGCCAAAATGTTTGTGCATTGCAGAGAAAGTCAGGCTATTATTTTTATTAACAAACATTTTTGAGGGTTTATACCTCCTTAACCTTAGGGACAGCTGGAATATTTATTGTTTGCTTTTAGCTTAACTTGACTCAGTTTTTACGGCGCTCAGCAGAGGTGAAAGCTGTCTCTAAGCAAACTGCATTGCCAAAGTGTTTCGAGGCACCAGCAGACTTAATACTGCATTTCAAACATCATCTCTTTTCCATTTGGGTTGTGCTTTTTAAATACAGCTTCATCGGCATCTCTCCTTCCCCCCTCTTCGTTATTCTGACAGCCTTTTGTGTTAGGGAACAGTCTTGGTTTTTTGTGTTATCATTAGCAGCTATTTTTGAGGACTGCTGTGCTCGTGGTGTTAAGTGCAAATGCATTGCTGTATATTTGCGATACTAATTTACACGGCCTAGCAGAGGCTAATCTAAAATGTTGCTTATACAGTTTAATCCATAAATGTGACTCTGGTCCACAAAACCAGACATAAGTAGCATGGATATATTTGTAGCAATAATAACCAACAATACATTGCATGAGTCAAAATTAGTTTTTTTGCACAAATGATTAGGGTATTAATTACGTAAAGACTTATTTTATGAAGATACTTTGAATTTTTTTTACTGTAAATAAATCAAAAATTGTTCAAATGAAGTCCTGATAATACTAATGATAAATACATTTTTAAGGGGATTTTCTCAATCTTATCTTGGCCAAATATTGTCCTATTCTAACAAACCATACATCATTGAAAAGCTTTCAGGTGATGATATATTTCTTATTAATTAGAAAATATATATTTAGAAAATATTTAGTTAGCTTTCAGATGATGTACGGGTCAATGACGTGACGTTAAATATTTTCTGTCCGTATGGATAAATTAAATGTTAAAGACTTAAAATTTCAAAATAAATTAGCAGATTACTTGCATTCTCTTTTTTTGAGGACCAAGTCTAAAATTTTTGGTTTTATTTCATTTTGAAAGACCATTTGGGGTATAATTGCAAAAATGATAATGTGGTGTGTGTCAATTGGTGTAACTAGTATTTTTTTTTTAAATTAAAATATAAATATATTCATAAGAAAATGTGGAATAAAATATAAGTTTTATCTAGTTTAGTGTAATATGATTTTTTACATACATTTTTACATCATTTGTAAAAGATTATTTGGAAAGCAGAGCTGTTTTCAGCATATGTCAGGACAAATATTACAAAAACACATTAAAATTTACATTTAGAAATAACTAATAAAATGATCATTTATTATTATTATTTTGCTTACATGCCATTAAGGTGGATAAAATCTTTAATATTTTTCATTCTTTGGCACAATTGGTGGTTTACCAACCGTTTGACATTTTCAGATCTATTCAGTCTTAACTTTCATAAAAATGGTGCAAATGTAGTTTTTTATTGCATAAATTAACATAAATACACTGTGCATTGATGCATGCTTTTAAAACATTTATTTATTTTTGTTAATAATTTCTCATCTTGCCAAACTGTTTTGTCACTGACCCGTATAAATCTCAATAAAAAAAGCTTGTTTTGTGGTCCAGGGCCAGAAATGATTTTTAGAATGAAGATGCACTCATTATTAAAATTTCCATTCCTGGTGTTGTTTTATGTTTGCTGTCAAGCTAATAGTTTTAATCAGTTTTTACAAAGGGTTTAAAGACCACATAATGATGTAAATTTTTTACTTTACTAAAAAAACATGTGCTAACAAAGTAAAAAAGTTTTTGTTTAGGCTTTATGCCCGGCTGCACTACTTACTGAACTTCAGCCAGCTCCTTGTTTCCTGTCTGCCATTATTCGACAAACTGATTAATCCAGGTGTGCCTGACCTCAGTAGTCACAAACAAACGGATTAATCCAGGTGTGCCTGACCTCAGTAGTCACAACAACAATAATCAGACACACCTGGATTAATCAGTTTGTCCAATAATGGCAGACAGGAAACAAGGAGCTGGCTGAGGTTCAGTAAGTAGTGCAGCTGGGCATAAAGCCTATTGGGATTTCATGGACTTTTAAAAGTTTGGGGTAATAAGATAAATAATGGTTTCAATCCGAAAGCCATTGCTGCAAAGTAATTTTAAACCTAGAAGTAAAATACTATTTAGGCAGCTTGCTAGATTTGTTTTGCTGGTCTTGCGCTTGTTACATCCCTGTCCCACATCCACACACACTTTGTGAAAAGCGTTATATAAATTAAAGTTGAATTGAATTTTCTCCAGGCCAGATAAAGAGACTGCCTTCATCAGCACTGAGCTGATTGTATTAGCTCATTATGACAGTTAGTTAGTTGTGGGATTGTGAGAGTCATTCACAGGCCATTAGAGCTCAACCCATAAGGTGATATCATCTGTCACTTCCGCTCAACTCCACTGCAGTGTTTCACTACAGTGTGGCATCAGCCGCATCCCACAAGCCCTGTAGACAGGAAGTCTTCAATATGCCTTCTAAGCCCTTCATGTTGCACGTATTCAAGATCTATTCTGTAGACAGTCCCAAGCTGTCACCTGGCAGTACCCTTTAAAAAGATCCTAATATGTACTATTAGGTAGGTACAGATATGGATACATTTGTTACCAGTATGTACCTCTGAGGTGCTAATATGAGCTCTTAAAGTGATACTCCAGCCAAATATGAAAATGACCCCATGATACTCACCCTCAAGCAATCCAAGATAAATCTATCATCTTTCAGATGAACACTTGTAAATGTTCTTGTTTTTTCAAGCTTATAGTTGTATAATAAAGGGATCAGGGAACAACTTCTGACTTGTGCATCCATTCTTTACAGAAGTTATCCACACAGCTCCAAGGGTTTAATAAAGGTCTTCTGCAGGTAATCGATGCGATTTTGTAAGAAAAATTTCCATATTTTAAACTTTATAATTTATAATAACCAGCTTCTGGTAACGACGGCATCTTGGACTTACTGTGCAACAAACGCTCACTATGCTAAAAAGTTATTACAATTTATAAAGTTTGAAATATGGATATTTTTCTTACACAATCACATTGATTACCTGCTGAAGACCTCTATTAACACACTGGAGCCATGTGGATTACTTCCCTGAAGAATGAATGCAATTTATATATTTTAGGAATGAAAGTGATATTCCAGGTGGGCCGGTCAGATTGGGGGGGTTCTTTAATCTCACATCTATAGTTTTAATATAATATATTTAAAACAATTGTTAGGGTTTGTTGTTTGTTGTGTTTTCTTCATTTATATATATATATATATATAATGGTTAACATGTACTTTTACATGTTTTTTATTTTATTTTTACATTCTCTCTTTTTGCATTTATAATATTTTGATGACCCCTTAACAGATCTTCTATCAACTAAGTAAATCTAAAGTATTTTTTAAATAATTATTAACATTAACTCTTTCACCGCCAGCGTTTTTTAAAAAAGTTGTCAGCCAGCGCCAGCGTTTTTCATGATTTTCACCAAAGTTTAATGCCTTCCAGAAAATGTTCTTCTTTAAATATATAAACATACAATAAACCAAATGAAAGCATAGACCCTCTGCTTTCAAAAAAAAAAAAAAAACCGTTTCATCCTACCTTCAGTGGTTCTTTTGTAATCAGCTTTTGAATATGGGTAGGTTTCTGCAAAAACACCACATTTTGAGCAAAAAGCAGAGATAATTCCATTTTTGTGACAGACTTTTGATAGAGATCCCATTCAGAGCGATCTTTAAAACAGACAGGGACATGCAGCCGCTTGCCATAGGGCAATACTTCCGAGTTTAAAAAGTTGCGGAAGTGGTATTGCGGAAAGACGGAAAATCTCGTCATTGGCGGGGAAGCGTTTTCTCTTAATTGACGAGATATCTTGTCAATGGCAGTGAAAGAGTTAACTAAAACAAACTTGTTACTTGAGTGAAGCATGAACTGTAGGAATTGGGTTTATTCTTGTAATGTTTTTTTTTTTAAATGGGGCAGTTATTTTAAAATAACTATTTACATCAACTTAAACAAACTTATTACAAACAAAAAAAATTATTTTTTTTATCTGAAATGCTGTTTTTCTTAAGAATTATTTTTATGTCTGTTAAAATAGTATAACATTACAGACTTTTGGCCAAAGATTGGCTGTTATGTGGTGTGGGCCCAGGGTGGGCCAAGCCTTTGATTGGGTGGGCAAGGCCCACTCTGGCCCCCCAACTTTTATTCAAAGTTCACCAATTTTATCGTTTTTTATATAAAAAAAATATTTTGTGTATTTGGTATAATACAATGTGTTTGTGCGGTTTATGGATAAAAACACATTCTTTTCCACATACCATGTCTTTGATTGGCCAGCTAATCTGTACGTTGTGATTGGCCTGAATACCTCTGACGTCAGTCGGAAATGTGACGCTTCTTAACATGTTTAAAAGATTTGCGCACAATGCATTGCTAACATGAGTTAACTTACAGGCTTTGAGTCCGAAGCGGGAGGAATTATGATAATGTCGGTCTTGTCTACATCACCAATCCCAGGAAGTAAACTGTTGCCTACAATCCGTGTTTTTGTTGTAGTCCAAGAAAAGAGATTTACATTAGAGATGATAACTTGCATCATCGTTTACTTTGGGGTTTGTACCTTTTGCATATGGTTAACATGTACAAATACACACTTACACACCAAAGGAAATGTAAAAACGTGAATAAGACAATAGGTGCTCTTTTAATATATCGTATCCCTTTAAGGGTGCAAAGGTGTTTTTGAAAGTGTCCTGCCCTAGTGACAGCTAGGTTTTTTTATATTTAACTATTTTTCTTACAGTGTACCCAGATTCGCGACACAAGGAACGAGTCTTTTAGAAAATTCCTAACAGCTCCCGGCCATTTAATGTCCAACCTCAGTGAAGGCGGTGAAAATAAACAAGGCCGTCAAATTATGCTTATTTACCTTTGAGATGCAAATTTTTCGTTTGTGCCGTGCCTCCAGTCAAGGGCAGAGGGAAGCTGAAACGATGAAAATATGTGTTGAATACCGATCAACGGAGACCTCCTTTGTGTGCACGTTGACCTCTAGCTGTGATTGCGCTAAGAAAGATAATGCGCTGGTCTCATTAGAGAGACAGGGAGAAAAGAGAATTGTTTCAATACAATCAACAATAATTGCTGCAAAATTATCGAAATGAAAAACCCTGAGGGATTCTTAAAAGGTCAGTTCATACGAAATAAAAAGTTTCTTTTGTGGACATCAAAAAAGTCAAAGCAGACTTTTTCACACAATGATAGTGAATGGGGACAGGGTGCATCAAGCTCCGAATATTTTTGTTTATTACAGTTATTAAATGTGACCCTATCTGTCTGAAGCTCCTATTGTGGTACCTGAACGTTTAGTGGACAGTAGCTACATGCTCCAGTACAACGAATACTTTAAAGGGCATGGAAGATGTGAATGCTCACCTCATCCGTGTTCTTTGCATTCAGTAATGTCAGCCTCCCTCAGTACGGCGGGTTACTTCTGTAATTCAGCTGTGGTTTTCATGCCTTTTGTCCCGTTCTTCGGATTCGGCTCTGTCTGGAAAGCGAACAGAAGTTTGTAAGAAAATCAATAGTAATTGATTCCTCCAAGGCTAGACTTGGAGAGCCACTATTCAGAGCTCTGCACGGGAGCATCGGCATGAGGCAGGAGACCTTGAGTTTAACATGCACGCAACAAACACTGTTAAAGGTCACCGGTGTGATGCCGTTTACAGCCGCAGATTATCAAAGAGAGCCAGAGTAAGTGCGTACTTGCGGTTTTGTGAAGACAGGCACCAATTACAGGAGTCTAGCTGTTCTTTAAAGGTTATACATGCTGGCACTCTTTTAAGATCTTGAATTAGAGAGCTTTGTTGCATGCTAACAGTACTTGTGAAAAGTTTTGGTGCACATGCATTTGTGTCGCGCAACTATATTGTGTTCGCTTTATTTCACATATCATGTGTCTACATAAAACAGCATTTTTTTCTGTAGTGTGGTGAATTTTTAAACCTTTAATAATAGTCGCTTTGGATAAAATGCATAAATGTAATTAAGGCAATGTACAGTATCAAATATACACAATATTCCCATTGCCTGTGAAAAGTCCCATGCCCACTTTTTCCATTTGTTTCTTGTATGCCAGCCTTTATTTCCTCTGTCATTACCTTCCTAGAGTGATGTGTAGACTGGAAAACAGAGCAAGACCACAGTCACAGATAAAGAGGTATAAGATCTTTCTGTCCTGCGGTGCAGTAAGGTCAACCGGGCCGACAGCTTTTAGATTGATGCAGGACATCGTCTTAGACCACTGCGGGCCGCCGAGTGCGCGAGGACAGCACGAACAGTAAACCAAGACCCCTGCGGGGATTTCTGGACACTGAACCACCCGCAGCCTTTATGAGCTTCCCCCCTGCTTTAGACCCTCATCATGAGCACTGAAGATTGCTTCAGTACACTCATCCTCCAAGCCCTCCTGTGAACACTCAAAAAAGCCAATTTGTGCGTGCAGGAGAAAAATATTTCAGGAAGCATTGTTCTCGTTTTTGGCACGACTTGCTTATAATTTCCTTTTCTTTCCTGTCTGATTTTATCTGTGGAAACAAATACAGTTGATCTGGCGTGGTAACAAAAGCACAGGGTCTGAGGGAGATCCTAATCTGAACTATCCAAACCCAAGCTTGATTTTAATATAGATCTTATAGGGCTCATGTATACTTAGCCATTAAGCAGGACTCAAATGCCACATGGGTTTATCTCGCCTTGTATTGGATGAGTTGTTTCAAGATATCATTACTCAGTTTGGGTTTCACTTCATTTAACGTTTTGAGGATTTTCATTTTTAAAGTCTTAAAGTCTGCCCTTTAATGAGTACGAAAATTCTTCTCGTTCATGGATATAAGTACACGAGCATGTTTGAATAATGGGTTAGAGATGTCCAGAAATATCAGTTAAAGGATTAGTCCATTTTCTTAAAAAAAAATCCAGATAATTTACTCACCACCATGTCATCCAAAATGTTGATGTCTTTCTTTGTTCAGTCGAGAAGAAATTATGTTTTTTGAGGGAAAACATTCCAGGATTTTTCTCATTTTAATGGACTTTAATGGACCCCAACACGTAACAGCTTTAATGCAGTATAAAAGTGCAGTTTCAACGGAGTTTCAAAGGACTCTAAACGATCCCAAACAAGGCATACGGGTCTTATGCACTTTTAAACAACAACTTCTCGTCTATCACCGGTCCTGAGACGCGCCACCGCGACCTCACGCAATACGTCAAGAGGTCACGGATACCGAATGCGAAACTACGCCCCAGTGTTTACAAATGTGAAGAAAGAAAACCGTTCTGACGTTGTTAAAATGGTCTGCAAATGTGCGTTTTATATAGGTAACCCGGGACCTTTCCACGGCATTACGCAATTGCGTGAGGTTGCACTGACACATCACAGGACCGGAGATAGATGAGAAGTTGTGGTTTAAAAGTGCATATTTTTATTTTTCTTGTCAAAAATGACAATTGTTTCTCTAGATAAGACCTTTATGCCTCGTTTGGGATCGTTCAGAGTCCTTTGAAACTCTGTTGAAAAAAACTGTTAAGTGTTGAGTTAAGTGTGAAGTGTTGGGGTCCATTAAAGTCCATTAAATTGAGAAAAATCCTGGAATGTTTTCCTCAAAAAACATAATTTCTTCTTGCCTGAAATAAGGAAAGACATCAACATTTTGGATGACATGGTGGTGAGTAAATTATCTGGATTTTATTTTTTAGAAAATTGACTAATCCTTTAAGGCAAACCTTAAAGGGCCCCTAAGCTAGGTGTTTTCAGCAATATTAAAATAGTCTCTGGTTTCCCCAGAATGTGTCCGTATAGTTTTAGCTCAAAATACACGACAGATCTTTCATTATACGATGTTGAACGATACATGTTATCGATATGCAAAAGGTACAAACCCCAAAGTAAACGATGACGCGAGTTATCGTCTCTAACATAAATCTCTTTTTTTGGACTACAACAAACACACAGATTTTAGGCAACAGTTTACTTCCTGGGATTGGTGATGTAGACAAGACCGACATTATCATAATTCCTCCCTCAGTCTGTAAGTTAACTCTTGTTAGCATTGCATTGTGAACGAATCTTTCAAACATGGTAAGGAGCGTCACATTTCCGGCTGACGTCAGAGGTATTCAGGCCAATCACAATTTACAGATTATCTGGCCATGACATCACATTGATCCCCAACAGCCTGTTTTGTGTGACTGTTGCGGTTTAAAGGAGATCACACAAAGAAGAATAGATGGATTGTATAATAACAGGATGTTTCTGCACACACACTGGCGACTCATTTTCTGATAGAAACACAATTAAAAGTGTATTTTTAGGTTGGGGGGGCTTTAATACGTCATACAATGTCATTCTAGAGAAGTGGTTTGTTCCAGGATGCTGTTAATGCTTCATGCACAAAGCAACACTTTCTAACAAATGTTGAATTATTTCAATGGATGGATAAAAATGGACAAACCCAAACGCTGGGTTAATTAAAAAATTTTTGAGCCAACCATGGGTTAAAAAAACGCAGGATTTCTGTAAAGTGAACTCCCTACAAAGAAAAATGCTTAGTGAGTCAGACACCCTCATCCAGCATCAGTACCTAACCTTACAAGACACATTTGTGTCTACATGGGAGCAATTCCCTATAGACATGCTGTGCCATATGTAGTAAAAAACCTTTCTAGAAGAGTGGAAGCTGTTATAGTAGAAAAGGGAGTTATTAAAGTCTATAGTGTCCATCAATTACATACAGGTGTTGTTTGGGTGTGTACACACGCTTATGGCCATGTTCTGTAACATTTTCAAGACAAACGAGTGTTTGTTTCAAAACCTAAGGCCTGGGGTGGCACAGTGGGTAGCACTGTTGCCTCACGGCAAGAAGATTCTCGGTTCTAGCCCTGGATAGCCTGTGTGGAACCTAGGGCCTCATTTATAAAGATTTGATCGTAGAGTTTGTGTATGCAAAAATCCATGGCAACGTTCATGTTTATGAAAACCGTCTTGACGTGGAAAAGTACTTTTGCTTGTTCGATTGCTGCAGGATTTTGGAAATATAAGCCATTCTTGCTGCTCAAAAAAGATTTTTAACATTGACAGGTGCTTTTATATGTCAATGACATTAAAGAGCACCAATGGTCCGTTTAACGATTTTACATTTCCTTTGGTGTGTAAGTGTGTATTTGTACACGTTAACAATATGCAAAAGGTACAAACCCCAGAGGAAATGATGACGCAAGTTATTGTCTCTAACGTAAATCTCTTTTTTCGGACTACAACAAACACACGGATTGTAGGCAACAGTTATAGATTTTACATCTGAAATGAAGGCGTATGTAGGGTGACCATACGTGCCATTCTTCCCGGACGCATCCCATCCAGGATTTCGGTGCGTCTTCCGGAAGTCGTATTTGTTGCCGCATTCGCCATTCAGTTAAAAACAAAAGAAATACAATCGTAGTTTCATTCTTACCTTAAAATGTAACGGTTGCTTTTCTGTAATAATAATAATGATCCTCTATGACGTATGCGGTCGACAAATATGACTTCCGGAAGACGAACACAAAATCCTGGACGGGATGCGTCCGGGAAGAATGGCACTTATGGTCACCCTAGGCGTATGCACGTTTTATATGCATACATTTGTTTTATGAACACAAATACACACTTTTAAAAAAAGACAGTAAGATCATATTTACAAAGTTTTCTACGCATTTTATAAGTGAGGCCCCTGGTGCGTTTTCTCCTTGGTTCGGTTTGTTAAGGCAAATGTAAACACGGCAAACGCACCAATACAATCGGTCCGAGCCTGTCTGAATGAAGTGGTCTCGGCCCGCTTGCGGTAAGAAAACAACCGACCAAATGGACCAACAAACCAGATTGAATAAGATGGGATATGGCATACAAGCAGCAGTGTGTTTCGCAAATACGGGCAGACAAACATATTTCAGACCAACTGTCCAAAACGGATAAAAATACAAAAATTTACAAGGCGTTCAGCAAGCGCCTTAAAGAGATGAGCTATAATCATTCACTGGAGCAGTGCTGCTATCAAAATGATTAAATAATGTAAGGACGGCTACAAAGAAACCCGCAATAAATCTAGAGCTGTTGTCTGACAGATGACAGCTATGAGCTATGAATCCTGGAACATACACGACTGCATTCTAACCAATGACAGCACACTTTAAAGTGACATCAGTACCCAAAGAATTTAAAACTTAGAAGAATAAACCTTTTCATTCATGAGTTTGAATTCAATTACCGACACCCCACAAGAGGAATTTACTAAACTGCAATTTCAAGAAATTTGCATTAACCTAAACTAAAGACATTTACATTTAAAAAGCATTTTCAATTCAACCCCAGCATGCACAAGACTGTGAGTTTTCCACCCCATTCGTAAATGAAGGAATGATCAATAAACAAGCAGTGTTACCACTGACCTCCATTTATATGCTAGAAAGCACATGCATGTGCCAACATAGCTGTTTAGGATCAAAGCCGATCTTCACAGCCATGCAACAATTATGACAGAATGTGTTCATGAGCAAGAGAGAGATGGACGTGCTTTTGATCGCCCATGCGTTCACAAACCCCACTGATGCACATAACCAGAGACAACGTATACGTGTATTCACTCATCATCATGACAGCAGATGCCAACTGCTTTGATTTACCTCTGACACGTTTACTTGCTTTTAATAAAGTTTCTGCGCATGTCAGTTGGGTCATATTGCACCTTGCATACTTTCACAATATGATTAATATAAAAGCCTGATAGCGAGAGTAGGCCTATTTTTAAACATAAATTAAATTTATTGTCATCTATTATTTTTGGCATCTGAGATTGTACCTCTCGTAATGCAATAATGTCTCGGCTGAACTCTCTTTCAGGTAGTTGCACACCTGCAACACTGGAGAGGTTTCTTTTAGCTGGAAAGTAGAGTTGGAACGCATTCTTTACAATTTATGAGTTTTTTTTTTACGAAATCACACATTTGCAAATAAAATGTCCTTTAATGAAAAGCAAACAATACATACGTGTTATATTTTTTCCCATCTAAACCTCCTATTTTCACGATGCTTTTGTAAATGGAAAGTTTCATTTTCCTGCAGTCATAATGGAAGTAGAATAGAGCTTTATCAGGATGCATAGCCCCCTTGAGTGCTAATATTGGGCTTGGGAGCAAGATGCCCTCATAAGCAGCCCTTACCATTATTTATTTATGGACGAATAAGTTCAGGCACTTCTAATATTTTCTCCGAGCTTAGCTGAAAGAGCTAATGGGCTTGTGAATCTTTGTTCTCTCTTTTTTAATTAACCCCATTGACTGTCATGGGAATGAAGGTAATGCAGAATTGGATATTTTTCAGGTCTTATCATTTATTCAACATTCACCATTTTTTTAAATATAGCAAAAGATAGAAAAATGGAAAAGGCTTGAATCATGAAGAGGGGTGAGTGAAAATGCTGCATTCTTAGTGGCTGAACGCGTCTTAAAAGCTTGGAAGCGGACAGCACTGCCTTTTTTATTGACTTCAGAAAAAAGCAGTACACTGCGTTTTTTATATCGGTAGGCAAACAACAAGGCAGCTGTCCTGTCAATCAAATATTGAAGTGTGAAGAGCTCATTATAGTTGTGTGTATGTCCTACGGCATAGGCTACGTGTTGGTTTTCATTTATAGCCTACTTTTGTGTCGTCATCCGCGTCAAAATGCAAACACACATGGTAGGCAGTATCCAGTAGCAGCGCGACCGTCAATGAAAAAGTTTAAGCTTGGCAAGTTTAACCCACAAACAAAGAAACAGCAACTTGTGAATGTTTTGAAGCAGTGATGGAAGTAAATAATCAGTGACTTTTGTTGCAGTTTCAGCTTTATCACTCTTCAACTTGGCCCATTTTTTCTCACCGTAACAAACGTTAATACCTATGACGCAGGTTTTTTACTTGATGGGATCGGTTCTAGTGGGCCAATCACAGTGCTTGCGGTCCGCGTAGGATTCCGCCTTCCAATTGGTTGCCTCCGAATGTTTCTGCCTTCTGATTGGTTGCCATCGAACCGCGGTATAGCTCAATACCATAAAGTTGATCTGATTTCAACTCTCCAAGGGGCTGTCCACACGGAGACGCGAATCACTGTATACGTATAAATTTGTTATCGTATTGGCGTTTCATCCACACGGATCTGGCGTTTTGGGAGACTGAATCCGTTATTTTTTAAAACAGGGTCCTAAAGTGGATAAATCTGAAACCGACACCCTTGCGGTTTCGTCTGTACAGCCAATCCGTATATTTTGTGAAGCGAAAACGTGATCACATCACGTGTCGGAAGCGTCACACGTAACAGCAACAATAATAACGGCGAACTACGTGATTGTGTTCGTGCTACAGAAGCTCCTAAAGCCTACTAGCTTTATTACAGCAAAATCTATTGCTTCTATGCAATTGTGGTGACCAACAAGCGATAATGGACAACACCATACGTTGGTTATGCGCATGCTCAAAGTCTTCTTCTCCGTGTATAGTGTATATCTGTGGCAGAAATACAGCGCCCCATACTGGTCCGGCATATATACTACACCGCTTTCAGTCGGTTTCAGTGGTTTTGTGTTGACGGATTATTTTTTTAGAGCAAGGAAAAAAAATGATCGGATAGGGAATGCACCAGCTTCGTGTGGACATAGCCCTAGTGACGTGCCACTTTGTATGCAAACATTACACAGTTTATTTTTTAGCCTTTTACCTCAAATTGCATGTAGCCTATATCCAAATTATGATCTGAAAGTGTATGTTCTGCTTTTTCAATGGGTTGTCTCAGTTCATTTTAGCACTAACAATCGCGGGGATATTCAAACAGTTAAGCACAAAAGATTTCGTGTTCAGTAGTTTGTGCTCACCTTTCTTTGAAAAGAAGTCATTAGCAAGGGGTGGGACCATGAGACTTTAGATACAAAGCATTTGGAAAAAAGCAAATGACGTAAGGCACTTTTATACATTGAGTTGACTTCAGGTGCTCAGAGCGTCGTGCAAAAACGCGTGGCGCAGCAGGTAGCAATGGGAGGCGTTCGGCACACATAAATAGTGCACATAACTACCCATAAAAAAACATCCATTAAAAGGTGACACTGCCATAAACGTGTTCTGTGTGATCCGCCCCTTATTCAGCATTTTTCGATTTTAAGCATAATTTGAGGAATTTGTTAAAGGTATAGCTCCCCCCAAAATGAAAATCAGTCCATATTTTACTAACCCTCAAGTCATCATACAGTGGATGTATAAGCACATTTTAGTTATTTTAAATCTGTAAAGTGATAATATGCAAATGAGCGTCCTTGAATACAGCTGTCATTTAACAGCCTGTCGAAGTGAGAAAAACTACCTTTAAACTCATTGTCGCTTATGAATCAAGTCAGCATTATGGTTGGTTGTCATTAAAGGCCTTCCTTCCGCTCACTCTATGGGGAAATATAAAGGAGGTAAAAGCTTAGGGTGTCTAAAAATCATCTTTTAACTGAGACACTCAAAATGCAAATGCAGATACATTTACTGTTAATGACTTGGTTGTCAGCGCTGTCTCCCCTTCATACGTTTGCGTCATAAATATCACCTGCAGCAGCTCAGGAAAATAAATTGGTGCTTTAATAGATTTGTCAGCTAGAGGGATTTCGCATTACACCCATTAGGATGCAGCTGCTAAAATCTTCAGCACTAGACCTGCAATTAATATAACCTTAACACTTTGGCAGGTTGTCCTGTTGCCTAAAATGAACTGAAACACGTATAAATTTCAAGTTAGTACAAATAAATAAATCCTAGCAGGAGAAACATCAGTTGAAGAAGTCGTCCAGGTTAAGTGCTAAACTTAAACTCAATTTTCACTCGGTGTGTTAAAACAAACAAAAACATGTGTACTGTAATGCGCTCACGGTGGAGGTCTGTAGGGCAAGTGTACAATTTTTACAAGTTTAAATTCGAAGCTTGTAATATAGTTAAAGCATTTATATGAACTGTCAATAAAAAAAATCTTAGTACTCCCTAATACCCTAATGAGAGTAAGTTGACATGTAGTTGCAAAACCTGTAAGTAGTCAATGTTTTCCTATTTAAAGAATGTCCTACTGACCATTCAAACTCGAGTTGTGAGCAATATAGAGTAGCGCTTGTTGTCGTATTGATAGGGTAGTAAAGACAATATTATCTCCTGGCTTTCACTATTGCTTTGGAAGCTGATCTTTCAAACATGGTAAAGCCCGGGATACACTGCATGATTTTTGGCTATTATCATCGTGAAACAACCGTCACGATTTCTGTGATCGTGGCTCTTCATTGGTGGTCCTATGTCGTACAGTGAGAGAGGTTCAAAGACGGTCATTTTCCCGGTCTTGCGTCCAAAGATAGCCTACGATAGTTTTCTGACAGTGTCAGAAATTCAACAGTCTGTTTGCTGCTCACCTGCATACTGGTATTTGTTTACCACTAGCGCATGCTGGTGACATTGTGCTAACATGTGACGCAGCCGTCAAAAGCTTCCGTGTCATCATCTTACAGTCCACATGCTTGTCGTACCCAAGTTTAAACTATCCATCTTATAGACCCCTCACAGTTCACGTCACAGGCGGTTCCCACTGCGCATGTCGGGGTCAGAAAAGTCATTACAGCAGATTGAGTTGCGTATTTGCGTCGTGGGCTTTGAAAATCGCACCAGGTCTGCCGTTAAGTCAATGTTTACAAACCTTGAAGGGGTCTATAGGAGTGCAAAAATCCTGCATTGTATTCCGGGCTTAAGGAGAGTCATGGTCAATCACAACGCACATGCACAGCAAAATCCCCGGTGTTAAATTAACACCGGCTCGGTGTTTATATGGGTACCACCAGCAGGGTGTTAAAAGTAACACCAAAGCAGTGTTAGAGTTAATTAGATACTTTAGCAATCATTTGAGTGATTATTTGATTATTGAAGACACCTGGTGATAATGAGCCGAACTACAACTACAACTTCCAGCCACTGCCTTAGATAAAATCAACTGAAAAGACATCTCTCTTATCACAAACCAGACTGATTTTTGTCTTTTTTGAAATAGTTTGGTCACCATTATGGTGATCTGTGGTTCCTTTAGTTGGGCAGTTTGACTCTTATTTTCCTTTTGAGGTCTTTGCAACAGTGTTTACTGAACACATTATTTGTTACAAAGGTTGTTAAAACAAAGTTTATATAGTTTTTATAACATTGATTATAGATTTAAGTAAATTGTTCACACAGTCAAAAAAAATTCAGTGTTCATAGAAAATTAGATGTTAATCATATGCATATTATTCTCTTTTGGACTTCAGTAATAGCTTTCCTCGGCTCAAGCTTTTCAAATTTTATTGTTAAATACTTGCTGGAAATACTTTTTTGCCTCACATGCAGATATCATGAATCACCCCACTAATCGGAATCATGGTGACAAACATAATGTTGCAAAGCATGCTGGGATCCACCAGAGTATAAAACTCATGACTCCCATCATGCATTGCAACATAAATTATGTCACCCTTGTTGCGATTAATGGGGTGATTCATGATATCTGCACGTGAGGCACAATATAAACTTTCCGGCAAGTATTTTTAACAATAAAATTTAAAACCTCTGTAAGTTAAAGCCAATAGAGAATATATATTTTTTTTCCATGAAAACATTTTTTTTCCCATGAATATTGAATTTTTTGACTGTGTAAACAATTTACTTAAATGTACAATCTCTGTTATAAAAACTTTATAAACTTTGCTTTAACAAACTTTACAACAAATAATGTGTTCAGTAAACACTGTTGCAAAGACCTCAAAAGGAAAACAAGAGTCAAACCACCCAACTAAAGGAACCACTGATCACCATAATGGTGACCAAACAATTTCAAAGTACACAAAAGTCAGTCTGGTTTGTGATAAGAGAGATGTCTTTTCAGTTGATTTTATCTAAGGCAGTGACTGGAAGTTGTAGTTGTAGTTCGGCTCATTATCACCAGGTGTCTTCAATAATCAAATAATCACTCAAATGATTGCTAAAGTATCTAATTAACTCTAACACTGCTTCGGTGTTACTTTTAACACCCTGCTGGTGGTACCCATATAAACACCGAGCCGGTGTTAATATAACACCGGGGATTTTGCTGTGTGATAGCTGGCCAACCAGAACACACCACGATATCTCAGAAAGATGAGCTTTGTACAAATCAACGCGTTTCAGAAAGGCTGGCCATAGAGGAGCTACAATGATGTATGGTATGAAAAGAATGCGTTTTTTGAACCATAAACCACGCAAACACATTGCATTACACCAAAAAGTAATGTGCTTCTATCAACGGAATATTGGCCCTTTAACTTAATGGAGTCAACTAGAATGATTGACAGTGATTACAAGCATCAGTAGAGCCTCTTTCAAAACCAGGTCAGTTGTAATATGATTTTTTTTTTTTAAGGTTTTGCTGAGCATTTTTTTTACTGTTTATCATTAAATGCTTTAGTTTTTAAGGTAATTTATGTGATTATGACTCTGTATGAGACTGAGACCAGAAAACTCATCTTATGCAACTCTGTAGGCAGAATGACTGTAGCATCTACCACACTTACTACCCATGAAGTTTTCAATTGGACTGGCTGATTTCAAAATGTACTGCTGCTGTAAATAACCTGTTTATTTAATACAGTGGGATGGCTTGCCCGGTAAATGTAGCATGTTAAAAATAATAATAATAATAATAGTGCAAACAACTGAAACATATTTACAGAATGATAATGGCTGCTTGGGTTGTTATGTGCTTATCTTAATGCTTCTGTTGAGATTAACTTTACTACTTTTGGGTCCTATTATGCGTAGTCGTTTAGATATTTGCTTTATATATTCCTTCAATTTTTTATTATATTTCTCCAGTGGCAAAACTGTTATTTTATTCGATTTATCTTAAAACAATTGCATATGTGAAAAGGCTAATATAAAAATATAATATTTACTTTCATTTAATGCCCAGCAGCCTAGATTAGTTTAATCACAAACACGAATTAGCAGTTGTATCCACCCCTAATTACTCAAATGACCAATCAGAATAGATATTTAAATGAGGCAAATTCCCCTTCGGTGTTCGGTCCAAAATGCTTCTGTAGCTAAAAAGAAATTCATCTTCTTGTGCATAAAGTTACATTAAAAAAGAAATATTTTTAGCCAACACTTTTAAACCAAATCTAGCCAGTGTGTCGATGAAAAGAAATGATAGCGGGAACCAAACAGTTAAATAGCGAACAGGGTCATATATTAATCAAGCATATTCTACAGGTGAGTGTTTTTTTTATATAATGGAGTTCACTTCTCTTTGTATTGCATATACACAACTGTCTGATGTGTAACCTCTATATCAACGTTGTGTTTGTGATCACCACTTGAAAATTACGTCCTGTAAACTCAGACAGATGAGATCAATCAACCCCGACCTCAGCGAGACCTGCACGTCACGTCCAAGATGGCGGCTAATTCTTCTTGTAAGATTTACCATGCTAATGCCTATTCTATGTCAAACTTAAAAACATGTGAGAAAAGTGACGTCTGCGACTAATGTCCAATATAAATAGTGTGCCGAATAATTCCAACAGGCAATGACAAACACAAGACAAAAGTTTCGGGCTTAGCCCATCATCAGTGTCGCAACTTTTGAAAACAAAAAAGTTTCTTTCTTCAGAGGCCTTTCTCTTCTTGTCATACGATTCGTAAACACTTTTTCTCTTGCGACCCTCAGACACTTTGAAAAAAATACGGCCAGAATGCGAGCTTCAAAAAATGGCTGAAACCGTAGACCACCACACATATACACCTGAAAGTGCGAATGTGCAGAAAGCGAACCTAGGGACGAGCACCTACGACGGCCTAACGTAAACATATTACCAGATTGATTGACAACTGGGATGACCAATAGTCTTGATGATCCGCCCGGAAAAAGAAAATCTTCCGCTATACAGCTCCTTTAAGGTTAATATTAGTGAGTTCACTGCCAGTGTCTGTGAAAACAGCTGTCACAGGCCTTTTGGAGCACCTGGGCATATTGAACAGATTAGAAGCTGTTTGTTATGTTGAATTTCTGTGGTTTGAACACAGCATTTGTGTCTCCTTTCAGTGCTTGTCATGTAACAGATGCTTTCATGCAAAGCAAATAGCAGTAGGCTAATTGCTGGAACAGTCCCGCTGGAGCAATGTAGGGCTGAGTGCTTTACTCACGAATGCAATGAAGGTGAAATTCCCTCAGTAACTCAAGTTAAGGGGCTTTATACCTGGGATTAACCCTGTGACCAAAAACTTACCCACATGACACTTAGTACCAGTGTTAATTAATAATTTGCTGTTTACCTTTACTGTTACAAAAACCCTTTTCGGTAATCAGGAATAAAGTGTCCTGCATTAAAGCACAATGGTTTCTTCAATGAAACGCACTGTGCATGGGTTGAATAACACAAATGTAACTATATAACCCCATTCACACAGCACTTTGATCCCCCCAAAATTCTGTAAAATTGTCGGAGAGGCTTTTATGCAAACACAAGCATGTCCCGTAAATGTTCTGGGATTGCTCCCGTAAAGAAGACCTAGTAACATTGCCGTAACATTCACGGAAAGCATTGTGTGTGAACAAGATGCAGAAACAATACTGTAATGCTGCGTTTACACCAACCGCGGTAGAGGCGTGAAGCGCAAGTGATTTCAATGTTAAGTCAATGTGAAGACGCGTTGACGCTCGTCTGGAGGTCCCGCAGCGCGGATGAGGCGTTTGGCGCTGCGCAGAAGATGCGTTTCCGCCTCATTCACGCGTCTAGTTCACGCGAAAGGCGCGAATTGAGCGTTGTGCGTGGTACGCGCGAATGGTGCTTTTTGTGCATTTTGCCGTTCACGCAAATTTGCGGCTGACGCCCGAGTTGAAAAGTTTGAACTTTGGCGGAATTTCGCACCGCGTTAACCAATCAGGAGCCTGCTTGCTGCCGTGTTGGCAGCCCCGCCCTGAGTCACTCATTCAACCAACGCTTGATATTGTCCGTAAGCAGTCACCCGGAGCTAGGACACAAGTTCTTATTTCTATAGAGGAGACAGGAATAAAAAGGACCTCGCTTGGAAGAGTGTCAGTGAGGACATTGGGCAACCTGGTAAGTTGTAATAGTTGTAAAACTTGCGCCATTTATTTTCCCCCTAGGTTACCAAATACAAACTGGTAACTATCTCGATGAATGTACAATCAACATCATTCATCTTGCAAACAGACAACCGCAAAGCACTTGCCCCTCCCACAAGAAACAGAGTTTGCCTCTGACGCCCGTCAAATGCTTGCTTTTTTCGCGCATCTACTTCGCTCTACACACACGAATGCATTCAAACTGTTCAAGCAGCAAACTACACGGGGTAGACGCGATTTTGACACATGAAACGTGGTTGGTGTAAATGCAGCATAAGGGATCGCAGATCAACATTATGACAAGAAGGGTCGGCAAACTGGACTGAGGCAGAGATCAGAGAGCTCATCAATATCCGCTCTGAAGCTGAAATCATTCCCCAGCATGACAGAACAGCGCATCATGCATTTTCGAGAGAAATTACGGATAATTAGCAAACTTCAGACACTATGGAAAAATAATCGGGATAATCTAAATGGCAATTATGTAAAACAAATCAAGAGTTTTCAGAATTTCCACATATTCTGTGCTCTCATTGGCATTTATTCCTAATGAAAATTAACAATGGTTTTGCTACAGAAAAAATTTTTTTACTACCATGGTTTTGCTACAATAGCCATGGTTAAACCACGGTTACACTGCAAAAATTACTTTATTATTTAGTATATTTATCTTGTTTTCAGTAAAAATATCAAAACATTCTTAACTTAAGATGCATTTTCTTGATGAGCAAAGTGACCTAAAAAAAAAAACTAGTTTTTAGACAAAAAAAATTACATTTGGGTCAATTTGTGCTTAAAACAAGAAAAAATATCTGGCAATGGGGTAACTTTTTTTTCTTAAACATTTAATTCAAGAAATTTTCTCTCACACCATTGGCAGATATTTTGGTTGTTTTAAGCACAGATCGACTTAAATTGTACTTCTTTTTTTGTCTAAAAAACTAGATTTTTTTCTTGGGTCATTTTGCTCATCAAGAAAATACATCTTAATTTAAGAATTTTTAGATATTTCTATTAAAGACAGGACAAAAATACAAAGTAAGTAAGTAATTTTTTGCAGTGTACTTCAGTAATACCACAGTTTTGCCAATGGTAATCAATATGCCAGGAAAAAGTTTATTTTCATAATGGATTATTCGGTCCAAATCCTGCATTTGCTAAATTTTAAACATAACATTTTAATAAAAAATATTTTGGCGCCACATGTAGTGAATCAGATCACAAGAAACCGTGACCCTACACCCTACAGATCTATATATATAGTACTGTGCAAAAGTCTTAGGGCACCATGCTACCATTAGATTTGTTGTTTTTGCATTTATATAGTGATCATATATAATTATTTCTCAGTCTCTTTATTAGAATACAACCAGAACAATACAGGAAATGTGTAGTTTTAAAAACTGTATAAAAGTATAAGCTGAAGTGTCAAGTATTTAGGTTAAACCCCTCTTCCACTTGAGCAATAGCAGGCAGCCGCAGGATCTTTTAAACCTAAATAAAATTAAATCCTAATTTCTAATTCTAATCGAATGACTCCTCAAAAAAGCTCAAGATGTGTTTCGTGCCAAGAGAGGTCACACTAAATACTGACTGATGCCTGAATAAGGCATTTAATTCTGAAAATTGTTTTGTTTTTAATTTTGTGTACATATTTCCTTTTGAATCGTAAATAAGAGTGAAAAATAAATTTGGATGGACATTAAAACTTTGCCAAAACAACAAAGCTATTGGTGGTGGCCTAAGACTTTTTTCACATTACTGTAGCCTATGCAACTATATATGTTATATATACATCAGCATTTATATCACAATGAAGTTTTTTAATTCTCAGATCTGTATTCGCTTCACTAAGTTCACTTGTTGGTGATGGCATCTTCAGAAAATTGGCATCTCCATATGTTACTGTCAGTCTTGAAATGCTCCTCAAGCTGTTATGCACTGTGAATAATCTTAAGTTTGTACATTTCAAAAATTCATCAGGAGTGCAATTTTGTCAGGCTTTTCAGGGTAATTCACATTTAAAAATAAAGAATACATTACTGCTTAGGAGAGCATCCTGTACGGTCCAGCCTCTCAAGCTAAGAGTCACAGGAATGGTAATGAATCCATAAAAATGAATAATAGATCATGTTTTACTAGAAGAGAGTGAAGACTTTATTATTATATGGGAGCTGTTTAAGCCCATTCACCTTTGATTTCTTTTAGATTCCCAGAATCCCTTTCTCTCGTGACCAAGGTGTGGACAAGGGCACAGTAAGATTGTGTTCCTGTTAAAAGAAGTAAGTTCGTATTTTTTCTTTTTACTCTGTAAAAAGTGTGTTTTGGCACCATTACTGACAACGCAACTGTCTGTTGCATATATCACACATTTAATTTTAACAGAAGTGTTAACATGCATAATATAGCACACAGCCAGACTTGGAATCATTTTCTGTGCCACACGAGTAGCTGAATCTTAAAGGAATTTGCGTTTTCTTAATACCATGCTTAATTTTTTTCATTAACAGTCTTTATTATTCACTATTTTGAAACATTAGAGGTGTCTTTGTCTGTTTGAGAATATTTATTAAAAGTCAAGCATTAATTTTGCTCCATGATGTACTGCGACTCGCAGCTTGAATGGTGCCTGTACTGTATGAGAATCATTGTTTTGATTATTTAGAAAATTCCACCTTTATAATTAAGTGAAACACTCAAATGAATAAAATATCAGCTTATACTTTCAATAGATAAACTTTAAACCCCTCAGCAACTTTCCTAGTTTTTCTTTTCATGTATTTTTAATTGGTTCTTTAAAAAGTGTGAATAAAGTCCATACAAAGTCTTGATGTGCAACACAGAGGCAATCTGCGGCAATTTAGCGATGCTGGAATTGAGTAGGCTCCACGGGCACCTCTTTTATTTTCATACAGGATCTAGTGACAGTAATGAATCATAGTTAAGTGCATACTGCAGCGTAAGCTCCCAGTTTATTAAACAGTCAGCAGCTCATTGCTTTTGATCCTCTGGAGTGTCATAGTAACTGATTATGGCCAGACGTGCCGATGTTTCCCTTTTACCCATCCTGTCTTCTGCCTTTCACTTGTTCCATCACTAAAATAATAGCGGGGGAAGTCGCAAACAAACACAAATAAACGAATAAACAAGTCATTGGGCTTAGCTGTGGAAAATTTGGTGACCTTGCTATGTATTCCCACTTGTATTTTTATGCCTGTGTGGCTGAAGGGGGAAATTTAATCATCTTGTCCTTTCAATTCTCACACAGGTTCACGTTGACTTTCTTGGGAAGGGCGATGGAGATGCCCTGAGAGAACGCTGTCCTTCGTTCATTTGCAATCCGTGACCTCGCAAGTTTACTGTATTCATTAATTTATCCCAAAAAACATAAACCATACACAAACCATATGTATAAACACACTGCAAAAAGATTTGTTGGTTCAACCTAAAAAAGTTAGTTACCTGATTACCTTAAAATTTTGGGTTATTTCAACTTAAAGCTGTCAAAGAATGCATCGAAATAATATGTTAAATTGTTCTTTAATATTTACATAAGTAAGGGATAATGTAGAGGCAGCCGGTAGTTATCGGAAAATAAGCCCCGACATTGTGATCAGGACCCGACGCATAAGAAAAAAAACTGGACATGAATATGAATTTGAAACATTTTATTGGCATATTTGTTTTAAATTAACATTTTTATCCTTACGCGAAACTTTGCACAGATGCCTTAAATGATCGTAATACCTTATTAAGATCCTCTGCTTCATACTTGTCTGTCTCCATTTTTTTCTCTTTTAACCAGTCTTTGAGAAGTTTTAATGCCCATTCTGTATTTTTTGTGTGTGTTGGCTTCGTAGCTGTCATGCTCTATTTTGTCAAGTTCAGTCTCAGTAAGCTCTCTGTGTCTTGTCGTTCTTCTATCCACTGTTTAAATGTTTGGTTTTTTCCGTACATGTTAAAATTAATGTCAAAATTTTTCATTCTTAATTGTGGTTGTCCAGTGTTTGTCACAAGATGGCGCCAAACAGTAATCTTTGTTGGTGCGGAGGGATTTTAATCGTACAAGTAGTACCGGCTATGCGTTATTACTTTGGAGCGTTTATTATTTGAAAAGAACGAACCTGCAAATGTCTCAACTGACCAATCAGAATCAAGCATTCCAGAGAGCCGTGTAATAAGTGTAATTATAGTAATCTTCTAATAGTAAAAGATATGTGGTAATACCCTGCTGAAAAAAACCGCATCGGACCAGAATGGGAATTTTGCTGGTCTATGCTGGTTTGATGCTGGTTTAGCTGGTGGTCACCAGATACCAGCACCAAAACACAACATATGCTGGTCTTGCTGGTATGCTGTTTTTTCAGCAGGGCTATAACAAAAATACAAATCTTGAAATAACAATTATTTTCACAATAATATTTTCTGGCAAAATAAAAGTAAGGTCAGTTCAAAGATTAACATCAATCTGAAATCAATAATTAAATAAAAATTTGATGCATCAAATCCAGGCCCAGCTGTAGAATGAAATGACTGAGGGGACACTTCGAATTTGTAAGGGGAACGGAGATGACTTGCTTTTTGAATGCAGCGTTCCCTATAAGTTTACTGCACAGCTAACCAAACAGACAAAAGATGAAATGTTAACTTTAAATTTGAATTAAAAAAATCATAATTTTAGTAATATCATACCTTTTTTAGAAGAGCTGTAATCTTCTTGATTTGGCATTGTATTTCTTCATTAACACGCATTATAGCTCCATCTTACTGAACTAATATCATACCGCATATTAAAAGTCATAAGTGTGTGTTAACCACTTTTCTGCTCTGTAGAATAAGTGACAAATTTGTTTCCATGATGAGCCTTGAGTTTTTTACCAACTTCAAATAAATTGTACAACCAGCGTTTTATATAAGATTATTATGGAGTCATGTAGATGTGCTAATTATAATGCTTTACAAATTGATACTGAACAAAAATTTTATGGTGTGTTTATGGTATTTTTATGATGTATTATTTATGTTTTTATTTATTACGACTTCTGTTGTGACCTGCTAAAAGTCCGTATGGGATTTAAAAAGTTTATCAAATCAAATTATGCAGAGAATAGCGTGGATAAATGTTGGATAAAACCCATACTGTACACTAATTTAAATTTTACAGGTTGTGTGCTGTTCACATGCCTATACATAAACCCCTATACGGGGAAAAGGTATAGCTTACTCAAAAAACATGATCGTTTTATTACACACAACCTAAATGCTGAATCAATATTTTTATAGTTTTGCCTTTTACGTACATTTTTCATGACTCACTGTTGACCTTACAGAGTGAACAACGTTACATAAGACGCACACACCGCATGACAGGCCAGTAGAAATTGTTATTCAGTTACAGAAATCCATGTTTATTTCTTTCCTGTCCAATCATCTTTTAGTGCGATTATTCATCTATACTTCATTGCCAGTTGGAGATGCGTAACCCTGTTGGGTATAAAATGAATAGAAAATAGCGAAACCTAATTTCAGTCTTGTAAACACGGACAGTTCCAATTAGTTATCCTTTTTGTAAAGCCTTGTTTTTAAATCGGGCCATAAATAAAAAAAATAAGCTGATAAAAATCAGTTCTGATGGGGCAATGCCCCTTTCCCCCCTTTTTGGTGCCGGGCCTGTTCAAATCTCATGACTGGATTATAAATCTTAAACCTAAATTTTTACAGACAGGGTCACATTGTGTTTATAAATAATATATTTCTAGTGTTTTAGGCACAAATCTAATAAAATATCTCGACAAAGACAAGAATAAATACATTTTCCCACTGGATAAGAAAAATAATTTTAATATCTTCCTTTTGTTATATTAAAATATTCCTTGTTTCAAGTAAATTATTAAACTTGTTTGAAAGATGTTTAGATATTTTTACTGAAAAACAAAAGAAAAATACTGCTTCAAATGCAGTGTACTTTATTGTAGATTTAAGTATGTCATATAGTAAGGTACTCTGCCAAGCAATAAACCGTCGAGCTGGCTGTGCAGACGGCCGCGCTAAACATGGCTGCATTTGCATTATGTAACACGTCAGCTGTTGTATTATGTTCAGTTTTTTCAGTCTGCGTCTCACGGGCATATATAACTCTGTGGCTATATAACAAAAGCCTGAGCTAAAGACCCTCAAAAGCAGTAAACTCTCAGGTGTTTTCTCTGCGTTCACCACTTTGTGCTTTGTGTTACCTGTAGTTTTTAAAATGAGCATTTTCCTTCTGAGCTGTGTGAAGCTTCACATCTGTTTCAGTCAGCCTCATAAATATACGCACGTCTGTGCCTAAGTTTTGTTCATTTTGGTTCAATTTAGTTTTTGTTTCATTCGATGTAAAAGCCCTACAGGCTTTTCTACAAAAAGCCTCTTGTGTCTTTTTTGATCGTAGGTGTAAATGACTTTGTCACTGACTTTGTTTAGGAAACAGTTCACTGTTGGAATTACATTTATTCCTTTTAATTGCTTTCAGCATTTAGTGTCATTGCATAAGATTAAGAAATGTATGATCCCATACTTATCGGGGTGGTTTCCCAGACAGGGTTTGGATTAATCCAGGACAAGTCCTTATTTACGTAAGAACACGTAAGAAGTGATAGTTCACCCAAAAATTAAAATTCTGTCATCATTTACTCACTCTCATGTTGTTACAAACCTGAATAAATTTCTTTGTTCTGATGACCACAAAGGAAGACATTTTTAGGAATGTTTTTAAGCAAACCGATCATGAGCCCCATGGACTTCCATAGTAGGAAAAATTGAATACTATGGAAGTAAATGGGGCTCATGAACGGTTTGGTTACAAACAATTCTCAAGATATCTTCCTTTGTGTTCATTTGAACAAAGACATTTATTCAGGTTTGTAGCCAAACCATTCATGACCCCCATTAACTTCCATAGTAGGAAAAAAAGAATACTATGGAAGTGAACAGTATGGGAGTGAGTAAATGATGACACAGTTTTCATTTTTGGGTGAACTCAGTCAGTCAGTGGCTGTGGGCGGGGCTTTATCAGTGTGACATCACATTAACAAGAGAATCATAAAGCATGTTTAATGAGACTGCTTTGGTTTAATGGGGATTAAAAAAGATAGAGTAGAGTGGGTAGATTTTTTTTTATTGTAGGGTTGTTGTTTTTTTACACACTGCCAACACACATTTATGTTCAACCCCCTTGTAAAAGTGGATTTTGCATAATAGGTGTATTTTACAAACAAACCTTGCAAAAAAACTTTACTGTTGTGCAAACTTGAGACAAAAATTTGTAGCCAAACCATTTATGAGCCCCAATGACTTCTATAGTAGGATAACAGAATAGTTTGGTTACAAACATTGCTCAACATATGAAGAGTTTGGTTCTAAAATGCAATAAACGCCATTTTTGAAAAAAAAAAAAAGAATTACTGCCAAAATCAGTATTATATTAGGTCAGTATTTAAAAGTAAATTCTTAATTTTACACAAAATAAAATATCCGTCATGTTATTCTGTCAACTTTTCTTCCTTTTTTCCCAAAACGCAATAAACGCCACTCCTCCTTTTCTACAGAATGCAATAAATCCGCTCCACAAATTACAGCGCACCATTCCACGCAATGTAAACAGACAATGGTGGCGCATTGAGTACAGTACAGTACACAGAGTCCTAGTTTTCCTCATCTACTTTGTACTTTGTGATCAACAAACAAACAAACAAAAACAAAATAATACTTTAATGGCATTGATAAACCTGTGGTGGTTTTCTGTGACGGGAAAGAAATGTAAGCCATCAACATCTAATAATTTACACGAGAGGCACTCAGGAGACGATCGCTTGTTCTCCCGACAGCATCTAGCTTCTCTCGTGCTAACACATTGACCCCAGGGGATATTATGAAAAACTTTACATAATTTTACTCAAAGTCAACGAGATTCACAGCTGATCGCTGTGAAAAATGTTAAGCGACGACGTCAAGTATAACCGGGCAGCAATGACAGTGTTCTTAATATGACAAAGTAAGTGTTTTGATTAATGCCATTAATGTTAATTTTTTTAATCAGTGTGTAAAACTGTTCAACTAAATGAATATAAAATGGCAAAAATGAATGCACATTTGTACATTGATTGAATAGATTTATAGAATTGGGAAAAAAACTTTATATAAATTTATTGCATTTTGTGGAAAAAATAATTTGTTTTTATAATAAATCTTTGAAAATCAAGTTATGGATTAGATTTTTTTATGTTTTTATAACCTAAAGATGCTATGTGAAAGTTTGTAACAGAAAATAGTGGTTTTCATCTTGTCACTTTCTTGGTATAGAAAGCACGTTTTTACCGAAATTTGTCAAAATGGATTTATTGCGTTTTGGAACCAAACTCTTCATATCTTCCTTCGTGTTTATTAGAACAAATACATTTATTCAGATTTGTAACAACGTGAGAGAATTGTAATTTTTGGGTGAACTCTTTAATCTTCTAAGACCCGAGCTTTGGTTTGTCTTTTTTTTCCAGATTTCTTCCAGCTATTTTGGAGTTAGGAAGAACCAATAAATATAATAACCAAATATTTTTCTTTGAACATAAAGCTTGGTAATTGTCCACGTTTGTGTACAAACAGTTCCAGTTGCACATAATTAAGTATTATGGTGCAAAAAAAGTGATGTCCACATGTGGGTGATTCTCGTGAAATTAGACTTATGAGGTCATGAAACATTTTGATAAAAGAAGTAAATGCAAAGTAAGAGAATCAAAATAAGAAGCAAACAGTAACAAACATCTCTTCATGTACTATTTTGCCCATGATTTCATCATACAAACCAATTTTGTTAGTTTTTTCCACATTTAAGGGGAATATTTTCATTACCGCAATGTTTCCATGACTGGATTTGGATTCTTTGACATGAAAAATCTTAAAAATAAAAAGCTTCATTGCATGTTGTACCATAAACATTTACAGTAAAGAAACGTGGTATTTGGTGATCATTGGTTAATGTAGAGACAATAATAAGGAAAATAAATGTGTCCAAGACCAATTTTCTCATCCTCCGCAACAATTTTTGATCATTGTTTAAGCCCTCAAGGAACTAACACTTTAAAAAAAATTGTTGTAAGGGACATAATTGACTGTGACACACAAGATGGCTACCAGGTAAGCAGTTCTTATTTTTTCTCTCCAGGAAAAAGTAAAATTTTTGTTTGTCATAGTACCTACTTATTAGTTCTCATTACCGAAACATGAGTTTGTAAATGCATATATTTAATGTTATATCATGTTGCGGTAATGATAATTTTTGATAATGATAATATAAAAAATGTAAATAATTCTATATAGGAAATATTTTTAAATTCTCTAAAAATAATTGTTATAGTAAGTTCAGACCTTAATCGTACTTCTAAACACCTTCTAAATCTGGATTTCGTGAGAATCACCCATATGTTGACATCCAGGTCTTAGGAGGTTGAGTTGTTTTTACAAGCATACCTTGCAAAAAACATTACTTTTGTGCAACTTAAGACAAAACAATGGCACTGATATATTCTAAGATATGTCACTCCAAAATGTTTTAAAATTATAGCTCAAACCTGCATTTTAGTCTGGGACTATAGGATAAGCCCTTTTCGGGAGCCGTCCCTTTATAAATTAACCAAAATTGTTCCTCATCCATGCATCATAAAATATATTTATTTAGTCAGTGTAGTTTAGCTAGCTCCAGCATCAAAGGTTCAGCTCCTTATGTAACCTGTGCCTATGAGAATTACAACTACCGCAGCTTGCTTCAGACACTAGACCTCATTAGATGTGTATCATGTGTGAAATTAATTATGATTTATTATAAGGAGGTCGCAGGCCACCCAGTTGAGGAGCTTGTGGAGATGCATGTGGTGCTGTGGTAAATAAGTGCTTGTGTCCTTTGACTCGGAGGATGGGTGGGTTTGATCTCAGACAGACGCTGTTCATCGAGCAAGCGTAAGTGTTGGTAATCCAACACTGTCATACCTAGTGTGCAAGCGGAGCAGAGGAAAGGATGCATGCTGAAATGAACTGAGTGGTTAGCTTCCACTTCACACTAATGTAACCCGGAGCTCGGGTTACTTTGTGGCGTGTAGCCTTTTAACACAGGCGAGAGATCGGACAGATTTCCTCTTATATAGACGCTTTCCACTGCATATTCTTATTCCAAAGATTTTTCTCTTTCAAACAAAAGAAGTAAAACTGTATAGCTCAGTGGTAGAGCATTACGTCCGCAGTGAAAAAGGTCACGGGTTCGAACCCAGGAAACATGCATACTGATAAAAAAAGAAATGTTTATTCTACTGAGCAACGTTTTCAAGCATGTTTCCTTATATAAATGTAGAAGGTACAGCAGAGCATTAGTCAATGTCATGGCGAGAGCACTATTCACGGGATGTTTTCATTCGGCGTAAGACAAAGCTTATCAAATATGTACCTTGGTGGCTGGAGAGTGTGTTTAGTTATTTATTACCCACTGGCAAATTCTCTCTCTCATACACACGTTGCTTTACAGTCATGCACATGGCCGTTCTTGAGGTTTATCAAAGAAGCAGATGTTTGGGTTTTGACAGATGCTGGAGATTTGATGACAGAGGCTAATGGAGGTTAATTAGAGATGTATGCTTGAGCAGGTTCCCTACCAATTTCTATTGGCAACAACTATTGACAAAAACAAGACATCCAGGGTCCGAAGCGTGAAAACATCAGAACGATTTTCAAATCAAACTTTATCTGTCAGATCTTCCGACTTGCGTTGGAAGTTTGTTTCGGTGAAAAGCAGATGAGAAACTGAGAGTTTCAGTTTTATGGCACATCATAACTCATGCAAATAGTGATCTGACTTTATGTGTATCCATAAAAATTGGAAAATGGATTACCAGCCAACAATCTCTGCGCGGTGATGTATGCATTGAAGTGGCTGATCCCGGTGGAGTCGACACGCCGATGTTGACAGCGATGGAATGAAAATGCCACTTGATGTGGGCCAAAGCAGTGGGTTTCTGTAGACAATGAAACCAAATGAGGGAATGTTGTATAAAATGTAGCCTGGAGGGGAAAGAGTGAATCGACTGGAATCACTTTCAAGCGTAATTGCAGTCATTTATTGATTTAAATAAGCCTTACAGAATCCATATGAACAAGATTAAAAGGCAAAACCTGGAACATTAGTACATGATGGGAATATTAATTGCCCCTGAAAAGTAAACAAAAGCGCATGAGACATATTCCTGTGTGCCCGAAAGAGAGAGATGGTTCACAGTGGACTGAACGGCAAGTATCTCGAGATGCATTTTTAACACTGACCAGGAGCACTTTTGTTGAAACGCGTCCCAGCTGAGCAAGTCTATTATATTTTGAGAGATAGAAAATGATGTTATGACAGTGCTGATTGGCTGATGGAACCATAAGAAAGCACGTACAATTTTAAGCACCATCCTGAGCACAAGTTTCGGAGACTTTTAGATCCTGAGCTGTAATGTGAAAGGCAGACAGGGAAAAAGCTAATTCATTTCATGCTGTTAAGAGCCCTCCAAAAAAAGACAATTCAGGCATTAAGTACCACCTTTTTTTGAGTCAGGTGAGGCAATGCCAAACCACACTCATGAGGACACATAGATGTCGATCCCACTCATGGAAAAATGCCAGATATACTCAATTACTTTTAATTATTTTTAAAGCGCTTTTGAAATTCAGGAGCCTCTCTGATTAGTGGATATTGTGAGTTTTATTATCTACAATGCTTTGATGAATAAGCTGAATAAGGGGCGCTTAACATTTTGCATCTAAAACCACAAGGAAAACGCAACCGTGCCGCTTTCCTACTTCTTTCCAAAGTGCTTGGGCGCTCCCGTAGCGTCTGCTGTTGCTAAGCAACCTAAGTGACAAATAGGCACTGATTTATTTTTCGCAGGTGACCCAAACAGGACATGTTCTTGAGTTCTTACCTGTAAAGTGAATATGTGTCCTGTGTAACCGGACAGATCATCAAACTTGATTTCTAAATTAATTGATGTGGACTGGTAGGGTATTAACAAATAAATAGTTTTTTACTTAATTTTATTCTTAATAATTCAACTAAAACATTAAAAAAATGTGTCATGCCAGCTGCCAATCATGGTCACATGCGTCATGATGAAACACGCAGTCACGACACATCTGAGTACCAGTAATCGGCTTACGCACAGTACAACATGGAGTCGGCCTTTGGACACTTTTCATCTAGATGTTTTTACATTCAAATGCAATGTATAGATTTCTAAATATGTTCAAAATACAAATTGTTTTCTTTTATAAACATGTGATTTCGCTTCACATATATCAACCAACCTAAATATTAAAATATTATGAATTATTTTTTTAATGATGTATGGAGTTCAAAGAAATGTGTATTATTTAGTGCTATTTCAAAGATAGGAAGTGCCAGAATATTATTTAATATAACTCTAAATTTGTTCAGCTGAAGATAAGAAGTCTCATACACCCAGGATGGTATTGAGGTGAAAAAATTATAGGCTAGTTTTCATTTTTCCATTGGACTATTGCTTTAATACTATTGTTTTTTTACAGTTTTGTTTTAATGTTTATTATGTTTTTCCCTGCCGGAAATGACTAATGTAATTATCTTTATTTGAGGGCAGTGGCGTGTTTACCCACCACGCAAACCACGCAATTGCGTAGGGCCTCGTGGGCTTGGGGGGCCCCCTACTGGCCAAAAGGTGTGCAAAAGTATGTTACGTTTATTCAGACCCAAATAGGCACGGATAAATCACGCGCGAGCGAGAGATGTGCAAGTATGCACGCAGAATAATATATGTGCGCATCCTCGCGAGGGCACATATAGTATGGGAAGCCGAACTCATCAAAAGAAGGACGCAACTGATGCGCCACTCGAGTGATCTGCGCTGCGCGAACCAATTATATGCGCGGCTATGGTGTTTAATCAGACCCAAAAGTCGTGCGCACGAGAGATACGAGCGCGCAGAACAATATTCGCGCGTGGACAAGCGTCCTCGCAAGCGCGCAGATGAGCGAACTCTACGGGACAGCGCACCTCTGCACAGCGCGCACAAAAAACAGCCACACAAGTGCTGGAATGAGCTCAACTCTCTCTGTGCTCTCGTAACTGCACAACATTCACTCGATGATCAAGTTTACTTTAAAGACTTTGGGCTTCACACTGGTCACATTGGTGGTTTGGTTTGATCGGTGACATGCATCTTTTGTTCCACACTCATACAGGTATAAACATGATAAAGACACCATGCAGGGGTTTAAATCACGTCTAAAATACATAAATCATATTCTGTATCTCATCATTGTCATTAAAATCTCATCTTTAGTGTATTTCTAGTCTATATGCTTGTTGTATCTCACAGTAAGTTTGCTTTTACAATATGAACATGAGAGTTATGTGATTCCCATCCATAAATTCAAGCAATAACCAACTTACAATATTGTTTGCTGGTGTTTGTTAGTTCAGTTTGTTAGATCAGTCTGAATCATAATCTAATGCTTCCTCTCTTTCCTCATTTAGTTTTTTAGAAAGATGTCAGACACTGAAGTTGCAGTATTAATTACATTGTTTTAAATACATCCTATAAGACATTTGCAAGCAAAAGATATATCTGAGAGGGGAGTGAAACGTTTTTTTTAAACCAAGAATTTTTGTCATACTAAACTGTAACAATTTAGTGTTATTTGACGCAGTGTAAAACAAAATAAACCTGGTTTATATATATATATCTCAGTTAATTCTATATACTGAATATTATTGTTGTGCAATTCAATTGAAAAACCTTGGGCAATGCTGGGGCATGGGGGGCCTTGGTTCTTGGACTTTGCATAGGGCCCCCAAAATGGTAAACACGCCACTGTTTGAGGGCATTTCTTAACTCTTTCCCTGCCAGCATTTAAGTTGCCACCCAGCACCAGCATTTTATTGGATTTTCGCAAATGTTTAATGCCTTTCAGCTAATGTTCTTCCTTTAAAATACGAACAAACAATATATCAAATTAAAGAACAACCCCTCTGCTTTTAAACAGTGACATCAAAAAATTTTTATCCTATCATTTCTTCTCTTTTTATAACCTCTCAAATAAGAGTAAGTTTCTTGAGATAATTTCATTTTTGTAAAGGACTTTTGTTAGAGATCAGATTCAGAGAGATTATCAAAACATATAAAGAGTTTTTACTGTTTTTGGCCTTCAGTGTTTTATAAGTTGGTTAAGAGCACCATCTAGTGGATAATAGCAGAAATATGGATTGCCGCAAAAACTAGTCAGGGAAGCAAAACGCTGTAACGTGGGTACTTTTAAAGAAAGCAACGGAGCGTTGAATCCATGTGCAAAAGAGGTTTATTAACGTAAATCCCAAAAGGGCAGGTAAGGGGAAATCCAAAACGTATCCAATAAACAGGCAAATGGTCAGGGCAGGCAGAAAACAATCAACATCCAGATAACAGGCACGGGTCAAAAACAGGTTAACACAGAACATGTAACAGAATACAGGTATACAGACAGGGTAAACGGGCTAGACAGTGGGGAGGCTTACAGGCTAAGCAATAAACAGCCATGAGTGAACAGAATGGAGGTGGCTTCATACAATACAAACAGGAAGTGGGAAGTGAAGCATGGCATGATGATATTTCAAAATAAAAGCCGGAACAGAACAGGGTGTCAAATAAAAGTACAAAACACAAAACGTCACATAATAAAAGATAAAACAGTTACAAACGCTTTAATTGATGAGATTACTCGTCAATGGCTGGGAAATGATTAAAGTCTGTGTAAAGTCTCTTTACACCCAGCCCAATTTAAATAATTAAAAACCATCAAAATCTAAAAAAAACAGGCAGGATTCTGAAATGCTGGGGGATCCGAACATGTCTGATGTTGCTGCTGAAACCACGCCCACTCGAGGGAAAAGCTGCAGTCTCTCTAAACTTTTAAATACAGCTAACCTGAATGTATGCTCGCGATTGTGTTAGGGGCGGGGCCATGCTCGATGGCTCTACCGCCCAAATAATCCTAAACACAGAAATGTGGAAAAACTCCACAATTCATTTCTACACAGTTCACAAACTTTGTAATGTGTTTCAGCAATACATTTCTAACATTTATAGAGGTGGTTTCCTGGACAGGGATTATCTTAAGCCAGGACTAGGCCTTAGTTGAATTAGGAAATATTACTAGTTTTAACAAATATGCCTTATCAAAAACATAACTTCTGTCAATTTTCAGGTAAAATAAAGGGCACTGATGTATTTTAAGATATGACCGTGCAAGATGTTTTTAGTTTGGACAGCTCTTATGTTTATTTTAGTCTAGGACTAAAAAACAAATTTTAAAGTAACTTTACTCAGAAATATATGTATATGAAGGCTTAGTCAGTGAGAATGATGAGTTTTGGGTGGTGTAGTTCTACTACTAGGATCTACTAGCAGAGGCTAACTGGCCCCAAATAACCAGCCAAACGTTGACCCCTCGTTTGCAACAATCAAAAACATCCATAAAGTGCATATTTACAACAGTTTCAAAACAGCACAGACGGACACAGGATCACAGCACTTCAAATGCAAAGCAGAAAAAACTATGCAGACTCCATCAGAATAAGAGACAGGTCTTTGATATGATGTCTGCGTTCGACGGTGAAGCCAATTCAACAGACCTCTTCTGTTCCGACAGTGTTGACGCATGCCAGAATTCACTGAAGTGTTGCGGTTTTCCTCAAAATGATATGCAGCCAACAAGCACCTGTTTTGTTGCTGAATCTGATTATTCTGTCAGATCCGTCTTATGTACTTATAATTCATCAATATGCCCTGGGCATAATGTGAACTCTACCCCTTTCTCAAACCAAGAACAAGGTAATTTGAGCTGAAAGCGATAAACACTTTTATTTTGAGACCGTCTGCCTGGGAGTCAGATGCTTTTTTCCATCGAGTTCCTGATTGATATTGATGCTATAATTACAATATGGAACGTAGGCATCTGAGAGATGAAAACATGATGTGCCTGGATCTTTGGCTCACTTTCCTCTTACTCTTCAAGGTCTCTGCCAGCAAATTCAGATGCTCTTTTCGTTCCCTCAAATCTTTCTCTTTCCTTACGGCTTCTCGTCTCTCTTCGCCCTTTTGAAGTGGCGTTATAGTTGCGATACTCCTGTATATGACAAACAGATTCCTCTCCATGAAGTACTGCTACTCTTTATGAGCTTTACAAGAAAGCAACCTTCTGGGTCTGTGATAGAGTCATGAGAATCCATGCAATACTTCTAAAAAGCTGATCAAATAATAAACAATGTGTTCTCTGGCACAAATGCTTCATTTGGCTGAAATTTGGCGGTCTGCTGAGTGCTCTGGTGCATCTCCAATGATTTAGATTTGTACGCTTTTGATTCTGCGAAACAATACCGTGCGACCAACAATAAGTTACTTACTGTACTGTGAAGGTTTTTATGGAAATGTGCTCAACCGGTCTTGCAGTATTTCATCAGTTGTTTCTATCATGCGAAAACCAACCCACATAGCTCCCCACCGATATTGTCCTCAAAGAGCCCAGACAGCTTGCGTCCGTGTTTATTTAAGATTTGTTAAAAACGGCTATGCTGAGAAAGGTCTCTCTTTTTTCCTTATCTTTCTTTTTAAGACGCATCACCATTGCCTGTGTTTTCACACTAAAGGTATTCCAGATGAAACATGGTGTATATTTAGACACCTGGAGATTCTTGCTTCTATTTTAACTTGTCTGCTGATGAAAGGTGACATTTGGGATGATGGAGTTGTACTGTATGTGTGTATCTTCAGCTGCTATTTGAAAACAGCACATATAGGGGAAAATGCGCAGAGAAACTGGATTAAAGGATGATTTGAGTGAAAGCCAGTATAGATACAGTTCTCATAATATGATACTGATCTTTTCTCATAACTGAATCAAGAGCATTCGAAATGTTGAAGAGATATTTTTAGGAAATAGTGCTTGTTTGTGACTGAACCTTTTAGTTTATTTAAATATTCTTTTTATTGTTTTGTTTAATTCTGTATAACTCATTAAAATGTAATAATTAATTAGAACTTGCAAACTGCCTTAATGTACAAAGACAAACAAAGATTTAAAAGGTCAAATTAATGTTTTTTTTTTTATGTTGCATTACATACTAAACAGAGTAAAATCTGTCATGTATTATGACTAGTCTAGACCAGTGGTTTTCAAACTGGGGGGCCGTGAGATGGGGTCAGGGGGGGCCCATTTTTATGGCATTTTATGAAATACATTAATTTATCATGAATCCTGTTTTTTGTATAATTTAATGTTTTTTTTTATTAAAATGTTGAGTTTTAGAACAGTTTTTTGTCACAAATTTTCTTTGGGGGTCCGCGAAGGAATGCACCGTACACAAGGGGGGCCACACGCTGAAAAAGTTTGGGAATCACTGGTCTAGGCCACCACCTTTGTTGTTTTAGCAAACTTTTAGTGCCCATCCATATTTATTGTTCACTCTTTTAAGATGCAAACAGAAAATACAGAAAATATGTACATAAATTTAAAAAACAAAAATAATTTTCTGAACAAAATGTCTTCTTCAGGCATCAGTCAGTATTTAGTGTGACCTCTCTTGGCACGAAACACATCTTAAGTTTTTTTGAGGAGACTGAAGTCCTGAAGTCATTCGATTAGAATTAGAAATTAGGATTTAATTTTATTTAGGTTTAAGAGATCCTGCAGTTGCCTGATATTGATTAAGTCAAAGGAGAGTTTACCCTAAATTCTTGACACTTCAGCTTATACTTTTATACTGTTTTTAATACTACATACAGATTTCCTTTATTTTCTGGTTGTATCCTAATAAAGAGACTGAGAAATAATTATATTTATATTTCTACTACAATTTTTTGAAGTTAAGTGTAAAAATAAAGCCAGGCGCTGGAGACTTTGGAAAACAAAGTAAAAAGTATCTCAAACTGGATGGTCTTCATGATGTCCTCAAGAGTGATAATATACCTTTAAGGTCAGCGGATCTCCTCCTGACTTATTTGGTCTGCTGAAACATTGCAAAATTAATTGTGCGAAAATGGCAAATACTGTACTGTGGAGATGCAATTATGGACCCGTCACTTTTTGTTTACAAGTCATGATCTATTTTTGATTCGCACCCTGGTCCTCCATCACGGCAGTGATGCAAGAAAAACTATCTGCTTTGATGCTTGAGATGGGTGTGATTAAACTTTTACTGTGGTTTGCCTTTGTTATTTATTGAAGATGTTCAACTTTGTTTTGATGAAGTTGTTCATCCTTCATAATAAATGTGCAGTTGGGACGGTGGGACTGTGATTGGAATAGGAAGGTGATTTTGGTCCTTTTATCTGCCAGACGGAAATGAGTCATGCTTCACTGTTCGACCTCCATAATGAGGACAATACTTTATTCTAAACTGCCTATAAAAACAATACCTGCAGTAGATAAAGATCGCCATTCAACTCGACATCAACTGAGCAGATGACATTCTGCGTATCATTACAGACGACCCTCTCTTAATTCAATAGCAGTTGTAGTTGTATAGTGTATATGTGAATGAATGTATGCTGCTCTTTTCATTAAATGTGGTACTGTATGAAATAAAACATTTACATTAATGCATTTGCCATATTCTGGTATTCAAAGCAACATAAAGTTTAGGCAAGCTATACATTACATCTGTATGTGTGTTCCTTGGGATTGAACCCATGATCTTTGCACTCCTAATGCAATGCACTACCAGTTCAGCTATATAGAAACACCACATGCAGTTATTAGTGTAAAGGTAAAAGTGTCTATGCACAAAAAAAAAAGAAAATTCCTTTCTAAATTTGGACCCCTAACAATGTGTTATCTGTTAAAAAGCATTGAATTGCAGTTACTCTACATGAACATTCAAAAATGTTGTGTCACATAGACGACATTCCCAGAATAGTCACAAAAAGATTTTTGTAAATCAAAGTGAGGTGAGACTACGGAGCCCCTAAGGGGACATGGAGCAAAAATTAAATACATTTTAAGTGAAACTAAACTTAAAAGAAAATTCTGCACATGAAGGTTTCGCGAGAGCACATGAAACTAAAATTTAGTTTTTTTTACTCTAATGTCACCTTAGGGGCTCAGTATGAGACAACTCAAAAGTTGGAAAAAAACATGAATGTATCATTATAATTTAACCAATGCTGGGTTGTTTTAACCAAAAAGCTGAGTTGTTTAAACCCATTGTTGGGTCAGATATAAACTTTTTTGGGTTAATTTACCCAAACTGCTGGGCTTGTCCCTTTTTGACCCAGCAATGGGTTGAAAATAACCTGTGTGTATATCCATAACAAAAACCTTACAACGTCAGTAACCATTAACTCTTTTCCTGCTAGTGTTTTTTAAAATAGTTGCAAGTCAGCGCCAGCATTTTTTTTTTTTTGATTTTCACAAAATTTCTTAAAAACAAAACGTTTTATCCTATCTTTACCTTTATTTGTTCTCCTCACAGCAAAATCACCAGTGTTAAATCTACACTGCTGGTGTTTATATGGGTACCACCAAAAAAAAAAAAATGCTGGCTCTGACTTGCAACTATTAAAAAAAACATTAGCATAAAAACACGCGGCAACGGATCCACAATTCAGTTCGCCAACGCTTGACGTCACCCATTAAAAGTGAATGGGAAACGCAGCGCTTACGCCCCGTGTGAATACGGCGTAAAAGTCCCACCTAGTCGATAATAGCAGAAATATTGATTGCTGTAAAAACTCGTCATTGGCAGGGGAGCGTTTTTTTTCAATTGATGAGATAAATCATCAATGGTGTATTAGGGGTGGGTGATATGACCAAAATTTTATTTCACGGTAGGATTCATTTTACATCATGATAACGATTTGTATCACGGTAGAGTTTTTTTATCTTTTAATAAGATTTTTATGTTTTTAAAATATTTAATGCCACAGAATTTTCATAATTCTGACAAAAACGTATACATGCATAAAAAGGAGATAAAAACAAAAAAAATCAAGGTCACTGATATATAAACAGTCAGTGAAGAAATAATGATGTATATTACATATCTTATTATAGGTAGAAAAGTGATTTAGTCAAGAGCAGTGAGAGATTTTCAGAAAAAACATGAGTGACAGACAGGAGCAAAATTAGGTAACTTCCCCTTTAAGACCAAAGTCTGGATCCAATCTACTGTTACACATGTGTTTTCTATAATAGCTTTTTACTGTCTCTTAAGCCCTAAATTGTGTTTTTTATGAAGATACTTGCAAAAACAGGAATTTTGATGCATATATGTATTTTTGGCAAATAAACAGAGGTGGGTAGTAACGAATTACATTTACTTCGTTACATGTACTTGAGTACATTTTTTGTGTAACTAGTACTTTTAGAGTAAATTTAAGGATAGGTACTTTTTACTCTTACTCAAGTACATTTCTAGTGAAAAAACTGTACTTTTACTTCGCTACATTCGGCGGCGTCACTGCGCTACTTTCAAATGGTAATAATTAATGAATATATATATTTTTAAGTTTATAGGGCGTGTTCGAAAGTTTCGCGAGACATGCTGCGTCACCCTTTAGCGCGCGCAACCGCGCGTAGATGATAAGAGAAGCAGATGAGGGCGCGTGTGCGTTGTGCGAGATATCGGAGGCATATCATGCATGGCGGCTTCAAGTTCGGTCTATGTTTTCACTCCAAGAGGTCAAATAGTTTCATGATGCGATGCATGCTTTGTTCAATGAACGAGCTGACATCTCAGCATACAGGAATTCAAGATCCAACCTGAAGTAAGTGTCAGTATTGTCTATTTGAACACTATTAATGGTCATTTCACACACTGTCCGAGTTTTTTTGCCATATGCACTCTTGTGCAAGCGATGACAAAACAACAGCACAATTATCTGCACCTTTCCGTATAATTTCCCCACAACTAAACAAACTGAACAGCAAAATGTAAGGACGTCTTGCATTTATACACAAATACGGACACCTCACTAATGTGTAGAAAATACATTCAAATAAAAACGGGATTGTATTTTATTTAAATCCTTCCTAAAGAATGAATGAATAAAAATAAAAGAATAAAGTTTGATTTTAAAGAAACATGTATTATATATTATAATAAATGTAGAGTTGATTTGCACAAACAGATAAGTTCCATATGAAATTCTAAAATGATAATTTTTATTAAGCTCCTGTTTATGTTCAGTAATTGCACTTTAATGGCAATGAAAATAACCTATTCATATAAAAACATGATAACAAACAGACATATACGTTCTTTTTTGTTTACTGTTTGCATGTTTAAAGGAAGATGCTGACGTTGAAGTTTGTGTTGTGAACATGAAATAAATACAAAATTAACCGTCAGAAAAACATCTTTGTGTGTGTTTGAGATTTTTTCTCAAATGACATGTTATGTGACACGTTAATGTACCCATTGCAGGACTGAGATAGGCTGCTTTACTTGTTTATAAGCAGAACAATGAGACTTTTAAGGAGAGGTTTGTGAAAACCCTCCAAGTAGTCTAAAATTCAGTGCTTTTGCGCTACTTCTCTATCAGATCGGAAGTAACGAGTAACTAACTACTAGGTACATTTTTGTATAAGTACTTGTACTTTTACTTGAGTACAGATTTTGGGTACTCTACCCACCTCTGCAAATAAAGCGGCAAAAATGCTCACGAGCTTAATGAGCAGCGTATACCTCGATAGAGACGATAGTCCAAAATCTCTACCGGTTAACACATGTCTACAGACTGCAAAAAAAAGATGGACGACGCCCGTTCGCTCTCTTCCATTGGTGAAAAGTGAAAAGAACATCTTGAGTCTTGAGTCTGCGCAGTAGCGATTTCAGGACAATCATGCGCAGTGGTGAGCAGGAAGTAAAGCCGCGAAATCAAGGCCCCGCCCTCGCTCTTGCAGAATGCGCATATCACAGCTGTCAATAATGACGTGACACCACAGTTTTTATAGCATTAAATAACTAACTAAAAATAAACTTATTTAAAAACAAACACTTTAATTTATATCAGCGTGATAAAAACTACACTAAAGTAAATGACAGAAACCAGCTTTGGTAAAAGGACAATTGAAGTGTAATTAAATTGTTTAGTTCATTGAATAACATGGGGGAGGCGGGGTTTATGACCTATACTGGGACCAGTCACTGGGAGGCAATGGAGACGTTTTGGCTTTACTTTTCACGGCTTGTGCGGCACGCTTAACGGTTTATCATATCTCCCGGTTTATCGCCCACCCCTATGGCGGATAAATAGTTGAACTATTTTGATCCTGTGCACTTTGACAATTGCCCCGCCCTCTAAAGCGACATACAGAACCATGAGTGACATCACATCGCAACACAGCGAGAATGATGTTCTTGACTTGCTTATAATACACTGGGAAATGTCACGCTTCCCACATTACCCCAGTTCACCTGATGAGCAGTATAAATGATGAAGCAGTGTAATTTAGTTTTACATGCCTCCGAGTCTGGTTGCAGGATATATGCTAATGCTGGATATTATGACGGAAATGATCCCTGCCCTCCTGTAATCTCGCTTCAGTGAGCAGAGCCCAGTAAAGGCTGATGGGACGGCAGGACTATATTTTGGCAGCAGACAGTCCAATGCAAACAACATTTCCATCCCATTTGTCCTGATGGGAACACCTTGCATGCCAGACTCATAAAAGTGATAGAATGTGGCTGTTAGAGGGAAAGTTCATCAATCCTCCGATATACGGTCACTCAGGCACTTGCAGAATCGTCGGCTCGTAAAGGTCCATTTCCCGCCGTTTTACATTAGAAATTAAATGCGTTTTATGAATGCATCTCGCAGGTGTTTTGCAACGGTTCTTTATAGAATGCAACGATTCAGATATTTGAGAAATCACCAGCAGGGTTTGTTTTCATAGGTTCACTCTTAAAACATTTGTTTTAAAAAAATATGAACAGATCTTTCATCGCACGTCGATGTTGCCGTGCATTTCTATCCATCTCGCAGCTTGCTATTAATAAATAAACAAATAGACTTACAGATCACAAGGAAAAATAAAGAGGGAACGCAACAGATTTATCCCTCAAATCGGGTGTTTTAGTATTCTGCTTTTTCCAGGGTGGCAAGACATTTTTCTCATTTGAGATACTGTCACAATCACTCCTGACACTTTTTTATACTTCCCCACAAAAGTGTTTTGTTTACCCGAGACAAAAGACCAAATCGGGAATATTACAAAAAGTTATATACTGTGATCACACGTACAATGCACACATACTGATGTTTTTTCGTAACAATAAATTATAAATCACTACAGGACAGTATATTGACATCTTTAGACATGATATTCCTCACACTCTCTAAGGTTTTTTGTTATAGTGAAGTGTGTCAAAGTTTATTTGAATTGTTGAGGCATTACTTTTTTATGCAGTCGCATAGTGCCGGCAGCAAACTATCTGTAGTTTGGTTTTGTCCCTTTACTGGGAATACCAAAGCTTGAGAGTTTTATTATTGGCACTTGGCACATGATGTATAGAGATGTATATTAGGCTATAGTATGTACAGTGTATCATATGCTTTATGTGGCCAGACGTGTGGTTAGCTCTAGTCTGCAGTGTCCGTTTTATGATGGTGAATTTCCAATACTCAATAGACGAGTAATCTAGGCTATTTTAGAAGATAAGCTCTTCATCTTCTGCTGAATGTTGATTTACCCACTGAGAACATAAAACCACAAAGATGCTGACATATTCAATATTGTGGTATGTCAGCAACCAACTCACAAGAGAGATGGAATAGTTTTATTCCCTAATCCTTTGTTTACTGTGTAAAAGTTCACATCCATCCATCCTTCCTTTCTTTCCTTTCTTCTTTGCCATCCATTCATCCATGCTTCATTTTTTGTATCCACCCACCTATTTATTGTTTGTTTGTTTGTTTGTTCATTCCACCCATTCATCCTTGGTTCGTTTTATTTCTTTGTCCATCCATCCTCTCTTTTTCTGCATCCATCTATACATACTTTGTTTCTCCCATCCATCCTTTTCTTCTTGTGTTTATTCGTTCCATCTGTCTGTCAATTCATCCATCTGTCCATCTGTGGCTCAATGGTAGAGCATTGCGTTAAGCAGCGCAAAAGGTTGTGGGTTTGATCGCAGGAGTTACACATAATGATAAAATGTATACCTTTGGAAAAATGTGTTTGGTAAATGAATTCATTAGTTTGATCCATCCTTCCTTTGTTTCTTAGTTTGTTCCATACATCCATCGCTCCTTTCTTTGTTTCATTCATGTTGATCCATCCATCGTTCCTTTGTCTGTTCCACACACCCATTCATCGTTCTTTTTTGTTCCGTCCATCATCATTCGTTCATTTCATTTGTTCGTCCATCCATCATTTCTTTTGTTGTAATCTGACATTCTTTGTTCATCTCATCCATGCATCCATCCTGCCTTCCTTTCTTTTTCATCTGTCTTTTAATAATTTTTTGTTCCATCCATCCTCCCACTCGTCCTTCATTCATTCCGTTTGTCCGTCCATCCTTTTTTTGTTGTATCAATCAATTTGTCTATACATTCTTAGTTTGTTACATACATCCATCGCTCCTTTCCTTGTTTCATCCATCTATCCATCCATCATTAATTTGTCTGTTCCATACATCCATTCACAATTTCTTTTTTTTTGTTTTATTCATCATTTGTTCCTTCCTTTTTCTATCCACCCACCCACTCTTCCTTCATTCGTTTCATTTGTTTGTCCCATCAATTCATCCATCCATCCTTCCTTGATGCATCAATCTATCCTTTCTTTCTTCCTTGATTCATCAATCCATCCTTACTTTTTTCCTTGATTCATCCTTCCTTACTTGATTCATCAATCCTTCCTTCCATACACCCACCCACCCATCTATCCATCCATCTATCCATCCATCCATCCTTCCTTCCTTCCTTGATGCATCAATCCACCCATCCTTCCTTCCTTGCCTTTCTTGATTCATCAATCCATCCATCCTTACTTATTTCCTTTCCACTGATCCTTCCTACCTTGATTCATCAATCAATCCATCCTTCCTTCCTTAATTCAACCTTTCTTCCATCCATCCCCATCCTTCCTTCCTTCCTTGATGCATCAACCAATCCTTCTTTCCTTGATTCAACAATCCATCCATACTTCCTTTCCATCCATCCATCCATCCATTCATCCATCCATCCATCATTCCTTCCTTCCTTCCTTCCTTCCTTGATGCATCAACCTATCCTTCTTTCCTTGATTCCACAATCCATCCATACTTTCTTTTAATCCATCCTTCCTTCCTTCCTTACTTGATCCACCATTCCTTCCTTGATTCATTAATCCATAATTCCTTCCTTCCTTGATCCTTCCTTCCTTCCTTGATTCAACAAACCATTCATACTTCCTTCCCATCCATCCATCCATCGTTGCTTTGTTTGTTCTAGCTATCTATTCATTGTTTGTTCCATTCGTCCATTATTTGTTCCTTTGTTTGTTCCATTTCTCCATCATTTGTTTCTTGTGTTCGTTCGTTCCATCCATCCTTCCTTGTTTTTTCTTCCATCCTTTATTTTGTTGATCCACCTGTTCATTCCATCCATCCATTCATTCATCCATCCTTCCTTCACTGTTTTTCTTCTATTCTTCCCTACATCCCTCCATTCATCCATCCATCTTTCCTTTCTTTCTTGATGCATCAATCCATACTTTCTTCCTTCCTTTGTTTCTTAGTTTGTTCAATCCATCCATCGTTGTTTTGTTCGTTCTATATATCTATCCGTTGTTTGTTCCATTCACCCATCATTTGTTCCTTTGTTTCTTCCATTTCTCCATCATTTGTTTCTTGTGTTCGTTCGTTCGTTCCATCCATCCTTCCTTGTTTTTTCTTCCATCCTTTATTTTGTTGATCCACCTGTTCATTCCATCCATCCATTCAGTCATCCATCCTTCCTTCACTGTTTTCCTTCTATTCTTCCCTACATCCCTTCATCCTTCCATCCATCCTTGAGAATCTTGTTTTTTAGAAGACTTCTTGTCTAATAACAGAGCCGGGAGCTGTGTGCTGGCCTTGTAATCATGTGATTGGTGTGAAAGTCTACGAAGGGGCTGACAGGTCACTTTGACATATTCCCCAATAGTGCTGAATGAAGGGTGAGAAGTTAACATGATATTTATAGTCCCTTTGCATTTACGATGCAGGCAGTAATGGTTATAAATGCTGCTGTGTGAATAAGGCCCTGCTCTATTGAGTTCAGTCACTCACTTGTGACACACATTTCACTGGAAAGTAAGCATTTCCCTCCAGCCTGAAGCCGTGAGTGCTGTGAAATTGCTATAATCAATTTTAAGTAGACTTAACGTGCGCTAGATAATATTTTAACCAAACCTTTTCCTTTTATAATAAGAAAAAAGAACTCCCCGTCGCTAAAACAATCCAGTAAAAAGCCATTTTACATCCCAAGGTTTGATTATGCCTATTTATAGCAATTTCTCCACAGTAAATCTTTCTTTTATTTGACTCTTTCTAATTCACCCTATTATGACAGCGTTTAATTGGCCCTGCAAAGTACTTTCATGATTCAACCCACGGTTAAAACCAAGAATGTTCAAGCTGTGTTCATATCTGCACAAAAATGCAATTAAACCATGTCATCATTTCAGAGCCAGATATTTTCGTACACTCGTGTGCTTTGTGTACTTCTCCTGGAGCTAAATGCTTAAAGTGTCCTTGGTGCTAATTTTCTGACAACACAAGGATTTAAGGTTGCTTTGCTGCTCTTCCCATCACTTCATGTTGTACAAGAAACAACGATTCATTCAGTCTCCCTTATCCTCATTTTACTTAACAGACGCATCACATGATTCTCAACATGATCTTCCGCACATGCATCTCACCAGATCCACAGGCCGCTGGATACAAAGTTCCTCTCTAATGATCATTAAGTCAATGTCACATTATATTTAATTGCTGCTGGCTGGAAATGAGATTGTCTGCACAGTTGTGTAATTATGGTTTTAATTATAAAACCCTGAGTTGAGTGAGCACTGTGTTATCGGGGAAGATAAGACCAAGGAAATGATCAGAGTCGACACGCATACACACGCAGCGTTTGGAAAGCAGGTTTTAAAGCCTAATTTCATTTGAGAGATACAGTTTTTGTTTTAGTAGTTTTTCTTTTTAAGAGAGACATAATGAACAGTCATTTGGTTTATTCATTTTGCTTGATGTTAATAAACAGAGTTTAATGTTTACTTACTGTGCCCTTCAGAAGTCTGAGACCACATAAAACATTCAGGGCTCACAATTGGATGCAAACCTGTAAAGGGCCGTTCGCACTTTAATGATAACTATAACTTTATCTTTAATGAAAAATATATTAGCGTTCGCACCACATGACATCAATGGTAACGTTATGCTAATTTGCTCATGCGCTGCAGTACTCTAACTTTTAACTAATTTTAGATTTCCTAGAACTTTTTCACAATTGTTTACATGTCATTGAACATGTAAATATACTGTTCTTGTTGTATTTACAACTGCTATAATCAACAAATGAACTCAACATCTGTTGTAAATCTATTTTTACTTCTTATTTATTGGCTTAGTCAGTGCAACCTGAGGTAATTTTGTGTTATGGATCTCAGCAAAGCCCCCCAGTGTCATCCTCTATTACAAATATGCAAGCACTTTAAAATAAAATAGATTTGATTGGCTGTCAATGGTTTATTGTTTTAAAGCAATATTTTTAAGTTATAGTTGTCGTTATGGTCCATAGTGTGAACAACCCTAAGTCTAAGCATTAGGGTTTCAAAGGTGCAATGTGTTAATATTAGGAGGATTTAGTGACAGATCTATTGACTCTATTTTCAGTTGTGTAAACATAAAACTGAGTTAAGTGTTGAGCGAATGTTTTGCGATTATCTTGTAAACTTGACCGTCACTTTTCATAAATCCTTTCGATGCGTCTACACATGCATGCGTTTTAATATGATGTGCGATCCACAGGTTCACATGATGCACTGAATACATATATTGGCATGATGAGCCAACCACATGACACGTCGAACGCATCCTGCATCCTCGGAAGAGAAGTCACTGCATGGCACTGGTGGAAAGTCACCATTTTGCTCCACCATGTTTCTACAGTAGCTCGAAACAGACAAACTGCTCTTCAAATTATCTCTGAACTGTCACAAACTATATTTAAATACAGCCAAATGCCTAAAAAGTGTTTTATTTGTATATTCGAAGTTCAACGAAGTTCAACAAACTGTAATAAAATGGTAGCATACTTTCAAAATCAAGTTTATTTATAACATTTACACCATACAATATGTTTTTTTCATAAGTAGAACAATAAAGAAGATATTTTGCAGAAACCCCAGTGCTCCGTCATGCAAGTCAACCGATCCGCACACTTTAAGAGCTAAAGCATATATATCCAATACAAAAGTAATCCCCCATAACTCTGTGTGACATATTAATAATAATAATAATTCCTAATTTATATAGCGCTTTTCTCAGTACTCAAAGCGCTTTAGATATGAACGGGGGAATCTCCTCATCCACCACCAATGTGCAGCATCCACCTGGATGATGCGACGGCAGCCATATTGCGCCAGAACGCCCACCACACACCAGCTTATTAGTGGAGAGGAGACAGAGTGATATAGCCAATTAGTATGAGGGATGATTAGTAGACCAATGTGCAAGTTTGGCCAGGATGCCGGGGCACACCCCTACTCTTTTCAAAGGACATCCTGGGATTTTTAATGACCTCAGAGAGTCAGGACCTCGGTTTAACGTCTAATCCGAAGGACTGTGCTTTTTTTTGACTGTATAGTGTCCCCATCACTTTACTGGGGTGTTAGGACCCACACAGACCACAGGGTGAGCACCCTCTGCTGGTCTCGCTGACACCACTACCAGCAGCAACCTGGTTTTTCCCAGGTGGTTTCCCATCCAAGTACTGACCAGGCTCAGCCCTGCTTAGCTTCAGTGGGCAAGCTGTCTTGGGCTACAGGGTGATTGACGTCTTGTGAAGCAAATCAATCAGTTTTTGCAATAAACTGAACATTATTTACAACACTATTAGCGTGAATGCCAAAGCAGGAAGCGTGCTTTACGTTCGGGCGATCTTCCACTCGGGGCATTTGGTAGCTGTTGGCTATGGATGTTGGTCTCTCTGCGCCACCTATCAGCGGGAGCATGAAGCGCACTTACTACTTGGCAAAAGCTCTGCATTAACGTTGTAAAAAATATTTATATATTCGAAGCTCAAAACTGAAAATGGAATGTCAACCCACGGAACGAATATTCGAATATTCGCTATGCGCTTTTTTCTAAAACAGTCGCTAAAGTTGGCAACTCTCCTACAGAGCGCGTTTTGTCACTATATTAACCTCATTGCTTGACTGGCTACTCACTACTTTTACTATTTCAGAAGCTGACATCTTTTGCTTTGAAAGGAAGGGGTGAGCGGTGGACTTAGCTCTTGGTACGCAACTCACTAGATGCTGCAAAAATCTAAGAAAGCCGAGAGAGGTCGTGTACTATATTTTTGTTTTGCTTGCTCGTGATCACGAGATAACAAAAGTTATATTCTTGTGATGTGAATAAAGTTTATATGTGCTCAGAAGAACGTGTTGTTTTGTTTGTAGACATTGTTATAAATTAACATGGATGAACAAATGAGATTTTACTTTGATCAGGAATTCATTCAAGCTGAAATAGATTTGTCAATTATTGACAATTTAATATTGGTGAATTTAGGGACAGTCTCTAATATACGTTTCTACAACGTTTATCACAAAACCAACTGTACAGTGTTTATGTGGTTGTCAGCTATAATGCACACCATTTAGATTTTTGATATTTATTTAAATAAACTGTTAAATACTATTAAAGATAGAAATGTGTATATTTTTACTTCAGAGATGGTCCGTAAATTCACGAACATCAAACATCCAACTTTATTTATTTATTTATTGAGTATATCGGCATTTAGCTACATGTGTGGTAACGGCGAAGACCCCAACTCATATGCATTAGCAGTCCACTTCAAAATAAACTAAATATTACATACAGGAAATTACGACATTTGGATTATCATGTCAGGATAACGAGAAAACAACTTTTGTAATATCGAGATCATAAGAAAAATAAGTTGTGATCACAAGAAAACAACTTTTGTTATGTTGAGATCTCGAGAATTTAAGTTGTGATCACGAGAAAACAAGCAAGCAAAAATAAAAATATGGATGACCGACCCCTCTTGGCTTCCGTAAAAATCTACACATTGCACCATTAACAAAAATATAAAATGAGTAAAATACGAATTCATTTACATTTCTTGAATAATTTACATATCATTTCTGTATGATTTATATGTCATTAACCAAATGTAAGCATTCATTAATCATTAAGTCCCTTAACTTTTATGTAAAACACATTGATAGTTTCTTTGGAGCACATAACATTGTATTTGGTATTAAATTAGAAAAATGCAAAATAGAAGTATTTTCACTCATAGTGTCAGAGATCTTTTTGTATCCCCTCTATATTTTGGTCAGCAGAAAGGATTAAGAATGAAGCTAATACATCCCATGAATTTTTCCACGCTACTCTCAATGTGTTACATGATCAGGAGCTTCTTATACACACGGTCACGAATTCTCCTATTCGCATTCGTTCCACGCTGCCGTCGAGTCTACGCTCCGTCAGTGGAGTGTGCCACAATATCCTTTATTTTTACATTGCAGGTTCAGGCTGCTGGCTGTTGTTCGTGTCTGTCACACAGCGTGGCATATGTTAAACCAGAGCGTGAAATAAATTCTCCCCGAACGCTGACCTCCGCCAGTCATGGGTCTCATCAGCTTGTTAAGTGTCATTCCACTCTGATAGAATAGTATGCAAAGCAGCATAGAGTGGATGAAACTCGTTCCTCATCTCCCCTTCGACATGTGCGCGATATGAATGTGGAAAAGCTTTAAGAGATCCCGCTTCTTCCCTCGACAGGCTCCCCTCTGAGTAAATGATTGACAAACTCTTTGAATCTACAAAGAAAAACAAATTGATAATTGGACAGGCTGAGATGAAGGAAAGCGGTAGTTAGAATTTGTATCAGGGAGGTTATCGCATACGTTACACATCGTGCCACTTGTGCAATCAGGGGAATGGAGAAAGAGCAAATGACACGATTGCCTGTGCACTTAGACGTTTACCCTATCAAATGCCCCGAGCAAGACATTGAGTGATTTCTCAAGTGATACGTCTGTTATTTTGTGAGATATGCATGTTTAGCATGAGGGGGATTGTGGTCATCGGCTCTTGATTCGGTCAAAAAAACGCTCAGAGCTTTTAATTATGAGGTTTTTAGTATTTGAATAATTGGTCTTGCATCCGTGTAGGTGTAGAGGTGTGTTTTACTTATTCCAAAACTGTAGGAGATTGTTTGGACAATGCCTACGGCCTGTCAGGGCCTGTTATTAGAGATGGTCAGGTTGATGGATGTAACTTATTGATCCCTAAGGTGCTACACATCAAACATTCTCAGATACATACACACAAGTGTACAAACTGACAGGAAACATAAAGTCTAAAGGCAATTACGGCATACTGTAAAAAATTCCTTGTTGCACTTACATTTTTAAGTTAATTAATTTGAAATGACAACTTATTTTTACTTTTTTTACTAGTAAGTCAAAAAACTAACACAAAGTGCAGGTATGGTCAGATTCACGATTTTACATTTCCTTTGGTGTGTAAGTGTGTATTAGTACATGTTAATGATATGCAAAAGATACAAACCCCAAAGTAAACGATAACGAAAGTTATGATGTTCAACGTAAATCTCTTTTCTTAGACTACAACAAACAGACGGATTGTAGGCAAAAGTTTACTTCCTGGGCCTGTTGACGTGGACATTACGGTCATTATGATAACTCCGCCCTCTTCTGAAATATAACCTGTAAACCAATCTAACAAACATGGTAAGGAGCGTCACATTTCAGGCTGACGTCAGATGTATTCATGCCAATCACAACGTACTGGTAAGCTGGCCAATCAGGGACACAGAGCTTTTCAAATCGATGAGCTTTCTTAAAAAATCAGAGCGTTTGAGGAAGGCAGGGATATCTGGAGCTACAAAAATGTACGATATGTGGAAAATAATGTGTTTTCTGAACCATAAACCACGCAAACATATTGTATTATACCACATACACAAATTTTAGCAATGAAATAGGTGCACTTTATGCCAATTCAACTTTATTTTATAATGTAGGGGTGCACAGGGCATAAACTAACGCGGGTTTTTTTTAACACTGTTTACATTGTTGCACAAGGTTGAGCGTTTTGTTTTACCCGTATTTTCGCTGCCAAAAGACGATCTTCTGCAAATTATTGGAAATGTATAATGTTTTTCCAGGGAGTTTTTTTTTAATGAACAAGTGTTTTGGCGGCATGTATGTAAATTTTTTCATCATATGGTTTTTTTTTTTCGTTTTTTAAGTTGGGTGTATAAGACACCAAATCCAATGTTAATCCAATGTCATCTTAATTAGAGTCTTGTTGACTAAAACATAGCATAGTTTTGAAATATGTCTGCAGCTTTTTTGGTAGGCATGAAAATATTTTGAGCCAGCGGGGTTAATTGTAACGCTGTGTTACAACTAACCCTTCAGCACTTACGATATGAAAACCGCTAACTTTAGCATAACTCTTGCTGTTGTTTTAAATAGGCTACACACGAATGATTGCTGGCTGCCAACAAAATAAATATTCCTGTTTGTTTTGTTTTTTTTTCAAAAATTGTCAAATTTATTTTTGTTCATATCTTTAATATTGATTGAATAAGGTCACGTCAAAGATTAAAATCATAATGTAATGAATGGCTAAAAAGACTTTGATGCTCATTATCCCAAAATTTGATTTTGAAACTGTAGTATGGTTATTACAGACTGGGTCACATATAAAAAATGTTTTGTCATAATTGTGCTGCTTTTTCTCACGTATTTAGACATTTGTATCCATTTATAATTGAACTATTGTTAGAAAAGGGCTGGATGAATGAATACAGTGTGGATACCTGTCTATTATAGACAGATATATAAACAATATCCACTTTAAGTATATAGACAAAATAGTATTGAAATATTTGCCTGCAAACTTAATTTTTAGCAAGCGTTACAACTACCCCCCTGCCTGTTACAATTAACCCCACCTATGGGGTAAGTTGTAACGTTTGCAATTCTGTCACGTTTGGTGTAATTGTCCAAGAATGGCAAGTACTAGAAACAAACTTCAAATGTTCATTTGTAGCAGAAACGGGTGTGTTGTTTGTTTAAAAATATAATTCATCAAACTCAAATATTCTTTGAATCAGAATCAGAATCAGAATCACTTTATTCGCCAAATGTATCAGCAGATACACAGGAATTTGATATGGCTATCAGTAACACACAACTCAACATACAACATATATACCAAAACATGCCACAAAGACAGAGACAATCAATTAAATATAAAATAGTCCAAATGGTACTAAAAACAGTGCTAAATCAGCTATTCATAAGGGAAATGGCTCTTGGGAAAAAACTATTTAGATGGCGTGAGGTCCTTGTCCTCACTGCTCTGTACCTTCTTCCTGAAGGAAGCAGCTTAAAGATTTCACTTGCTGGATGGGACTGATCAGCAACAATTTTAGCTGCCCTTTTCCTAACTCTGGCCTCATATAAGTCATTAAGTGACAGCTGCCTCTGTCCAGTCAGCCTCTCTGCTGTGCGCACAATACGCTGTAGTCTTATTTTCGCCAGGGCTGATGCTGAAGCAAACCAAACAGTAATGGATGCTGAGAGAAGGCTTTCCACAGTGGCTCTGTAAAAACTGGACCGAACAGAGCTGGAAACGTTCAATTTATTTAACTGTCTTAGAAAAAACAGTCCCCTATGTGCTCTCTTAAGAATGGAGGAACAATTTTCCTCCCATTTTAAGTCATTTGATTGAGCCAAAACCAAAAAGGATTAGGTTGTGCCCTGCTCTCCCTGATAGCAACTCATCTTTTGTCAAGAAATGTGAAATTAATTGCAAATTCAAGTTGATTAAACGTAAAGATGTAAGTGCAACAATGATCTCTTTTTTCCAGTGTAGAAAGTGTAAACCTGTTTGCGAACAATGCTGTTACTCGGTCCGGGCAATTTTTCTATTTCAGTTGTGACAAGCTTTTTGATCTAATAAAAGCTTTTGGAGGATATCAAAACTATACGAAGAAATCATGTCAGAAGTTTTGGCCGAGATTGCAGTCCTCTTGAACTGCATGTCCCTCTTAATTCCCTCTGCAGGAATGTGCCTTCCCAGAATATTGTGATCGATGCGATTTGATGTTAGCAATTACGCCACCATTGAATTATTTCAGTCATTTCGATGCAGCTGGACCTGGTGGAGGTGATGGAGTTGTTTGTCAACAAGCTGCTGGGTGCAATGCGTTTTTACCCGAGCTTGTCCTGGCACGCTTTACTCAGATCAGTTTTTTTCTTTGATGCATTTTGAAAAGTCATCAAAATTCCTGGGGAGCCGCCAACATGTCGCATTAGATACGTTTGGAATCGAGAAGGAAAAACAAGCGCCATTTCATCGGGGCATTTGTTTATCTAATCATCAGAGAAATTAACTTCTAATGGAATAGTACTGTATCACTGGAAACAATGATAATGGCCTCTATTAAAAAGCTATCACATGGATTTTGTGTAAGTAAATAGATTTATTCCTCGCACTTGCCAAATCGCTTATCACATTTATGCTAGTCTTGCTTGAGGGAGTTAAGAGTTTAGATGTATAAATAGAATAATGCTAATAAGCGCCGCTGTGGCGAATTCATGGGCCGCTCTGCATCAACACATATTTTAGTGTCACAATCCCTCGGCCGCCCCTAATGCGACTTATATCAGCGTTTTTGCCATTGTGAATAATTAATGCTGCCATTAGGTCAGAGTACACAGACTAAATAGTGATGAGGGATGCACTCAGGAATGAACGCTGCTAGTATTTCACCGCTAAGACACGACTCTGAAATGTGCCAGATGTGTACGAGTGTGGAAACTGACATTTTCAATTTAATTCATTGCATTGGCTGTGTTTAAATGCTATGCTCGAGTTAGAAGTGTGGAGCGGTAGGTAGTGCATTTGTTCACAAGACAAGTTGTGCTCAGGGGCATAAAGGTATAGATATGGCCTGAGTCACGTTTGGATCCCAATCCGTCACTCTTCGTCCATCCTTCTCTGTGCAATATATAATAGAAAAACACAGAATTGGGCCTACATAGAATATAATTTTATTTAAATAGAAAATTAATTATGAATCAAAGTTCTGAAAACAAAAACTTTAGATTTTAGTGGATATTACTTCTATTGCATCGCTACAAAGTTTGTTGGTTGAAAATCTATTCACATCCTGATTGTATTTGAAGTGGTCTAAATATATTTACATAAATATCTTCTGTGGAAGGTGCAAGGCCATAAAATATACAGCCAATCATTGCATCCGGTCTGAATGCAATGATAGGATGTCCTACATTGCATAACTCTGTGCAACCTCTCATCTCAGCGTTTTCATGTACACGGTTTTGTTTGGTAGATCTGGCAACCCTGTACATTACATTATTCCATGCAGACCTACTTTATGGTCAACCCATCCTCATGCCCGTGGCGTCAATATTTGACGCACTTGACCATGCGTCAATATGTTACGCGGAGGGTATACCTTTCGCGTCATTTTTTGACGAACTGGGGACTTCAATACTATTACGTCCGTTGCATTCTCTTTCCTATTTTCTTACCATTTTCGCGTCGGTTTAGGATTAGATTTACATAATGACATCCCTACCCAAACCTAACTCTAACCCCAACACCAGGTGACAACTGTGTCTAACCCCAACGCCAGGTGACAACTGTTTAAACTGTTTAATTTCGCGTACACTGTTTAATATGCGTAATCTAACCCTAAACCGACGCGAAAATGGTAAGAAAATAGGAAAGAGAATGCAACGGACGTAATAGTATTGAAGTCCCCAGTTCGTCAAAAAATGACAAGAAAGGTATACCCTCCGCGTAACATATTGACGCATGGTCAAGTGCGTCAAATATTGACGCCATGGGCATGAGGATGTGTAGTTATGGTGTCCTTGCCTTCATTCAAAAAACAAAAAACATGGCACAGGAAAAGGATGTAAAAACAAAGACTGTCTTAGAAACGTCTCTGAGGAAAAATGTCTGGATCAAGCTAAAAGAAAGTATGTTTTGAAGGAGCTGTGCCTTTGGAGAGCTAGCTAAATGGAGTGTGGGATTTTATCCAAAGATAGCGTGATATGGCTGGTTCTGGATGCAGGTACGACCAAATCTTGCGAGATGTAGAGTTTAGGGTTAGGATTAGGATAAAAAACAGCGGTTCTGGATGGATAGGATACAGCTACGGCCTAAATCCAGTGAAATGTTGGGTTTAGGGTAGTGATAGGAAAATATATTGCAGAGGCCGATCGGTCGATATTTGGACTTTTTTATTATCGGCATTGGCAAAAAATTTTATTACTTAAATTTGACACTGGGCTCTATCATGCACCCGGTGTCTTTTGCTAATATCAACCCGCCGCAATGACCATTTTCACGTTTAGCGCCAGGTTCTTTAAATAGCAAATGCATTGGCGCCCATTTTTTCGCCCGTGGGCGTTCTGATCTAAAAACGAGGTGTGTTCAGGCACATTGTTGGCGCGTTGCTATTTTGAGGCAACTAAAATAGACTATGTCATTGAGCAACTAAAACCTGGTCTAAAGAGCAAAGTCTATGGCGCAATAGTGTTTTTGTTATTTAATGAGCGCGTTACAAATATGCGCCTATAAACTGGACAACAATGCAGGTTTGCTTATTATATACATGGATGCGCAGCAGCACAAAAAAGCTTTTAAGTAAGGCATTCAAATGTAAAAGATTATTATTATGTCTTTGGATATTAATGAGGACGGATTATGAGACGTTAGAAGGCAGAAAGAGCTGCTTCACCTGTAGCCTGGTAAGTAAATAAATGCTTTGCTTTAAACAAATGCATCTGTTTTTAAATGTTTTTTTAAATGCTACCCCACGGATGTATTGTATATGATGACTCTGTACCTGTGGATATGGTGGGATGAGAAACATTTTAAGTAATGCTTTTTAAAAAACCCATGGCGCTGTCCCGGTGCTGAAACGGCACTTTACATGTTTATAAATTCTTTATCTCCTGTTTGTTACAAATAAAGTATTAGAGTACAAACCTTTTCTTACATACTTGTAAATTATTTGTTGATGATTTTGGATAGCCATACATTTAAAGGTTTTAATAATAAAAAACAATTTCAATACAAGTGAAAAACAACACAATTATTTAACATTAATCTTAAACTTTTGGTCTTCTTCCTCTGCTTAGCTTTTCAGTTTACAAAGTCCATCATCTTAATAGGGATTAGACATAGCACCAGCGCAACTGGCTTTTATATATATATATATATATACATATTTATGAATACAGACATTAATTTTGACGAATAAAATACTTTTTAAGAATTAAAAAGAGTATATCTGCAGTTATGTTATGGTACTGTAATTGGTAAAACTACATCCAACTCACAACTCATACCTAATCTCACAACTTAAATAAACATCACAGTTTCACTTTGCGACTTCACTTAATCATTCTCTACTCATAATTGTGTGTATTGAGAATCATCTTACAAGTGGGATTTGAGATGGGGACAAAACTGTTGTGGAAAATCAACAAACATCCCCAAATGTGACAGCGTCTCACTATGGGGCTGTGGGTGCTAATTATCCACTCCACGGTGACATTGATAGCACAATGACTTTCTCCAGAAGAGAAGACTGCTGAAAGATGTTTCTGAAGAGAGCCTGGAGCAAACCGGTAAGAAAAAAGCATAAATATTCTCAGAAGCCTTAAGATCGGCTGTCATCTGTGATAAAAGAAACTACAGCACAGGACTGATTGACTTTGAAGCTGACAGGCCCTCTGTTTAAGCCTCGTGACTGGTAAGTTTAATGTGTCCAATGCATTTTCTTATGGAGACCCCTGATGTGGGTCACAGTTAGAGGATGGGTCCATCTGATTGGATAATTTTTTTTGCATAGGAGTAGACTCTCACGGTACTTCATTCGTATTTTACGAGTTGGCTATAAGAAATGAATTCTTGTACAAAAGTGTATTATTAATAAAAAAAAACACTCAAGAAACCCGCACCTGACCCCAACACCACAGGGGCGAGAGCAGTTCTTATGAAAGTACTTGTATGAATTAATACGAATTAGCCACCTTATATATACTCTATGTATGAATTGTCATGAGATTGTGTTGGACTGTAATTTGTAACATTATGAATGTTTACAACAAATCTAAAAAGCAATGCTATCCGTCCGCCCCAAATACACACGCACACACATGCTTTTTATTTACTACATGAGGTTATTTAGATACAGACATTGCAAGGTGAGACTTTGGAATTGGTTTGCAGCATAATAATACCCTTTTTAGTATTCGAACAGCCTGCAAAGCGTGAAATAGCAATGTCAGCACTCCACCACAGGACACGATGCTAAGCAATATCACTCAGTGGTCCTATCACGGCTGTGTTTTTGTGGCAGGCTGGATCAAAAAAGTACAATGTGTTACGTCTTACCAGACAGCGTCGGCCCGCTTGTATAAAATTTTTATGTATTTGCACAATGCGGCCCGGCGGCGAGTGAGAGTGAGAGCGGGTGATATAGAGGAAATTCAGTCGTGATTTCAGGTGAACTAAAATTCCATTTGCGGTGACGGGGCACCCGAGCTGCATTAAAAAGTGGTGGCCCATATCTCTCCATAGACTGTCAGTGGACTCTTGTCAGGAGCTTCTTACAGTAACGCCAGTGACCTTTACATGATAAAGCGCTGAGAGTCTCGGCCGTGGCATGTCTCTCTGTCTTACAAATGTGTGGCAGGAACTTGTTCTGACCCTTCCCGATGCAAGGATGCATGACAGAAATCCAGGGGGCATCGCAAAGGCCACTATTTATCTTTGTTAGACCTTCTCTCAAATTAGAAAGGGTTCAATACCATACAGAAAGCAGAACTTCTTTGTCTTGTACCAGTTTTAGAAAGAAAGAGAGAATTTGATTTAGAAATAAAGTTGTTTTATTGGTTAAATCTCTTGGATACTTGACTGTGAATGGTCAATTGCATGTAGCACAAAGCAACAGATTTATTTATGCAATGGCTGCTAAATGGTACTGTATATTTGAGTGTTGTACAGTCCGAATGATATCAGTCAAAATGATAAGGAGCTGATAAGAGACATTAAGAACAGGCTGAGGGGGAAATTGTAGATATAGACGGTTTCATCGGACGCACGTTCGTTGTCACGGTTGCGCGTCTGGTCGGAACTTTACTTCCAGTTTCGGTTTGTAGTGGTTTAAATGAACTCTGGAACAAATACCTCATTCAAAAATAACAAATGTTTTGGTTTCCTAAAGATGAGGCGAGACTTCAATCATGGATCATGGATCACCACTATGCGAAGGGAGGTTTGGCAGCCAGTTTGTAATTAACATTGTATAAATTATAGTACACATTTGTCCATTTTTATACTCTTTAGCTATGATATATGAAGGTAATCTACTTCTTGTTTATTTTGCTTGTTATCAGAAATAAAATACTCTAAAAGGACTTTGTTGTTATTGATTCTTAGCTGAGTTTACCGGAGGTTAAGTTTGTTTCACGAAAGCCATTTGTTTATGTTGTTACTGCTGAAACCGTGTATAAGAAAATTTGTTATATTATGGGTAAATAGTTAGCTACTATATCATTCATGAAACTGACTTTGATTGTAGATTAATGATACACTGTAAGACAGAATGGTCAAAAATGATACCAAGTTGTCACGGGCAGTGCCACTGAAAGAGGTCCTAATATGTACCATTTTAACAGCATAAACAAACGGTTTTTGTGGAACAAGCGTTACTTCCGGAAAACTTCTGCAAAGAATCAATAACAATAGAGTCATTTATTTCTGATAACAAGCAAGTTAAACAAGATGTAGAAAACCTTAGTTCAAATCATAGCTAAGCGTATCAAAAACTACACTGAGCAAACGTTACTGTGTTAAAAAATGTACTATATAATGTATACAATCTTAAAAGGACACTCCACATTTTTTTAAAATATGCTCATTTTCCAGCTCCCCTAGAGTTAAACAATTGAGTTTTACCACTTTTAGCATAGCTTAGCATAATCCATTGAATCTGATTAGACCATTAGCATCGCGCTCCAAAATAACAATAACCCAAATAAAATAACTTTTACATTTCTGTCGTTCTTAGTACACAATATCGCTACAGTATAGTCAAGTTTTACATAGGAAAAATATCGAAACTCTTTGGTTTAACCCAAATAAAATAACTTTTAAATTTCTGTCGTTCTTAGTACACAATATCGCTACAGGATAGTCAAGTTTTAAATAGGAAAAATATCGAAACTCTTTGGTTTTTATATTTATTTAATTTAATTTTTGAGCGCGATGCTAATGGTCTAATCAGATTCTATGGATTGTGCTAAGCTATGCTAAAAGTGCTAGCGCCAGACCCGAAGATCGGCTGAATGGATTCCAAAAATGGTAAAAAATATCAAATCTTTGGGGAGCTGGAAAATATTTTCAAAAAAACTTGAGTGTCCCTTCACACATAGTGGTGATCCATGATCGCGTGTTCCCTCGTCTTGAGGAAACTAAAACATATTTTCTCCTGAGTTCAGTTTAGCCACAAGCCAGACAATTAAACAAACAATGAAACCGTCTATATTGCATGAACATACCAATATGTACATTTTTGAGGTACATTTCTTTAGGTGGAAATGTGTACCCCCCACAGCTAGGGACAATTTTATAATCATCTTCTCTGACAGTGCAGATATAACCAATTGTATGTATGTTGTAATATCGGATGTAACACCAAATAATATGCAGAGTTTTTCTTACCAATTATTTTGTCTTAATGCTTTTTATTCAGCAGAAGCTGTGAACAAATCTACATAAGAAATTAACTTACATCAATATTTCATGTCCTTGTATCTATTTATTTAGTAAGTTGTCTGTGAATATGTGGAATAAAGTACAGACAGCAGGATATTATCTCAAAATAAAAATAAATCCCTTCAGGGTGATGTAGCCTGACGTGTGGGTTTTTATTTCGCAATAATGACTGGCTGACTGCACATCATCACTTATGTATTTGATTTATTTTCCTAAACGTGAAATGAATAACATATCAACCCAAAAAACTCACAGCTTTCTGTGTTTCTTTGAACTTTAAAGCACTGTGGAGTTTAGTCTACAAAAAAGAATAACGTTTTTTTGATGTAGTCCTTTCCATCTGAAGTGTCCTTGAAGTAAAAGGAGGATAGGGAAAATTGGATCTGGATCTTTTCAGCATAGATATTCTGCATTTCACTCAGACATTATTTCAGCCTTGGAATCACTTGACCAGTTTTACTTCTTCACAAGCCTTGAAACGTTCGTCTGATGAAACCGTCTCTGTGAGCAACGCTCGAGTGCTGCTCATCTTCCAACAGAGAGGCCAGTTTATTTATATATTTCTGTTTATAACTTATTTATCCTGCTTTTCATATTTCAGCGGTTGTTGGGGAAACCGAACGTCTTTCTGGCCCCTTGAAATATTTGTGTCTTTCTGAATGCTTTATTAATGGAGCAGGGTGATTAAGGCTGTCTGCCAGGACCAACTTTGATCTTTTTTTAATTTTATGACGCTCGTGCCGTTAACGCACGTGACAGCCGGATACACTCTTTACGTTGGCGTTAATTAAAAATCATCCCTTTAAAGGCCTCGTGTTCGCCCTTTCAGCATAAAGTTACAACATTAAGTTCACAAAACCTTTATTATACAACACAGATGTCAGATTTATGCTTTCAATAAAAGTATAAAAAATTTCCCATGTTAGTACATTTGCGGGTGATGCAGATTTACAGGAATCCTAAAGTAGCTCTATAAATACCCGAGTCGACCTTGTGTGGACGTTTATGGTGCTGAAGGGCCGAGACCATCTTTGAGGTCCAGCCGCTGTGTCTCTAGCTGTATCGACCTCACCTCGGGCCCTCTGTACGGATCACCTGAAACATAGCCAGGACTCTTGTGTCCCCGCAGGGGTTGTTTTTCAAAGACTTCTCAAGAGCGATATAGACTATCCTCCACAGCACGCCACAAGCAGATCCTCTCCAATGTCACTTTCGGTATCAACACAGCAATTATTCTGAATGATTTCTCTTTGCGATATCCGATGCCGTCGTGGCTTGACACTTTCAAACATTGGATGTCAATTTATGAGGGAAAAACTGGAGAAGCTGATCTCTCACAATCAAGTAAAGCCGGTCTTGCTGCAAAATTCAATCTTGCTTTTAAAGTCAACTTGAAACCGCGATTGCAAGCCTTTTTACTTTTGTAATCTGGCATATTTCCAAACGAAACTGGATATTTGGTAATAAAAGGAAGGGTGGTGTTGTACTAGATATTATCCATCAGGAATTGATTGGATTGTTAAGAGGTTTTTGTAGAGGATGGGTTGAAAACAAAGAGGGATTGTTGATGCCATCTGATAAGGGAAGTTGTTTCAGAGGCGGAGCTATGTGATTTCGAGAGTTTATGAAGAGAGATTCCCTTAAAATACCATGAATTCTTTAATTCAAAAGGAAAGACGTCAATTGTGTGACCACTCACCTTCATCTTCCTTTGAAAAAACCTTCTGATGCGCACAGTTGGGTTACGTGAATGTCTGAGCTGCACACGCGACAGACCAACTCAGCAATAAGATGGCATGTGAGAGGGCTGTGTGTCATCACGCACCAAACGACGAATAAATATCAGAGACTTAACCAGGGCCTGAAGTTAACTTTTTTGACCACCAGCCACTGTGGCAGGTGGATTTAGTTTTTTTTGCCTGAATAGTGAATGATAACACTGTCTTTATTGTATGAATTAAATATGTATTTTTTTCAGAGCTACAAACGTGAATTTCTCTTTGTCTTAGGTTGTTTGATTAACATTAATGACACATACTTAAGTAGGTTAATTGAGGTTACTGTCTCTTTAAGACCAGCACAGACTGGTTTTTGACTCTCTATACATACACTTAAGACATAAAGAAATGTTTTATAAGAAAATTAATACTGTTGAGATCATTTTGTATATATTTGCCCTGTCAAGAGCAGAAAGATTTTATGTACGCATGCTTTTAGGAACGCGTCTCTCCGATGTGCCCTGTTGAGTCCCCTTCAACCCGCGCGCGCACACAGAGACAGAGGGGGCACAAATTGCGCACATAAACGCCGCACATACGTTGTTTTTCATTACTCTATTCGCAAAATGTATGTTAATGTACTACAGTATAAGGCACAGTAGCGTAACTCTCTCTAAAGTTTACACATCAAGAGTTCTGATCCGTCACAGCAGCACTACACATCTGTGCAACTGTGATTGTACAGTAGCCTATGTCAGCATTACATTCTCATCCCATCTCACCAACAATTTAATACTTACTCGCACATCCAAACGTAGTCAGAGAAGTGCCTCATCTTCTTTCCAATCGCATAAACGTTGCGAAACAGCAGTCGCATCCTCTCAATGAATCACTCAATTTGCATTGGTGATATGCGCAGGTTGATAAGAAATGAGCGGGTGCCGGTTACGAGTCATCCAAAAATATTTTAATGATATTCAGGTCGCGGTTAGTCGGTCGAGTTTAAAAACTACTTTGAACAATTGCGGGCGGGTTAGTTGACAATGTCGGTCCGGAGTGAGTTGTTTCTACAATGACCCGTGCATCACTGATTCGCATTGGCTACCCGCCAATGTGGCTGGTAGATTGACAGTTTTACCCGCCAATTGCAAAATCCAGCCACATTTGGCGCGTGGTCAGGTGTTAATTTCATGCCCTGGACTTAACATTATGATGGGTTTGGATTAATAAAAGTACCATGTGAGTGCATGCTTTTGGGAGAGTAGGCACAATCGCGCTGTGGCACGCTTTGGTTTGAATATTGCGACCCTAGTTGGATTATCTTTATTTATTTATTTATTCTTTATGCCAGTCCAGCATCTATGGCTATATTGATGCAAGAACTGGTTAATTCATACACAAGTTTATTCAGACAAGTTGACCAATATACAGGTTGAGGGAGGGACAGTTTGGCATCTCCAATTTGCCTAACTTGCATGTTTTTAGCCTGTGGGAGGAAACTGGAGTTAAGCCACACTGACACAGGCTCGAACCAGGGACCTTCTTGCTGTGAGGCAACAGTGCTACCCACTAAGCCAGTGGTTTTCAATCTTGTCCTAGGGGACCCACTGCCCTGCACATTTTGCATGTCTCCCTTATCTAACACACCTGATTCAGATCATCAGCTCATTAAAGGACAGATCCATGAACAGAACGGGGTGTGTCAGTTAAGGGAGACATACAAAATATGCGTAGCTGTGGGTCCCCTAGGACAAGATTGAAAACCACTTCACTAAGCCACTGTTGTGCCCCCTAGTTGAATTATGAGGGAGTACCAAAACAAAAAGGGGTAACACTTTACAATAACAGTACATGAATAATCATGTACTAATACATAAATTAATAATTACTTTAATATGAAGTAATGATAAGTTAAGCCATGTACTAATCAATAACTAACCATAACTATGTCATGAGTCATATGAATTCATGCATGAATTACAGCCACCTTAACTACACATTAATACATGTTTGTTAGTTAATGCATTAATTAACACTTTGGGTAACCGAAATCAAACATGCTCTAGAACAGTGGTTCCCAACGGTTTGCAGGATCTGATGCTTTGTTTGAGGTCAAATAAAGATGTATAAAATGTTCCACTTATAATTTTAGAAACAAAAGATATTTTTCAAATTCATGTGCTCACAATACCAAGATAGCAGGTAGTTAAAGTATTTTATTATGTAAGATAATTGTTCTCTATTTTTGTGTGCTTGTCAATGTAGATTGCAAAATCAAAAGGAAGGTGGATGTAAACGTTACGGCCTACAACAGGCTGTCCGCTCGTTACACTTGTGGTCTTCTGCTTTTGGCGCTGTCAAAATATTTCAGTTAAAATCATTCTAACTATTCCTCAGAAATGACAAACATGCTAACCAAAGTCACAATGCCAAATGTATAGTGTTCATATAAAGACCATCAAACCGTCAATCATACCAGTTTATTTGTGAAAGCTATTAAAATGTTATCTTTATGTTATTTTAATTATTGTTTAATTAATTTTTCGCATTGTATCAGGATCAGCGTTCAGCCAGGGGCGGATCTACGGGTGGATTGACAGCTTGCCCACCCAATCAGATTCATGGAAATACATTATGTTTTTTCATTCAAACCGTAATTCTTCAACCATTTGAACTATCAAAAAATTAGAATTGCTCCTAAAGAAAACAAATTGCGCTTTTTGGCAATATATGGTTTATTACGGTAATGTCTTGCTTTCCGTCCACCAATCGCTGCTGTCATCTAGAGCGGAAGAGGCGGGTTTGAAGAGAGCGCGGTAGGTTAGATTGCACTGAGTAGCAGATTCGTGTGTGAACGTGTGGATCACTGCGGTAAGAAAAGACTTCTAAATAAAAACGGTGTACACCAGCAACACTAAAGTTAACTCGCTCTTGGTGGCTCGCGACTCGACGGCCCGACTGGACTGTTTAAGTAGATTTTCAATAAAGCAGTGTTGATATTTTTTGCTTCTGGGTCCTCTTATGTTTCAGAACCAGTGCTTAGGTAAGCCACGTGCGTTTAGCTAAATAAATGCTCAATGCTTAAATAGTTCATCGTAAATCGTTGTAATATGCTTATGACTTGCGAATGTTATGCTTATTTAATTGAAATAAACCAAGCTTAATGACGTATGCAGCCTGCATATCCGACCTCCGGAGGATGCAGCCTTCTGTTTGATGCCCACCTATTTAAAAACACTTTCTGCCTCCGCCACTGGGTAACTTATATTTTTATTTGTTAATGTATGATAAGGTCATGACTTTACTAAGGGGGCACATCATTACTAACTCATCGTTAACTACTCATAAACTAACATAAATTCATGATTTGTTAATGTATGATTAGGTCATGACTTTACTTGAGGGGGCACATCATTACTAACTCATCGTTAACTACTCATAAACTAACAAAAATTCATGATTTGTTAATGTATGATTAGGTCATGACTTTACTTGAGGGGGCACATCATTACTAACTCATCGTTAACTACTCATAAACTAACAAAAATTCATGATTTGTTAATGTATGATTAGGTCATGACTTTACTTGAAGGGGCACATCATTATTAACTCATCGTTAACTACTTATAAACTAACATAAATTAATGACTTGTTAATGTATTATTGTGTAGGCCCTACATAATGACTTTTCTTGGAGGGGTACACTGTTAAAAAGTTATCAATTACACATTCTATACAAATTCAGCTCATCAAAATCCAAATTTTTGGTGGTTTTAAAGGAGAGGAGCAAATGTGAAAATTAGTCAGACATTTGGAAGGAGTAATAATGGCTTAAAAGAAGAACAAAACAAATACTGTATGTGCATTTTGATAATAAGACAAGCCAGTTGACACAATAACCATCGTCTGTAGGCTAACACTGATTTAAATTTAGAAAGAATAGCGTCTGTCACTCTTAATGGCAGCAGTGGAACTAATTTTAATTATTAATCCATAATTGCATATTTAATGATTAAGGTTAACAGTAAATGTTGCAAGAAATCCAGTGCCATTCAATGTTTTTAGCTCAGCTGCAGGAGCAAATATATAAACAGTTTTGCATTACAAACCTAAACATTTTGCATTAACAAAAGTTATTTTCGTTCTTCTGGAGAGCTTGTTTGATATGGAGTACGCAAAGTGTTAGTTAATGCATTAACTAACAAACATGTATTAATGTGTAGTTAAGGTGGGTGTAATTCATGCATGAATTCATATGACTCATAACATAGTTACGGTTAGTTATTGATTAGTAAATAGCTTAACTCATCATTAGTTCATATTAAACTGATTATTAATTTATGTATTAGTACATGATTATTCATGTACTGTTATTGTAAAGTGTTACCCAAAAAGGTAGCCTGGAGCTAAGCCATGTAAACATATGTAAACTAAAACTATACTACAGATATCTTGTCATGATTTTTTCAGCTAGTGAATCGATTAAAGGTGCAGTATGGAATTTTAGTGGCATCTAGTGTGAAATTGCGAATTGCAACCAACCTCAATTTCAAAATGCAGCGAGAAGCTACTGTACAGGACAAACATGTCATCGTCTAAGATAACGTAAAGACGAAACTAGAAGATCTATCTAAAAGAGACATATTGCACCTGTAAGAAGTGGATTGATCGATAAGTCAATATGTAGACATTGTCCGATAGCAGACACAAAGTTTTCTCCATCTGTCTTTTCTGCTACCATGACCACTTTGTTGCTGCATTGCAATCTGACGCACAGTAAAGACAGTATTGTCAGTAAATAAAAATGCGCACTTTGGTGGAAATTATTACATGAACAAATGGAGTTTCAAAATAAAGGTACCTCACATCAATATTTTAGGTGTGGCTTTGATGCATCGTATAGTTTCACATTTGATCAATGAATCAATCCATATTCACGTATTATTGTCCCCCCCTACGTGTTTCATCACAAGACATATACAGTCACATCTGGGATGGCATGAGTAAATTATTTCTTAGCGAACTGAATAAAACTTTGTCATTATTACTGATGCTGTATAAACATGAACTTGACAGAAGGAAATTAACTGTCATGTAAATTCCTGTATAGAATCTGTTTTTCCACAAGCTTCAGTGGCCACAGATTGGTTAATGTAGGCCTACAGTAATTTTACTACCCACTGCACATAATTTATGTGAATATTTTTCATATTCAGCTTGATTCGTACAAATTTGTACCTGACACTGTAGTGAAAACATTAGATGTATTGCAATATTTAAAAAAATTGTGCTGTTGTGCCGATAACGGTCAAATGAGACAAGCAACCATTTTTCTTTTTCCAATTCCTTTTTTCTAAAAAAGCAGTTGAATTAAAATATGTATAGTTGTGGGTTTTAACATTTAACCATGTGATTAAGTTTAGCAGTTTTTAAGCATAATTTGAAGCATCTTTAGTGTTTTGCTCATTGGGATTTGGCGGTGGCAACGAAGTGTAGCTACATTTTGGGGGTGTGAATATGTGAAAATTGATCTTTACCACCGCAGAAATGTTCATAATGCGGGTCCTGTCACTGTAGCTCATTTAAATCTGAGTATATCATCTGCACGTCTTCTCAACAGTAGTGGACACAGGATTTAGCTAATGCACTGGCATTATGACCATTGTTGTGTAATGGATTGATGCATCATTCCAAGCAGAGCTGTCTGTGATCTCACCCACAGTAATAGCTCTGTGTGAATGTATTTAACACTTAACCAGGAGTGCGATAAATGGTGTGGAATTGCTTCAGTTCTGTACAGCGCAGCGGTTATAAAAGTGACACAATTAATGTGTAACCCTCCCCACACATGAAAAATCACAAATGGGACCTTTTTAATATCTCAGTTTTTATTTGACAGCTTTGACATTGATATTTGCCAAGATAGGAAAGCGTGCAATCAGACATCCTATTAAGAATGAAATATGGTTTTATTATACACTTTAAAAATGTATTTGTTGGTTCAACTTAAATTTTTTTGAGTTAATTCATGTGTCAACTAATATTTTTAACTCAAAATTTTAAGGCAACCAGGTAACTTGCTTTTGTAAGTTGAACCAACTTTTTTAAAGTAAAAGTGTACTTATGTTTTTATTCGGCCTGATCTCACGAATTTCCGTAGGATAGTCACAAAATTTTTTGCTAATTTTTCTGTGGCATTCTCACAAATCTCTGCATTTTTCCGTGGCCCTGCTACGGACTGTCTTTTTCCGTGGCATTCTCACAGATTGAAAGATATTTTCTTACCATTGTCGCTTCGGTTTAGGGTTAGATTTACATGAAATTACATCCTTACCCAAACCCAACTCTAACCCCAACCCGAGGCAACAATTGTTTAAAGTTCAGAAAATATAAAAGAATAAATAAGAAAAAATAATATAAACCAATAGTTAAAGTAACATACCAACGCAAACACCAAATCTAACCCTAAACCGAAGCGAAAATGGTTTGAAAATAGGAAAAAGCAGTTGAGTAACCAATCCGTGGGAAAGCCAAAGAAAAAGTCCATAGCAGGGCCACGGATCTGTGAGAATGCCACGGAAAAATTAGCAAAAAATTCTGTGACTATCCCACGGAACTTTGTGAGATCACTTTGGGGTTTTTTTGGGGCAGATTGACCAACATTTGTACAGCCATAGTTTTTCTGCAAATATAATGTTTAAACTGTCCACTTTTTTGTCAACCTTCAGTGGCGATTCCTCATATTTTTTTATGGGGTGGCACAGGCTGGACCAAGAACCAGTTAATGGGGCCATGGAAAAAAGTCATTTTTTCCCAACAATTGAAGTTGTGTGACAAAAAAATGGAAAGTGCCTGGACAGCGCATCTCTCTTAATACATAATAAAATAATATATAATTAACAAACCTCTAACTTTATCATCAATATTACTCAAATAGTATATTTAAAAGCCATATTCTTATTTAATTAAAGACAAAATCATTTAAATGCACTGTCACTGGGGTGGTACCCTCAAAGGTTCAGTTTTGTACCTTTTATGGGTATACAACACATTGAAATGTTTTACCTTTTGGGGTACAATATTATACCTTAAGGACCTATTGTGTACCTTTAAAGGTACAGTTAAATGTTTTGTACCACTAACATTTATTTGGTACAAAATTGGTCCTTAAAAGGTACACAATAGGTCCTTAAGGTATAATATTGTACCCCAAAAGGTACAACATATATATATATATATATACATATATATTATTATGCTTATAAATGATAATTTGTTACTTCCAATGAACAGAGACGTGGAGGGAATTCCAAACGTCATTTTTGTACCCTTGAATGGCACTTTGCGAAAGGGATGTTGCATAAACAGTCTCTCCAAATAAGGAGAACATGACGTTGTATGTAATGGCTCTATTCGCCAAATGCATTTTAATCGGCCACACTATGCAACACAATTGCGAAACTTTCTCTAGAGTTTATAAATCAAGAGTTCTGATTTTCAAAGGGAATAGATGATCACTTTCGATTGGAATTCACCAGTGGTCTGGTCATAATTCACGCTTCTCCTGTTTGAGCTGTAAAATTGTCAGCACTCTTATCCAATGGTATTGAGCTTTGTGATACTGACAGCACTCAATCCAGTGGCATCGTGAAAACATGTGAAATAATTGTTAGTGAACCAGACGTGTGTTCAAGCGGCACTACGCTGCCGATTAGCGTATGATATATAAGCAAGTGAGATTTTAAATGCCCCCGAATTGCTCCCGCACCACAGATTTTATATTCTCGGTCTGTGCTGCTGGGGGGCACAAGGGGCCAAGCATATTTTGAGGGTTGCCAGTGCCACCCCTTTAGACTATGCATTGGATCAAAAAGAGACAAACACAGCGGTTGTGTTAAATTAACCCAGAAATTCCCTTCAAATTATCAGAGTAATGCAATCCACATTCACTTTTTTTGCTCTATACCATTACTGTATATAAACAGTTGTCTTTTGGGAGAATCATCTGAGACAGATTTGACACTTGCATTAAACATCACTGAAATTTCCATTTGGCTATAAAGTGCAGTACAATTTTCCTCTTGTCCACAAAGTCACCATGTCATGTAAACGCAATAAAAAACAAAAACAAACGGGCAATGGCGAGCACTCTTTGAGATTAATACCGCTAGACCTTCATTTCAGTGTCTAGTTGGGTGAATGTCCCGAATGCCGAGTCAGTGACAGAAAACATTCACACCCTCATTCATCAAGCAGTTTTTGCATAGAGCATCTCGGATTCCTCTCTCCTTTCCTGTCATAGACATTTTCCAACTCGCCGTGGATGATCCTGAGGGATTGTATCGTGCATTGACTACAAGAGAATGCAAATGGCATGAATCTGGGACAAGACGGCCATGACCTGCCGCGGTCTCCTCTCGGCATTGGGCGTCTGGGGATTCAGAACGCTCCACTGCTGGAGCTTAATTAGCCAAACTCTGTTGCCTGGAGAAGTGCTCAGCGGTTGACCTTTCCTAAAGGTAAGCGACCGGCGCGTGTTCGACAGGCCACAGGAAAATGAGCAGCACAGTGGAGCTTTCTGACGAGTCGAAATATGAGTGGAAGTGAAGATGGCTGAGGTATTTCAACGTATGCCTGGGCAGCCTCTTGTTATGTTGCCAGATTGGAGTTTTAAAGCATTGGTGCTGGTATCAAGACATTATAGAATTTGCATTGATTAGAATTGGGTTTTTAAAACATTAAAGGGTCACTCCAGTTTCATTTCCAGCTCCCCTAGAGTTAAACATTTGATTTTTATCATTTTGGATTCCAATCAGCCAATCTCTGGGTCGGGTGCTACCACTTTTAGCATAGCTTAGGGTAATCCATTGAATCTGATTAGACCATTAGCATCGCGCTCAAAAATGACCAACGAGTTTAGATATTTTTCCTATTTAAAACTGTAACATGGCTGCAGGAGGCTCAATGATATTACACAGTGCCCAAAAATAGTCCCCTGCTATTGAAAGTTACCAAGGGGAACATTTTTCGGGCACTCCGTAATATTATTGCGTCTACTGCAGCCATGTTACAGCTGCAAAGCCTAGAAATTTGCACATTTAAATTTTACCGATTTGTCACTTGCCCACACGTGCCAGTGCTACATCATCAAGTAAGTTTATAATTTGCATTTGCGTTAGGCCTTGCCAATTTAAATATTTTGGAAAGAACAGATTTTGAGAAGTTTAATGCATGCGCACATCCGAAGGACATATTTACATAAAAACCACAGTTATCCACGTTAACTTTGTCTGGTGTGTGAATGTGAACAATTCAGAAAGAAAATATCATTATACTGGATTAGTGCTTTACATGTAGGTCTTGAAGAGACAGCACACCAAATAAATTTCAGGTTTGTAAAACTATTTTTTTAAATAAATATTGATAACTGATTTTGGACAGAATCAAAGTCAAATCCAATCAAAACCAAAAAGAATCAAATCATCAAATTTGGTCGCAATACCTAACCCTAACTGGTACTTTCTTTAAAAAGAAAATCTTCAATGAATTGTAAAAATGATATCAAATCAACATGTATTATTATGTTACTTTAAAGGTGTCGTGGAATGTAAAACAGTATTTCCCTATAGGCATAGATGAATAAGAAGAGTTCTGTACATGCTAATGACATATCATGATTCGTGAGCATCAAATATTATACTATTGCTTCCCCTTTCTTATGTAAGCCTTGAGCATGCAAAAGACCTCTGAAAAACAGGCCAATCTCAACATAACAATTGTAAAGTTACGGTGGAGATGTACGCCCCCAACATTAAATTACACATTTGACTGCCGAGTTGGCGCTATATATTAGTTACTGCTATGTGCTAGTGTTTAGACTGAAGTTCAATTATTAATGTTCATACCATTAACAATCTCCAAACAATTGATTCTTTCTCAAAATCTATATCTGTGTCTGATACAAACAGGGTCATTTTGGACATGTGGGGTATTTTAAGCTGAAACTTAAAAAACACATTCTAGGCATACCTGACTTATATTACATCTTGTAAAATGGATCTAATATAAAATAATTTATTAAACCAAAAGGAAACATTTCAATTGATTGTTTCTATACTTTTGGCAATGTGCAGTATAAAGGTAAATACAGTAGGATATAGACTCCTATTTTATGCTGTTGGTTGGCTGACACATTTATACAGTATGAGATTTACATTTATGCATTTGGCAGATGCTTTTATCTAAAGTGATTTACAGTGCATTTAAGCAACACATGCTATCAGTGTGTTCCCTGGGGATCGAACCCATGGCCTTTGCCGTATTAACGCAGTGCTCTGCCAATTAAGCCACCAGCTTTCACATGTATGGATATTTTCTGTCCGTAATGAGCGAATATGACCTGTTTATCATGTTGTAGAGTTTAGGTTATACGTAAACAATGTCTTTAGAATGTGAAACTGGAGTAAATGTATTGAGATTCTGTATTATGGTGCAATATAACGAATGCAGGCTCAGGCGTGCGGTTTTTCTAGTTTCTCTCTCTCTCTCTTCATATGTCAAGACCTTGACTTCATCATAGTTGCTAACCGTGTGCTCTGCAACTCTAATAGCTCGGTCTTCATTAGCGTGGCACAAGAGCTGTCAGGTCGAGTATGTCAAGCATAAAGAATCAGAAGAGCCAGGTCTCTCAATTACACACCCTGAACCACTGCTTTTAAACTAGCCAGAATCTGCTGCGTGTTACCTTACATCATAAAATCCCTGGTAGGAATATGGTGCGGCATTTCTTGTGGCTCATGTGAATCGAAACCCTTGTGTCCCGGAGCAAGAACAGGTTTGGTCATGTGATCTACAGTACTTGTACCAACACAGTCCTTTGAGGGTGGGATATGTCCGTTATGCTATAAATCATACATGGACACATACCTCGCTTGTACCGCAGTCAGGCATCGTTCTCATTATCCTGTGTGAGTTCGACCCCGGCGAGGTACTTTGAAAAATACAAAGTCGGCATCGCCATTAGCGGTCCTTGAGCTCACGTGAGCGCGCTCAGGAAAGTGCGCTATTATTTTAATGGCGATAAAACTGATTTAAAGCCGTGTCAAAACATGACAAGCTTTTTACAAGTGTCATACTTTTACAGAGGGGCAACCACCATATTCCGGGCGTGTGCTTGGCTCATCAGTTTGGCTGTGCATGCCGCAGAGCAAAGGTGATTACTTCAGAGAATTACATCTAATCACTTAAAATGCTGAGGGAAACATTCTGGGCACATAATAGTGGTGTGAGAGTTTGGTTTGTTTATTCCCATTGGATTTTATTTAATGAGTTTTAATGCTGTGAAAGTCTTTTTACGCCCAAGTATAGAGTATAAAAGCCCTATTAAAAATTCATCTTTACTTAGAAATAAAAAGCTATTTTTTATTTCAGAATGCTCCCAGGAAAATGGAAGGAAAAGAATTTCTTATTCAGCACTGCAAGTTATGACAGCATTATGTATTCTGTGTGAAAATAAAGGGAGCTGTGCTGCATTTGTCACTTTTATTAAATGCAGTTCAGTAAACTTTGGTCCCATGTTAAAAAAATTATTTTGTCCTGTTCCACTTAATATGTATGTCAGAATTTTGACGATTTATTTTTAAGATTATTATTCAGTTAAATACTTTTGTTATGTAAGGTCTTTTTTTACAATAACTTTGTAAAGTAGAGCAATGCATTAGCAGTACGAAAGTTCATATGTTGAAACCCAGGAACTTTTGTTAAAAGTATAAAAATGTATACATTATAATGCACTGTATTGTCAGGATTCTGCCTGTATCTTGTCTTGTTGTATATCTAGTTCTAGTATGGCAGAGTCCTGACAGTACAATGTTTTATATGGGAGATACATGGTTTTGGGATTGTTTTATAAGACCACGTATTTCCTGTGTCTCGTCACTTTTTACACGATCCCTTACCTGTTATTATTTTCAGCTGTTCCCCTCATTAGTTCTCTCTATTTAATGTCCCTGTGCTCTTTGTTCTGTGCTTGTGCGTTTGTCTCTTTCACTGTGAGTATCGTGTCTTGAAATATTTCCTGTCTAGTTTATTGTCATTTAGTGGAATCTGTTTGTAGTGTTGTTCTAGTTTAGTCAGTGTTTGTTATCCAGTGTTTGTATCTAATGTTTTACCCCCTCGTGGGTCTTTGTTTTGTTTTTTCTTGTTAATTAAAGTCTTCAGTGTTTTTGTATACATCTGTCTGCGCCTGGGTTTTTTGCCTTGCCATTTCCTGACATGTATAAGTTGCTTTAGATAAGTGTCTGGCAAATGCATACATTTAAAATATAATAATATTTACATAATGATTTAAGCTGGAAAATTAATAAATGCAAAAGATAGGTCTAATGCCAAAACTAAATCTCATGGAATTATTTTAGTTTGACAAAAAACATTTTTAAGGTGAAAGGGGTCATATGACATTGCTAAAAAGAAAATGATTTTGTGTAATGCAATGTGTTAACGTGGTTTAAGGCTTAATTGCTCCTCAATGCCTTGCCCTTCTGAAACGTGTTGATTTTTATAAAGCTCATCTTTCTGAAAGTGCATTGTGATTGACCAAATACCTCAAGCATGTGAGACGAAAATGATACGCCCCTTACCTTATTTGGAATATCAGCTCCCAAAGCAATTTTTACAAAGCTCGTTGTTCGGAAAAGCTCAGATTGGACAGCTATATAGTGCTTTGTCTTTGGCCAAATACTCCAAGCGTGATGGAAATGATATCCCCCTTACCATTGCTCGCCAGCATTTTTTGTGATCTTCACAAAAGTTTCACAAAAAATATTTTATAAACATATAAACATACAAACACACTCACTTAAAGGATTATTAGGAACACCTGTTCAATTTCTCATTAATGCAATTATCTAATAAACCAATCACATGGCAGTTGCTTCAATGCATTTAGGGGTGTGGTCCTGGTCAAGACAATCTCCTGAACTCCAAACTGAATGTCAGAGTGGGAAAGAAAGGTGATTTAAGCAATTTTGAGCATGGTATGGTTGTTGGTGCCAGATGGGCCAGTCTGAGTATTTCATAATCTGCTCAGTTACTGGGATTTTCACACACAACCATTTCTAGGGTTTACAAAGAATGGTGTGAATAGGGAAAAACATCCAGTATGCGAAAGTCCTGTGGGCGAAAATGCCTTGTTGATGCTAGAGGTCAGAGGAGAATGTGCCGAGTGATTCAAGCTGATAGAAGAGCAACTTTGACTGAAATAGCCACTCGTTACAACCGAGGTATGCAGCAAAGCATTTGTGAAGCCACAACACGCACAACCTTGAGGTGGATGGGCTACAACAGCAGAAGACCCCACGGGGTACCACTCATCTCCACTACAAATAGGAAAAAGAGGCTGGAATTTGCACAAGGTCACCAAAATTGGACAGTTGAAAACTGAAAAAATGTTGCCTGGTCTGATGAGTCTCGATTTCTGTTGAGACATTCAGATGGTAGAGTCAGAATTTGGCATAAACAGAATGAGAACATGAATCCATCATGCCTTGTTACCACTGTGCAGGCTGGCGGTGGTGGTGTAATGGTGTGGGGGATGTTTTCTTGGCACACTTTAGGCCCCTTAGTGCCAATTGGGCATCGTTTAAATGCCATGGCCTACCAGAGCATTGTTTCTGACCATGTTCATCCCTTTATGACCACCATGTACCCATCCTCTGATGGCTACTTCCAGCAGGATAATGCACCATGTCACAAAGCTTGAAAAATTTCAAATTAGTTTCTTGAACATGACAATAGCCGTTTCTCAATGTCAAGGATGCTTCCTTGGCAGGACTAGTCCTTACAAGTCACTTCCTTCAGAGGCTAGGCGAGGCTTCTCTTAAGCATTCGGAGAAGACGTTAAATGGAACAGGCTAGCAAGTGCACGTCATTGCGTAATTGAAAGGTGTGCTTTCGGTGCTGCGCGCATAGTATTGTGGGTGATTTCAGCGCGTGAAGAGCGCGAAGGATACGCATATGCATCCTTTCCTGTATATGGGATATTTCTCGAACAATGGACTCAGTCCTTGGCTGAAATTTTGAGGATCCTCGACATTGGAACAGTCCTTCGACGGACGTCGATGACGTAGCATCCTCGAAATTCTGGCTTCCGAGGATCCTTCCTTGACATTGAGAAACGGCTAATGAGTTCACTGTACTAAAATGGCGCTCACAGTCCCCAGATCTCAACCCAATAGAGCATCTTTGGGATGTGGTGGAACGGGAGCATCGTGCCCTGGATGTGCATCCCACAAATCTCCATCAACTGCAAGATGCTATCCTTTCAATATGGGCCAACATTTCTAAAGAATGCTTTCAGCACCTTGTTGAATCAATGCCACGTAGAACAGTTCTGAAGGTGAAAGAGGGTTAAACACAGTATTAGTATGGTGTTCCTTATAATCCTATAGGTGAGTGTATATAAAATGAAAGAACCAATACTCTGTTTTAAACAAACAAAACTATTTTCATTTGTTCCCTTTTTATAACCTCTTAAATATGGGTAGGTTTCTTTAAAAATAAAAAATTGAGCAAAAAGCAAAATAATTGCATTTTTGTAAAGGAATTTTGTCAGATGTCAGAACGATTATCAAAACATACAAAGAAGTTGAAATTACTTAAATTATTTTTTGCTTCAGTTTTTTATAAACTGGGTCAGAGTGGAGAAAAGTGTGATTACAGATTACCGTAAAAACTGATCAGGAAAGTGTCATTGGCAGGAAAATGTTTTTCTTAATTGATGAGATAACTCATCAATGGCAGGGAAAGTGTAAAGTATTTTCCTTTTTCTTTAGTTATTGACATGCAATTTTTACATTATAAAAAACTGGGCTACTTTAAACCATAAAGATTTCTCGGGTTAATTTAATCCAACAGCTGGATTTGTCCGTTTTTGACCCAGAGATGTGATGAAAATAACCCAGAAATTTTTTGTGCAGAAAAAAAAAATGCTTTAAATGCACCTTATTAAACGAGTGCCAACCATCCGTGGCTTAAATAAATGTGACCACATTCAGCTCATTTTTTTTGTCTTTAACAAGGATGGACTAATACAGCATGAAGACAGACATTTCTGGCATGCTGTTCATTAGGTGAGACAGTGTTGTGACACTCATAGTCCTCTGATGGCCTCTTTCGTTCTACATGCCAGTCTGAGCTCTAAATGCTGAAGCCGCTGCAGGACACAAAATCGTCTCTGACTTGACAGTCGTGACAAGAGCTTGGCCTTATCAAATAAAGATAGAATGCTAATTGAAAGGCTCTCTGCAGAAACCTTGTGGTGCTTCTTGTTATACACATATAACAAACAGCTTCGTTTTACAGAGGATCGACTTTTTTGTGTGTCATGCACAAAATCTCACTTTAACAGAAACAGAAAACCCCACATTGCATCGGTTTTCTCGCTTTTGAATGGCGCTCAGCAGGTTTCCATCTATTGGCATCTGTGGGATTTTGGGGATTCTTTTGTCTTGAGAGACTCAATTTATTTTGCAAGTAGTGTAGCAGAGAAAAATTCTTTCCTCTATAAATGGTATGGGACCTGCACCTAAGCAACTTTTGTATAGTAGTAGGCTAATATTGATGTATGTACACGTACTGTACAATGCATTGTGTTGAGTGTACATAGAGCGGCATCACTGTTTCGTGACCGTTCTTTTAGTTGAATTGTAATGAAATTCAGCAGATGGATGATGGCTCTTCAGCACCTCAAATGACGTCTCAAGTGTGGTGCAATATGCTTTCTTTTGCTCATTAACACATCTATTTCTGAAGTTTGTAATGGTGCAACATATTGTTGCAACTCACCTTTTCTCACCGTTACTGTGCCTGTCTGTATACTGTATGCATAGCATGTTTAACATCTGCTGTGTTATACCAGGTTTCAGGAGATTACAGACATCTATTTCCTTAGTGGTTATAAAACTTCCTGTGATAATGGCTTACTTTAAAGGGGCCAAAGAATGCATTGATACAATATGTGGTATCTCTGATATCTACATATAAGGTGTGTGACTTTATTGCAAAATTGATCCAGAAACAGTTTTACATGTCCATTTAACACCCTAGGATTTGTCCCCAGAATTAAACAATTTGTTATTACCTTATTTGTAAGGCTTAGGGATGATAATGCTGAACTTTAAGTACGTTCATTTGTAGCAGAAATGTATGTGTTGATTGTGTAAAAAAATACTTTTGAACAACAAAGCCAAAACCGTTTGTGCCCACCGCTCTTCACTACTTATATGTATGCATATTTGAAAAAAATCTTGTGAAATCCCACCCATCAGCTTATAAATCATTATTGTAAGGTAGGGTCACACTTTGGACACTTATTGTTTATGTATTTTCAAGAAAAAACTGATTTTTTTTATCAAAATGTTGTAGAATTGCAGCTTTAAATAATTGTTTATTTAATAACAGCAAGTTTATCAATGGCTATTCTGACAACATTCAGGTGTTTATATACAGTGGGGTCTAAAACTATTCAATTTTTTTCATATATTTTTTTACAGTATTTTTATGATTTTCATAATTTAATACAAAATATTTATGATTTTCATAATAACGGTATTTTCATAATTTGAAGAGCTTAATAAATAAAAAACAAAACAAAACGCAATAAATCAATTTTGACTAATTTCTGTAAAAATTTGCATCTTTATTTTATAATAACATAAAAAATTCAAATCAATAATTTGAATTTATTAATAAACTGATTTTTTTCCGCAAAATGCAATAAATCCATGACTTTTTTTCAAAATGCTATAAATTTCAATATATAAATGTCCATTCATCTTTGCCATTTTATATTCATTTAGTTGACTAGTGGTATACACTGGTTAAATGTTTGGGTCTTGCTCAATTTTCATTGATTTTGAGTAAAATAATGTAAAGTTTTTCATAAGATCCCCTGGCTTCAGTGTGTTAGCATGACAGAAGCTTAATGCTGCCGGGAGAACAAGCAACAGCCGGCATTTTTCCTTCGCCCGAGTGCATCTCACGTAATTATTAGATGTTGATGGCTTACGTTTCTCAGAAACCACTGTTTTTGTTTGTTTGTTGATCACAAAGTACAAAGTAGAGGAGGAAAACAAGGATTCTGTGTGTATTCAAAGCACCGCCATTATTGTTTACAATGCGAGGAATGGTGCGCTGTGATTGGTTAAGTTAATTTATTGCAATCTGCAGAGAAAGAGGACTGGGTTTTATCGCATTTTAGGAAAAAGTCAGAAAAGATGACAGAATAACACAACGGATATCGGATTTTGCGTAAAAATTACGAATTTACTTTTTAATACTGATCAGATATAGTGAAAAAAATGGCTTTTATCGCGTTTTGGAACCACACTCTTCATTTAGTGTTTGGTATCTCTCCCCTTTGCTTTATTAACAGCTGGCACAGACGCCTCAAAACCTAATGATCCATGTTATCACAGCATGATCTGATGTTATAAAGAGCATCTTGTGTGCTGCACTGAAAGCAAGAATCTGATGTTAACACGATTACTGTCAAAAATTTGCCTATTTGATTTGTGTTCTGTATTTTACACTGCATGTGCCAACTTTGTCCACTCTGAATGCTAGATACAGTATAATCATTGACAGTGCTTCATATTTTATCCATTACATTTGATTTAAAAGCACAAAAAATTCAAACTCCCCAGTCACTGAAAACATGACAAGGCATACATGATTATGTTGACAATACTTATTAAGGCTGAAGAACACGCTGCTTAGGAAAAGCTCCAAAGTTCATGACATTTTCAGCTCTGTCTGTTTATTTCTCGGTATTTACTTTGAAGGTTAAACTGGCCTGTACCAGTAATTGCGTTGTTTCTTCCCTCATGATCATAGCGAATCGATGGAAGACCTTTTCACAGCACATTGATGTGTTTTTAAAGGACTAATGCTTGATTCATCATTCTGACAAATGGACTCAAGCTCCTCTTCAGTCGGAAATGCTGCAAATATTGCATTTACAATAAAAGACATTGGTGATGCACAATGAAAACACTGCCATTAGATGAGTAAACCCTGTGTTTATTGATTTTAACATAGGGACTGTAGATGTAACTAGTTTTAGAAGAGGAGTGTGGAGACATTATTGCTTTAAAAGAGTTGCAAATGTAATTTGGTTTACATGACATTTTCCAGCCTTGCTTTTACCTTTAAAATGAATCAGACTTAATTTTATTGTGTATATTTAGGACTTCTATATGTAGATTATGTCATGAAAAGTATAAGCGGTTCTTTTTTCATAACATGTTCTGTATTTTTATAAAGTTGAACTTTGATGATGTTGGACAAAACTCGACACATGCCACACCCATGGTTCACATCCTGCTGTCAGATAGCTTAAATAAAAATGTGGAAAAATTAAATACAGCTTAATTCTCTTTTAAAGTGTTTTTTTTTTATTGGATTCTCTATAGTTCTCAAAGAACCTTAAACTCTGCATCCCAAAAAATGTTTTTACAGTCATGAGGTGGTTTTTCAGGCAATTTGATAAAATAATAAATTGCAAATCTGCAATAGAAACAATAGTGTTCTACTTCATGCGGCGCTGCGCAGACCAATCGGCGGCCGACTTAAAGCAGTACATCACGGTTAGTAACTTTGTCCGACTTGAGCTGGCGCTGAAGGCACGTGACTGTGTCATATGGCTTTAGTGTACCGCGAGAGCGATTCGAGATCAGCCGCCTGAGTTAGCCAGCGCAGTTCCCGAAGAGGAGCTGCACGGACTGTAATGACGACACAGCTGTTTCACGATTGGTTGGATTCACCACATGACAACAATCACGTGTGTTTCGTGTTTATTTTCACGCCCTCAGTTCCACAAATGCTCACAAATCTGTATTTTTATAACAGTTAAAGCTCTTTTCATGAAGTTCCGATGTTATTATGTGTCATGTTCATTTCCTCAAAATAAAATGGATAAAAACGTAGACCCCACTACATTGGTATTTAAATAAATAATATATGTTTATGTTGAACTTTATTCATGTAAAAACAGATGCTGTAAGTCTCTTCAGCTCTACTCATGCTCATACACGGACATTCAAAACAGTATAATTCACTTTTTATGTAGTTTACATCTTACAAATCATGTTTGCTGCGATAAAGCAAGCAAACGTCACGTGATCAGCCATGCCTGATCTAAATGCAGCAAACTACGGGAACCATATCGTGTCCGACTTCTCCGTTTTCAGCTTCTCTCCGCCTGCACGTGGCTAATCTCACCGATCGGTTACATCCAGCCGCAGTCGATGTTGAACACACCTTTTTTCACATTTACAGGTCACCTGACATGGGTAAAAGTCACATGATCATTCTTCAAATATGTGAAATCATGTACTGTCTGTAACCTCCTAGAAACACTTCATACATTAACGCTTCTTAGTATAAGAAGCTTGATTTTGATATAGTTCAGAAGCCACTCAGTACTTTGTTTTTATTTAAAAAATATGAATATATAATTTTTGGGTATTTTGTCCATTTTGAACCTAAGTCAGATTTTTTTTGAAAACCTGTCACTGCTCAAATATAATAATGCACCAAAATTATTGTTGTAATTAATTATTAACATATGTAAGACTGTAATAATATACAGTCCTTTCAGAAAAACGCAGAGTTTTTTTGTGGTTGATGCAGGCAAAAATTCTTGATCTTGCGGCAGGTTTTCTTGCGATGGAATATGCCGGATATTCATGCATTTTTATGTGATGAAATGTGCAAAAATTGCGGGAAATTGCAAAAATTGTGGGAACTTGCAAAAACTGTTTGCTGCTTTTCAGTGATGTTCACGTCACATAATCACATCACTTCATAATGTTCCCGTAGCAACAGGGGACATGGCTGTGCTTGTGTAAAGTAAATGCAACATTTTCAACTTTCTGCTAAGATGTATATGATTTTTGCTACGAAAATGCGAGGATTATGAAATCATGCAAACCCCGCATATTTTGCACATGGAAATCTGCCATTTTTTGCTGTGAAAGTGCGGCATATTTGAAAAAATGCGGCCCCCGCATATATATGCGAACTTTGGCTGATTATCCATTGAATCATGCGATCGCATAATCACATTTTTCCGGAGGAACTGAATAAAAAATCAGCGTCACGTTTAGTAAATGTAAATAAATTAAATATTATTTTTTTTCCACATAGAATAGTGGCATCATGTAAACAAATGCAAAATGGCATAAAAGGGTTAACATTCTGAAAATGAATGAATTTGGTAGTTACGATCAGAACTGATTCGGATAAAAAAAAGTAATTGAAAGTAGGAAAAAATGCCTATATAATATTTTTGGTCCATTTTAAACATAAGTGCGAGTTTTTTAAATTGATGCACAAGGGTTAAAAGTAATGGCTAGTGCACATAAACCTACCAGCATCCTTTTTTTTCGCCAAAGGAAAATATTTTTTTCCGGGATACACTGCACGATTTTTGGATGTCCCAGACGAAAGATTACCGCCGTGAAATGTCCTATGTCGCACAGTGAGAGAGGTTCAAAGAGGGTCGTTTTCCAGGTCTTGCGTCTAAAGATAGTCTACGATATTTCTGACAATGTCCGAATTTCAGCAGGATCAACGCACTGTGTGCTTGGTGCTACAATTGCTCTAAGTTGCGCTAACATGTGTCAAAGGGCAAAAATTATGCAGTGTATCCCGGACTTTAGTTGCATAAGATCGGTTATTGTAGACAGTCCTTTTACAATAGTTTTTTTCTCAACAGAAATCTGTAATGGAAACCAGGCTTCTGTGAACTTTTTTCCCCACCTTTATTTTTAAGACTGTATTTGATTTCTGCCCAGTTTGGTTTTCTTCTACAAAGTGACAGAGTTTGCACCAAAACACTGCTCAAGTGAATGCACGTCAGCATCAAAAGATATTAAAAAGCATTTTCTCTTTACTTTAAAGTGGAACAGCCTATTTATTATGCTATCCTAACCTTATATGATAATATGATTAATGGCATTTAATTATACCTGCTGCCCACGACCCTATAAGAACAGATGGTCGAGCCACCACCATTGCTTTATATATCCTTTGATTCAATGTCAGCAAAGAAATATATCACAGAGGCAGTTGCATGCACAAGCACCCAAATAAACCTCCTGTACTGCAGTCAGGGTGAAAGTCAGTGTGGTTCAGGTTTTGTTTAATTTGTTTTCCTGTGTTACATTTTATGAGATAAAAGCAATGACACACCTCAGCAGCTTTTTGTATGCTTTACGGGTTTCAGTTTCATATCAAGATGATTGACTTGGATGAGTGTTTTAAATAGAAACATGAGGACAATGAATGAAAGGAACGCTGTGCATACCAAACACTTCGTGAGATCCTTGCTTATTCTGTTGATTTAATGACCTTGCGCGACTTCTAAATGTATTAAAGCATTTCGTGTGGTAGGCAAAGTCTCATACATTACATACAACTTTTCTATTGGAGCATATTTGATCATTTCATAAGCTTATGAGACTTTTTAATACGTTAAGAGCATCGGGGCTTAATTAGTTTGAGGTTTTCCGTTTCTTTCTTTGTCCCGCTCACAATGGACAAACTCATTTAATTCACTCAAGAGCAGAAGGTGGAGCCTGCTTTCACCAAGGTTCCCTCAATCCCATCTGAAGTCATGACCCACCATTTCATAAAATTTTACATTGAATGGCCTATAAAATTCTCTAAGTTGCTCAATGACTTCCTGGTCAATCTGTACGTGAGTTCTGCCCTTAGACTTGCCCAAGCATCGGGGCTGGCTGCTGCTCTCCGGCTTCTTCAGGCACGGAAAGCCTTTCGTTCGGTTGAAGTAGAAGTGCTTGTCCGTGATGATGCGTTTGAGTCCCAAGAAGTCTTGCACGCGGCCCAGCTCTCCGGCCGGATCGGTGATGAGCCGCTCCCCGCTGACGAAATGGATCTGGGAGAGCCGAAAATACTGCAGCCAGTTCTCCAGGTGTAGGATATACATCCCTATGCGGATGGCATTCCAGGAGGTGTCCACGATCCCTTCGCTCCTGTTCTTGAAAGCTAGATCCTCAAAGGATGGGATGTCGGGCTTCTTGGACAAGGTCTGTGTGTAGTCGGAGATCGCTCGGGTTACAGGGTTTCGTACCACTACGATCAGCTTTGTTTCGCGGGACATGTTTGAAATTCGTCGCGGTGTCTCCCGGGTCACAAAGTAACTTGGTGTTTTCTCTATGGTGATCTGGCTATCCAGAGTCCGTGGCATAAGGCTTCTGCAAAAGAAAAGATGGATGAATTACTCAAATATACCAAAATTTAAGTGACTGATTTACATAAGTAGGAATATTTCTTATATTTTACATTTTTTTATATCAGGCAACAGTGACAACTAAATATTTACACTAAAGGAGAGACTGATAAAACTGAATATCATAGATTTAAGGTTGTGCTCTTTTAACTTGAGCCATAGCAACCACCTACAACTCCTTAGCAACCACATTGCAGCATTGCAAGCAACCCTGGCAACCACTCTTAACATCTCAGCATCATGTTCGAGGAAGTATGTGCAAATGTCACAATTGTAAACCGAAAACATCTACTGTATGTGTTTATTTTATGAGACTATTTCTACAACATTTTCACAGCGCTTTCAGGAGTGAGGCGGCTCTCGGAGAACACGGTCAAGCCTCACATTATTGTCGACTTCAGCATGACAAATAGCAATTCAGTTACAGAAAGTGACAAAATAATCAGAGCACACACATGAGGCTTTAATACTTTCAGCCAATATTTCTAGTCTCTTATCTCCCGGGTGAGCGTGATGCTGAAGGGTACGGGGAAATTATCAAATCTCAGGCACATCCTTTACTCTCGCTCATAAATCACCATCACCTGCTTTACAGATGCACAATGGAGGGAAAGGATTCGGCAAATCTGGGACATACGAAATAGGTCATTATTTTCACAAGTTTCTTCGAGAAACCATACGGTCCAACTTCAGAGTTGTTCTTACTTGAACCAATGAACTACATAAAAAGATATCAGTTCGGTCACAGTTCTGATGTTGTAGCAGATGGATGGCTGCCCTGTCCATTTTTTTAGGAAGAGAGAAAAATATTAAAGTCTCTGTAAAGTCAATCTTAAAAATTGTTTCTAAACACATTATAAATGTTAGAAATCTGATCATGGTAAAACTACTCCTAATGGCAAATCATTTCTTCTTCTTTATACTTATCAAAAATCTTTTGTTTGTATTTATATTTAAACAGGTTGATATTTGGACATCGTTTCATCTCCATCTCCAAGTTATTTCATAATCGTACCCCATTAATTGTAAGGCTAAAGTTAATTTCATCACGTAATGCATAAACACTAGTACGTCAATTAAGAGAAAACATTTGCCTGAAAAAAAAAAACGTGTTCCTGATGAGTTTTCATGGTAATCTGTAATACTGCAATTATCCACTAGATGCCGCTCTTACCCAATTTATAAAATACTGAAGCAAAAAATTATTTATTAATTTTACACTCGTTTATGTTTTACGTGTATGTTTTGATAATCGTTCTGAATCTGATCTCTAACAAAAAAATAATTCTATTATTTCAGGTTTTTTTATGATATGAAATGTTGTTTTTTCCAGTTTTGTTTGTTTGTTTATTATTTGTTTGAAAGCAGAGGGTCTGTTCTTTCATTTGATATATTTGTATGTTTTTATACTTTTAGAAGAACATTTTCCTGAATGGCATTTTTGGAAACTTTGTGAAAATCACAAAAAATGCTGGCGGGCAAATTTTCAAAAAACAAAAACAAAAAAGGCTGGCGGGGAATAAATTAAAGATACTGTCAGGGGTTTTGCATTGTGTCTTGTTATTTGAGTTATATGTCTTAATTTCTATCATGTATTTTTATTTCATGTCATGGCACTTCATTTGTAGTTCCTAGTCATGATTATTGTAGTACTGTCATGTTTCCAGGTGTGTCTCGTTTCTTGTTTATGTCTTTTTAATAAAACCCCTTACACCATGGGGCTGTTAAATGCTTTATTCTGATTGGTTGAGAAATGTTCTGTGGGTATTCATTATTTTTAATAACCGCACACCTAACCTGTCAAATGTCTTAAAATAACCACCAGAGCAATGTTTGTGGTAACTGTGGTATAAGCAGAATAATTGACTCCGGTCCTTTGAATTATTTGAAAATAATGCACACTCTGCTTCACATCATGCCGATTTACCTTCTTGGGTCTGCATCATTTTCGAATAATTCAATGGACTGTTGTCAATATACTACTTTATCTCTATTTAGATCCAAGCTTGTGTTTCATGTTTTTGGATAGCCATATGACGAAGACCATGTGTGATTTTTATTTTATTTTTAAATGAAAAATCTGATGGATGTAGATATGTGCTCCTGTATAGCTCAGTTGTAGAGCATTGCATTAGCAGTGCAAGGTCATGGGTTCGAACCCAGGAACAAACGTTGATAAAATGTACACCTTGTAATGCACTGTAAGTCGCTTTGGATAAAAGCGTCTGTCAAATGCATAAATGTAAATCTGATGGATATCTTTGAAATGGCTGTCTAGAGACAGCACACCTGTCTGTGGCTCAGTTCTAGGCTTTGTAAACAACTAAAATAATTTTCCTGTTGGATGCTATTGTTTGGCCAAGCAGAAAACTTTGAGGTGCATTTTGCCTGTCAGCTCATTGTGGGCAGCTCACGCCTTTGAGCGGTGGAATTTTGGAGACAGGAGTTGTCTTATTCAGCGACTAAGTCTTCAAATGTGCTTTTTGGCATCAATAATGTACAGTTTTGAATCAATATGGACATGTTGACTACTGTTAATGTAAGCTTGAGATGAACTGTAATGTGAACAATGACTTCAAATTTAGTCCAAAAACAACAGTATATGGGTTAGGAAAGACAGTGTGAAAAAAACAATGCCACAAAAGGAAGAGTTCAGATGCAAAACCCTTTAAGTGCGTCTAAGATGTTTTCTTGTAAATTACCATTTTTTTTAACAGACCTTGGGCCCTATCTTGCACCCAGCGCAATTGACTTTGTCAGTGACGCATGTATCATTCATATTTTGCACTGGTGCACAGAGGGTTTTTCCCTCCACAGACGCACGTCGGCAAACTAGGGAATGAACTTGCGCTCCCTGGGCGGTTCAGCGCAAAAAAGAGGCGTGTTCCGGCGCAAACCATCCCTGATGCTATTTTGCAGTTTCAAAAAACAATTGCGCCACTGACCAGAAAAAAAAAGTTTAAAGTCAGTGGCGCGTTGCGCGTTGTTCATTATGCTATTTTAAGGGCGCATGCTTGACCGTATAGCTTGCACAACGCGCATACACTTTGCATCTAATCTACACAGATGCAACAGTTATTTTTGCAAATCATAAATTGTTACACAAAAAAATATTAATACACGAGATAAGGGGAATCATAGTGGTGAGCATTGTGGTGATAGTTTTTATTTATTGTGTGGCTGCGTTAAAAAATTCTCATGCAAATAACGATTAAAATATTTTCATAAGTTTGTTAAGTGGATGTATTACGTTTATTTTATGTAAATAATAATTTAAATGTTTTCATAAGAAACCTTAATATATATGAACTTGATTTGTTAGTCTACTTTGGGGTTGGACCTTGCGTTTCTTGGGTCCGATTTCAAAGCCCCCAAACCCTTTCAGCGGTGAAGGTGGACGCAGCGATGTCCTCTGCTGGCGTCAAGTCCTGAGGCAGATCCACCTCCCGTTACACGGCGTGCCCGATTTATGCTGGCAAGCGTGGGATTCCCCCGTACAAGGACGTCGGTCTCCTCGGCTGTGAACCGCTCCTGGTGTGCGCCTGGTAAATCCGTCATAATAATAGCAACCCGCCATGGAACTTGCGCCCTTGCGTTTAAAGGGAATGTTGGATAGCGTTCTGATTGGTTTATTTGACGTTACGCCCAAACCACACCTATGAATAATGAACCTACTTCAGACCAACCCCTTATTGATTTGCGCCCGCCGCAAGAGTTATTTCTCACGCCGGGAAAATAGCAACAGCGCCCAAGATCCGCCCACAAACTCACTTGCGCGTTGCGCTTCGCACTTGCGTTTCAGATCGTTAAAATAGGGCCCCATATGTTAAGGGCTAGTTATTTCACTTTATTGGCAATGAAAGGTTATTAGTCTGTAATTTAAATGTTTTTTTTCCACAAATATCACTTTAGTCATTTTATTGGTATTTAACAAATTTTACTGTCTTTTGCTGCAAAGCCCTCTAAGTACATGCAAAACCTCCACTTCTTTAAAAAGTCTCCAGTTAAGATCTTTGCACACTATAGTCTGTAATTGTCCTATGTTTTTTCATATTCGTTATCTTACAAATTCGTCCGTTGCGAAAAAAAAAATCGCAACACAATACAAAATAAAGTTTTTGTAACGGTGTCACAGTTCACTGCTAATGGATGAATAGCAACTAGCTATGGTTTAGATAATTTGTGCAAGGCAGCTTTCTCAGTTCCTCCCTGTTTGGCCTACCATACCTGATAATCACGACACTTTCTATCTGTCTTTAGATTCTGTCTCTTTGTATTCCTCATTTTGTTTGTCATACTTTGTGCTGAAAGACGATGTGGATCAAGTTGTCAGATGCTATTCTTGATTTTCACGTCTGATGTCAAAACACCTTTCAAAATGCTTGCTACGGATACGAAAATCTAATCTGCTCAAATTTTTTGATGATGGACGAAAGTTTCGAGGGCAGTGTGTAAACGTTATGATGCAACATGAGGTAGTATTTATTTTTTATGTGCGTTAATTTCGGACGAGTATTTCGGACCCAATGTGCGAAGAACTTTAATATTCGCTTTTCTGATTAAAGGTAAAGGCTCAAAAATTTGTTAAATATATTAACCGGGTACAAAAACACTTGCAGCTTTTTACGTAAGTGCGCCGTCGTTCATCAAATGTTCTTGAAAAATGTTTTGTCCCATTAAACGGATTAACGGCCAACAAACCGGTATTTCTGAATTGGTGAAAGTATCTGATGAACATATAATACATGCCGAGATTTTATTTTTGATGGAGGTGGTGATTAGTCGCTTTTGAGTCTGATCTCTTCATATTCACTCTTTGGGGAATTTCGTTAACATTAAAGTAAATAATTCAGTGAGTACTTGTGTGATATCAACATGAGGCAATTAATGGGACATTTTGCTACATCCATAAATCCCTCACACAATTTTCCTCAGACGGTATTAAAACTAGAGCTATAAATGAACTTTTTATGTGATTACATTAGCGTCCGCCCATTAAATTGAGAATTACAGTTATAAGACAGGATTAGTGCGGGCTTAAGATTTTAAATCTTGGCGAAAGACTGTAATAAAGATTAAAATTATATTGACCGTCTTATTGTATGGAACACAGGGGTCAAAGAATAACCTCGAATTTCCACCAGCTGTGACTCATCCCCAATTCATAATAGGCTTTCCTAAAGCAGTAGTTGCTATACTTTACCTCCACAGTCCTGGAAATATTGATCCATTTAGCTTGATTTATAAATGCTGTGCTGCTGGCCAGGGTGTCTCTGTTAGCCTTAGCAGTTCAGGGCCAGAGGCAACCATTAATCTTAGATACAGGACTAGAGCTTCTGCTACTGAACAACTTTACTAGGAATGCGTACAACCAATCCTAGTCTCATATGGATGCGATGCACGAAAAACAAACCTATTGCTTTTAAGACATCTATCAGAATTGCATTGTTTTTCCAACATTATAAGATCAAAGCTGAATTTACATTGGAAAAGAAAGTTTTAAAGGCAATAATTACAAATCTGTCATTTACTTGATTAAATGTATGAATTGCTATTTCTGTGGAACACAAAATGAGAAGTTTAGATGAATGATCTGCTTTCCTCCATATGGTGAATGTGGATCAGCTGCTGCCAAGAAGAGAGAAAAATGAATCATTTTTAGCCTACACAGTTCGAAGTAAAAGTGCTATTCGAAGCAAAGGTTCGATGCTATAGGTTATGCGTAGTCTGATGCACACCTCGCCAAAATTTAAACTACGCTGACTGCAAGCGCTGTGATTGGTCCACCAGAACCCCTCCTGTCAGGTCAAACAATCTGCGTTGCGTTTCTTCATAGGCATTTCCACTTGCGAAGATATGAACAAAGATGAGCCAAGTTAAGGAGTGATTTAACTCAAACTGCAACAAAAGGCACTGTCTTTTTACCTCCATCACTGCTGGTCTTCTCAAATCATACACAACAAGTTGCTGCTTCTTCTTCGTTTGTGGGTTTACTGGCCAAATTGCTTCTTCTCTGACTGTTGCACTGCTACTATAGGTTACACGCATGTATACGGCCCACTAGCGGTCTGCATGTGCATTTGCACGTCGATGCGGAAGACGACGCAAAGGTATATAGGAGATCCGACGTTTAGCTGAGGCTATGCGGTAGGACATACAGTTTGCACAACTATAATGAGCCCTTAAGTAGTGAACACACGCACTGCATCTAATGGCTCTTTTCCATCGCATAGTACCCCATGGTTTGATTTGGGTCAGCTCACCTCACTTTGGCTTGGTTCGCTTTTCCATTAAGTTTAGTAACACTTCGGAGGGGGATTATAGGCGTGTCGTTATATTTGCGCTGCCTAATGCTGTGACATAATACAAGTGAGAGCTTTGTTGTATATTCCCATATATTAATTTATTTCTCAGTCCGCCACAAAATAAAAATTGACCACCACAAATAAATGTTTGCACATCGCGTTTATCACTACCTCTGTCTCATATGAGTTTCTGGACAAACATCCGTGGCGTCAGTCGACGCACTCCACTGAGCCTCATTTAAATTGCATTTAAGCATATATGTATGCCGACGTAAGCGTTGCGAATGTGCCGCCACAAACTCCAAATCTGGAAAAAAATTGTTATGGTGTTCCTGATTCTCAACCTGTGGATGTTTTTTTATCGCTAAATGGAAGTTTGGGAACTTGAGCACAGAGCACAGATGACAACATGTTTGCTCGAGACAGCGCAAGCTAGCATGAAGGTAAAGCTAATCTTTTACATTATAGCGATGACGCTGGTAGTGACGATTCTCTCAGACCAATCAGTGATCTACAGTGTTTTCGCATCACGTTTTGGTATCAGCTCGGGTTGCTTGGAGCTCGGGGTTCCAAGTTCCCGTTGGTTCCTGAGTTGGTACTAAAAATAGTATCGGGTACTACGTGCTGCACCCAGTTGAAAAGCTCACAAAAGTAAGCTGACCCAAACCAAACCGTGGGGTACTATTCAATGGAAAAGCGCCATAAGAGCAGTGGGCAGCACCCGGGGAGCAATTGTGAGAAATGTTATTTGTTCTAGGGCACCTAAGTCGCAACCTGCCAGCTGTGAGATTCGAACTGGTGACCTTCGGGTTGCTTGATAGTGGAGATCACATGAGTTTTCTATACCATCATTATATTGAAATAAACAACTTTTGAAAAAATGAAAGTTAGAGATTTAATAATAAAGGTTTCTACAAGCTTCTTTATCAGGCTTTCTGTTGCACCAAAGGCTCTTTGGATTGGAAAGAAAAGTTTTACAGATGATGAAAGTTGTTTTAGTAAAGCATCTTTTACAGACAAAGCCCCACATTTCTCACATGCATGTGCATACAAGCAAACCAGATCCAAGAACCACCAAGAGGTGCATGCACGTGTGTGGTCGTAACGTGTTATTGATTAATGAATTAATCGCATGAGTTATCGTGTTAATGCTGAAAGCCCTATAGATTTAATGTGAACTATTTCAGAAATAACCATGAGATTATTGTTAAGCTGCAGTGAAATTCTTTTTCTTTAGAATTGTACAAAATATTTGTTAAGAGAAAGATGTCGGTCCGTTTTTACACCCATCGCCTACCTCTGTACTCACAGGTTTCTAATTAATTGTGTTTGCCGGAATCAAAAGATCTGCCAGTCTGGCTGTTAGCACATCAGTGATGTGTGTCTCTCATCTGCTGTCTTGAGACAGGGGCTGGCAGGTGTTCGGTTGCTTACATAAGAGTCTGCTTTGACGGAAGAAAATCCTTTTACAGAATGAAGGCTAACTTAGCTGAAAGCAGGCATACTGTGGAGAGGTGCTAATTGCAAAGTTCACAAAAACATACAGTGCGATCCATAGTGAGAAATAGCCAGTGAAATAGCTGCAGGTGGAAATGTTTCAGAAACTATACTGTACTTTAAAATAAGAGGCTAACGTCACACTCTTAAAATTGGGTTATTTACAACCAAGGGACAAAAAGGTTGTAATTAATCATATGATGGGTTGTTTCAATCCATTGTTGGGTCAAATATATATTTTTGGGGGGCTTCATTAAACCCAGAATCTGGGTTTGTCTCTTTTGTTTGTCAACACTGGTTTGCAAATATCCCAGCAATTGTATGTTTTTACCCGCCGCATGTCATAGAATCAACATGATCTCACGGCAAGTCGTGTTATAGTCACGAAGAATTTTTCATGTTTTCGTGACACTCTATAAGCATGAATTTCTATAAATAGTTTCTTGTGTCTGTGGCACAACTAATAAATTAATCAAAGCCCTGTTTTCAGATTGTTTATGATGAAATAGAATGCTTTTGACTGAAATTTGGACATATGCTGCTGCCCCGAGAATTTTCAATTTTTAATGGCTTTATAGGTGCACAGGAACAATCCTTCCTAAAATGCATTAAACTTTCATTTACAAAGACGTGAAACTCACCGAGTGGTCAGGGGTGTTCACTGAGATGCTCACACAAAAATCGCTGCAAAATATGCTTTCCAACAGGTTTTATCGTAGTTTTTGTCCAACTCCATTGACTTGTATTAGATGTGCTGTGAGGTACGGTATTACTCCGCGCCGGGAACGTTGTTTGTATTCTTGCAATTGGCAAAGACGGATTATCGCCACCAACTGGGCTGGAGTGTTTATTATTCAAGCTCTCAACGGAAGAATATACGGGTGTGAGGCGTTTGGAAAAATAGGTCCACAAGTTTACCACGAATGGTAAAACACCTGTTGGAAAGCATCTTTTGCAGCGATTTTTGTGTGAGCATATCAGTGAACACCCCTGACCACTCGGTGAGTTTCACGTCTTTGTAAACAAAAGTTTAATGCATTTTAGGAAGGATTGTTGCTGTGCACTTATGCACCCATTGTAGAGGTGGGAGGTGAAACAACAAACACTTGAAAATTCTCGGGACAGCCGCATATGTCGAAATTTCAATCAAAACCATTCTATTTCATCATAAACAATCTAACTAAAACATAAACTAAAAAGGAAAAACCAAAGCAAACAGGACAAACAATAACACAACATAAAACATTTTTATGAAATAAAATGAAAATGCTAAGATGAAAAGATATGTTTTCACACTTGATTTAAAAATGTTAACGGACGGTGCAAGACAGCAATTGGTTCCACAGATGTGGGGCAGTGACTGAAAAGGTTCTGTCACCCTAAGTTTTCAAACAGGGACGAGGGACAGATAAATGAACAATGTAAGCCGATCTTTAAAATCTGGTAGATGACAAAGGGGTGATGAGATCTATAAGATAAGATAAAGTTTGCTTTAAAAACAAACAATATAATCTTAAACTGAACTCTCCAAACCATACAAACATTGTTTTGAAATATGACCAAACAATAGTTTAAAAAACACAACATTTTATGTTGAAACAACCCAGCTTAGGTCAAATTACAACCTAAAGGGTTGGGTTTGTCCCATTTTGACCCAATGCTGTTTTTGTAGAGAATTAATAAAAACACAAGACTGTTACAACTGTATTTTTACATGTATGTATTTTTGTTATTAAATGTAGAGCTTAAACGATAAACTCAATTACAAAAATGGCGCAAGCCATTGAAATGAATGGGTTTCATAGCGCAGCGCACACCGCGTCCTAGCTTTAAAAAAGCCGCTTTACCATAATCACGTCGTAATGTTGTTAGCAGTCTATAGCCACACTTCACATTTAAGCTTATGTTATTTAAAACAACGCTAACTTACCTTTAAAATAGCTGAAGACGGCGTGTACGAACATTAAATTTCCTTAAAACAGTGTCCTGTAAATTTGTAAATTCTACCTCGACCTCTAATCTCTGAGTTTGAGCCAGTCTGTGTTTGCATGAAGATGAAGCAGGCGGTGCTGGTTCGTTCTAAATGTTCTAATATCCATATTTTACACAATCCATAAAATGCCACGAAAAAACACGTTGCTAGTATTAAGTCACAAATATGCTAAAAACGTAAGAAGGGTGAGACGCGGCAATCCATCCAATCCGAGAAACTGGTCTATTTTAATTAAAGAAAACATATATCAACTATATTTTCCTCATTGGATTACATTACAAGTCATGAAACATTCAATGTTTAATTTATTTTAATTATTCTTGATATGTATTAAATTAATAAAAAACTTTGTAGGGGGCACAACAACCTGTTTGGGGGGGCACTGCCCGCGAATGCCCCCCCTTGACGCCGGCCCTGTATGACGTGCACTATACGCACAGGAATCTAATTCACACGGACCATTGTCCAATGTTCAGGAAGCACATCATAGCGCATGATACTCTTCCGCACACGCACACACGCACACACACACACACACACACACACACACACACACACACACACACACACACACACACACACACACACACACACACACACACACACACACACACACACACACACACACACACACACACACACACACACACACACACACACACACACACACACACACACACACACACACACACACACACACAGGTTGCTAGGTTACCATAGCAAATAGGCTTACCCCAGAAATGATATATTATTTGTTAGTAGCCTAATGGTAAATGCTGCAGGTGCAGAAGTCTACACAGATATTTACTTTGATGTCAGGGCTAGATTACAGCATGAAACCTGTTGTGAATATTAATAAATTAAATTGCTTAATTGTTGGCACTGGCACTTATAAACACTAAGTGGGTATCATTTGCTATAAATAGGCTTAGTTTTGGAGTTGGAATCAATGCCTCCGTTTTTTTTTTTTTTGAAATAAAAGCCAAATGCATAATCAATTTACAGCCACATCAATTTCGTTATGCATTATTTGTTTTGGTTGTTTAAAAACATAAAAAAAATTATCTGATTAATCGATCGATTAAGTGCAAGATTAATCGAATACACAAATAATCGATAGCTGCAGCCCTAATTAAATGTAATTTAAAAAATTATGTTTAGCTAGTTTAGTGGTGGAAGAAGACAATCCCAGAGTAAAATATGTGAATCCTCAACTTGCCATCACAAGTAACAGCAGAGATTTTAATACCATCTGAAAGCACGCCAAAAAATGTAAGCATTTTAATCACTAGAATAATTCCTCTGCAATTACATAATGAATGTGCTTATCGTGGCACAGCACATGAGCATTTTTATCTTATTCCATTGAATTAACTCTGAAGTCTGTCTCTTGCAGAATTAAAGTGAATTAATTGCTAATTGAATTTCTATCATAAACAAGTGAGACACAAAACAATTACTGCCAGTTTAAATCTGAAAGTTCCTGAGGGAAAGTTTCTCCATAAGGTGCGCTCCAGTGATCTCTTTAAATCCGTGCCTTTATTAGATCTCTGTATCTGTAGAAATAGGTGTACATAATGGAGGATATCCTGATGCGGGGTATCACCGGCTTTCAATTTTAATGCAGATTGACATTCTAATTCATCAAGGGGCTTAGATGCTACTTACTGCTGACACATCCACCACCTCGGTGTAATAAGAAATGACATCAGGCAAAGGTCTGATATTACATTTTGAAAGTTACAGTGCTGTTAATTGTCTGGAAGAACACTATGCATGGCTGGTTTTACAGAAGATACGTAGATGTGTCGGAGGTCGTCTGAATTGCATCAGTTAATATGGCCGACCAAAAGTTATCTCCTCAAATTAAAAGTCTCCTACAGGTCGACTTTTGTGAGGCCAGCCATCTCTATTTCACGGCCGCCTTGTGAGCCGACAACGATAAATGCAGCAAAACACAACTTCAGACAGAATAATCTGACGAGTCTGCATGCCGTGCTAAGTGCAAACCAATGTGCCGTTCCTACCGAGGTCATTGATTCTGATTAAAAAGGCTTTTGGCCGACCTGCCCGCTGAGATGAGTACTTGTGCACTTTTATGTGCCACACATTGTGGTATGTTACTCTAACAAATGACAGTGCCTGTTTGCAATAAAGTGGAAACGGAAAGCAACGACGCAGACGTTTCTCCCGAAACGTACTAACAGCGACACTGTCGTGAGCACATTTATTTTAAATTGTATTGCTCAGAGTTTTCCCTCTTTTAGCTCAGAAATTGTTTTGGTATTTTCAGCTATCCTTCTTATAAAAATGCTATTTAATAAAATAACTGCAGCCGTGAAATGAATGTGTATAACATAGTTTGGAGAATTTGCACTTGGAAGAAGTTAATGAGTTCGTATTACAATCCTTGACTTGTAATTGCAGACTTGTTGAAATCTTTCCTGAAACACTAGAGGAGCTTCATGAGATTACTAGGCTTTCTTTCGCAGAAAGAAATATATGTGAGAAGCAAACCTAAGCAAAACGTCTCCGTTTAATCTCATTGATGTCTAGGAAATGCAATTTTTCCTATAGGACTTGCCTATGTAAGTTATCTGTGAAATATTACGAATGTGACTTTGACTGACTTTGCAGTGCTTTATGTTTTCTATTACAGTACTGTATATATAAAACATTTAACATCATACACGGTTCTGACGCAGCCTCGGGAGGATTTTTTAAAACATCTGAGGAATGCAGTACTTTCTTTATGCTTTAATGGCTGCAGACCACTGTGTTTTATACCATATTCATGTCATTGTGTATTCCTGAACCTTTGCTTCAAATTAAAACTAAGAATTCGAGACCAGCGTCTTGAAGATCAAAAATGTCTACTGAACTCTGTTGAAAAGGTCACTTTTAGATGTTCGATCGATGTGATGTGCTAAGCCTCCTCCTGGTGGTGTTTCAAAAGGGTTGGGAATAAAGTCTGGGGTTTCATCTGGCGTGTGCTTTGTCGAACAATGCTACACATGCACAATCCCAGAATTAAATATGTGAGGCTATTTGTGATTCATACTTTAATGCACTCTTTTATGCACTCAATTCATGTGTGACGGCTTACTCAAGTTTACTTTTAGATTATTCAAACATATGCTGTCTGCTGTGCTTACAGAACCCACTATTGAAATCAAATGACTCAATCGAAAGGTATTAAGCTTAACCTGGGCATATTTAGATAATGTATGCCCTGACACTCTTTTTTTTTTAAACCAACATCTTCAATTACTAACTGGGCTGTTATGCTACTATTTCAATATAATTAATCTAAACTTCACTGTGCTAGTTAAAGTTCTTTACGGCGACAGAATCGGACAGTAATGTTGGTGCGAGCGCTGATCTGATTGTTATTTAAATTGGAAAACATCAATCACTATGACAAGACTACAGGGACAAACAGTACATACACAGTGAGTCTCATTTCCTTGTCTGAGTTCAGATGCTTATCATTCCCTAAACTCTTAATGAGCCCAAGTTCATAATATCCTGCCTTCATGGCTCACTCTGGATTTTAGCCGGACATGCAATATATTTACATGCTTCACAGCTTCAGTGTTTCCCATACATTAATTTATTTGGGCGACCCACCACAATATCTATATTGACCACCACAAATTAATTTTTGCCCATTTTTGCCAATCACACTACCTTTCTCTCATGACAAGCTTTGTATGCATGTGATTCTGATATTTGACACATCTACCATTGGTGCGCACGCCGAAAATGACATCATCGAGGAGTGGGCCGTCGTGCATGCTGAGTATGTGTGCCGTGTGCACGGAATTTTTTGTAACTTTTGGCTCTGGCTCGGAAAAAATTTTCAACCTGTTACCCATTATTCCCCCCTGTCGGTTTGCCACCACAGATGAACGAAGTCTGTGGGGAATGCTGCAGCTTTATGTGCTTAGTATAGTGGCAAGACATTTACAACGTGTAGGCTACTGTGGACATTTCCAACTTATACTCACTGTGCTTATTACCGAGTCTTGATTGGTTTGAACTGAATTTGTTTTGTTTGTACTATACCAGTTAAATCAGTTTAAGTTGCTATTATTTGCTATCAGCGTGTTTCGTATGGGAGCTTTTAAATGTTGTATTATGCAATGATTGCGCATGAAGCAATTTAAAGTACTGTACCAATAAAAGTGCATTAGTTGACTAACTACCAGAATAAAGTTTGCACCTTATTCTTGCCAAGAACCGCCCACTTAGACAGACAGGAGAAAAGAAAAATGAAAGGCAATCAATCACAGTTGTTTTATATGACTACATGTACAGAAATCTGCCAAGAAATCAGTGAAAATGTGTCATATTATCTGTTTATCCGAAAGTACAGAAAATCTTACAGACATACATTTAGAACCACAGTTAAATCTACAATACTATTCATGGATATCTAATCCACTTCTGTAAAGTCCCTAAAGTCACAATGGAATGGAAATTAACTTAAATTTTTTTTTTATAAATGACTTGTCCATGAGCTTCATTATTTTAAAAAAAATTCATGTGACCTCATAATCATTAAAGGGGACATTTCACAAGAGTTTTTTAAGATGTCAAATAAGTCTTTGTGTGTCCCCAGAGTATGTACGTGAAGTTTTAGCTCAAAATATCATATAGATAATTTATTATAACCTGTAGATGTGAGCCAAAATGTGCCGTTTCTGGTGTGCTAATAAGCTAAACTCTGCACTAAATGGCAGCACCGTGGTTGGATAGTGCAGATTAATGGGTGGGATTATCCCCTTCTGACATCACAAGGGGAGCCAAATATCAATGAGCTATTTTTTCACATGCTTGCAGAGAATGGTTTACCAAAACTAAGTTACTAGGTTGATCTTTTTCATATTTTCTAGGTTGATAGAAGCACTGGGGACCCAATTATAGCACTTAAACATGAAAAACGTTTGGTTTTATGATATGTCCCCTTTAATCAAAAACGCAGCTTCCAGTCACGAGGAATGGCGGAAGGGCCTGGCCCGTTAAAAGATTGCAGCAATTAACAAATAGCAACATGATCCAACGATTAATTCAGTTCTCAAAGGATAAATCTAGGTGAATCAGTGATGCGCTGGTTGATCCAAAATGAGCATGTGCCTTTGGTCACCCATGGTTACGAGTCATCCAGAAATATTTTTAATGATATTCTGGTCGTGGTCGGTCGGGTCGTTTGAAAGAAAGATGCCAATTAACTATTTTAAGCAATTACTACTTTTAAAAAATGTGGGCCAGGAAGCATGGGTACAATATTGTTTTTTTTTTTTTTGCAGTCAGAGTTGTACATTGACCCGCACATCACTGGTGTGAATCCATCTGGTTGCTGAAACCACACCTGTCAGCGCTTTACTCCTCCCATACATAAGTCTACATCTTATTTTTTACCGAAAAGAACAAACAAAGATGACACGCTCGGTGCTTTAAGGAGCAACAACAGTGGGTAAAAATACTTTTTTTAGAACTAATAAAATAGTCCAATGAAAAACTTGATAATATTAAACAAAGAAATAAACTTTGAAAGAGCGTTTTGTGAAGCGTTTATCTCCCTTTCATGGACCTGTAAATCATTGCAACTTTTCACTCTCCTGCTACTCTGTACTGCACGCTGCAGCTTGTGCCCCGGTCCAACATACTGTACAGTAAGTGCTGCCTTTGTGGTATAAGATTTGTCTTATGTATTTTAAGGCAAGGTAATGAATAGTGCATTTGCATTTTGTGCCCGAATAAAACATTGGATTGATAAACGCATTTTTGTGGCCAAATGTAAATGGAATGGTTTTAATAAATCAGATAGCAATCCGATCAGAGAAAACACATGAAATAACCAGCTGTAAAAATGCCCTTAGTGTGTTTAATCTACAGTATACATTTTATCAGTGATCCTGGGAATCGAATCAAGGACTGCTAACGTAGTGCCTCTGCCCATGAGCTACAGGAACACTACAGTATATCTTGTCATAAAAGAATTGAAAATTCCATAAATAGTTAATTGAAGGGTCTTTCGCTGTTCCTTTTGTTTCACCAGTCACACTGTTCCCAGCAAGCACATGCCGTCATTTCACTGTTCACATGTTATAGACCTGATAAAGTCTGGCTATAAGTAACCCACTTATAGCCAAAAGAAACCTAAATTTAGTTTTTATTGTTGTATGTAAAAAAAATTAAGGGTTATGCTGAGACGTCTATTGAATTTTTAATTTTGATGTTCTACAGCCGAAATGTCTGGGCTGTGTTTCGACAACTATTAGACGACTTTAAAGTGCAAAATTGCTTGCTATAAACCCCATCACATACGATCTCTGGTCCTGTGCACAGACCTGTAACTAATTGCAATCCAATTCCCGGCCTGATAAGAAGAAATGGCTTAATTCTGTCTCCGCCGTATTAGAAATCATGAATATTTCAGCTGCTCAGATTTTCTTCTGCGTGAATGTCAGAGCATTAATGACCAGTCAGCAAGTGCACTTGCCTGAGAGAAAGTCTATTAAGAGTCAACCGTGAATCCATCCACATGTATGTCATGCCGCGAGTGTTGGTGAACGGTGCTGGCAGTAGTAATGCGACTCAAATAAGGTTTTGAACTCCTTCCATTTGACACCTTTAAAATCTACGAATACATTCATCTTAGCTCACATTTTTAATGAATCATTTATGCACTTGTCAACAACATGGTGTGATTGCCGTTGCTCACCTGCCCTTATAAATCTATCATTCGATTTCTTAGCCGTGGTTGCGATATAAAATTAAACATGTTGATATTATTGATCTGGCCTAAAAGGCCGGGAACAATTAGACCATCGACTGCACTGAAATAGACTGCAAGGCTGGCACATGGTGATAAATGAACACCTAAGAGGGAAACGGTGTATTTAGATTCAGAGTGGTACAGGTCGAGAGAGAGGTGTAATACACACCCGATGCTGAAAGACTTTGTGTAGTTACTGAAAGATCTTCTCGACAGATGCTATAAAAAGATGAAAGGTCCCAGACTTGTCAGTCTCCAAACTCATTTGTGTTAGAACTGAAACATCTTTTGCACCTCAGCAGTGCGACGGTATTTTTGGTCTCATTTACTTCAGATAAGGTTTCTGGGAGGAGGAGGAGAGCTCAAAGAGGTGATGTCTTCTGGATGATGGCTCCAGTTCAGTTCGTAGTGGTCCCACACACTCATTTTTTACGAAAGTGCGATACAAAATGCACCATTACATAGTCAGAAACTTCTCTACACTGCAAAAAAATGACTTTCTTAATATTTTTTTTGTCTTGTTTTCAGTAGAAATGTCTAAAAATTCTTAAATCAAGATGTATTTTCTTGATGAGCAAAATGCCCTAAGAAAATAAGTGAGACAATTTAAGTGAATTTGTGCTTAAAACAAGCTAAATTATCTGCCAAGGGGGTGAGAAAATTTTGCTTAAATTAAGTGTTTAAGAAAAAGAAAACTTATTTTTAGATTTTTTTTCTCACCCCATTGGCAGATATATTTGCTTGTTTGTATATTTTTGTTTATAAATTAGACTTATTTTCTTACGTCATTTTGCTCATCAAGAAAAGGCATCTTAATTTAAGAATTTTTAAATATTTCTAATGAAAACAAGACAAAAATAAATTCACTACAAAAAATGATTTTCAAGAAAAAAGAATTTTCGTATTTTTGTCTTCTTTTCAGTAAAAATATCAAAAAATTCTTAAATCAAGATGTATTTTCTTGATGAGCAAAATGCCCTAAGAAAATAAGTCTAGTTTGTAAACAAAAACTATACAATTTAAGTGAATTTGTGTTTAAAACAAGCAACATTATCTGCCAAGGGGTTGAGAACATTTTGCATAAATTAAGTGTTTAAGAAAAATTAAACTTATTTTTAGATTTTTTTTCTCACCCCATTGGCAGATATTTTTGCTTGTTTGTATATTTTTGTTTATAAATTAGACTTATTTTCTTACGTCATTTTGCTCATCAAGAAAAGGCATCTTAATTTAAGAATTTGTAAATATTTCTAATGAAAACAAGACAAAAATAAATTCACTGCAAAAAATTATTTTCAAGAAAAAAGAATCTTCGTATTTTTGTCTTCTTTTCAGTAAAAATATCAAAAAATTCTTAAATTAAGATGCTTTAACTTGATGAGCAAAACGACCCAAGAAAATAAGTCTAGTTTTGGACCAAAAATATTAAATTTAAGTGATTTTGTGCATAAAACAAGCAAATAATCTGCCAATGGGGTAAGCAATTTTTTCTTGAATTTTGTGTTTAAGAAAAATGTTCAAGATTTTTTATTTACCCCACTGGCAGATTTTTTTGCTTGTTTTATGCACAAAATCACTTAAATTTGATATTTTTGGTCTAAAAACCAGAGGTGGAAGTAACGAATTACAACTACTCACGTTACTGTAATTAAGTAGTTTTTTCTTGTACTTGTACTTTTATGAGTACATTTTTAAGTCTGTAATTTCCCTTGTACTTAAGTACAAATTAAGGTCAGTAATGTACTTCGCTACTTTGAAAATCACATTCGTTACTAAGTACTTGTAGAATTTGAATCAAATTAATATTCAAATCTTTGACAGCATTTGGATATCCAATAGAAATAATTGATCGTGGGCGGGCCAATAAAAACCCTTGTATTTGAACCGGTAAAAAGCCCGGTCTCTGGAGAGCTATTCAATCGATCCTCGTGCGTCCTTCACTGTGACGTTGTATTTAGTGTTTTAATGTCAAAGAACTTTGGCGTTATGGACGCTGAATTAATTAAAAATTCAGAAGAAATACCGGATGATGAGTGCCCATGGCAGCACCTGGGAGTTGTTCAAACAGAGGAAGGAAAGGACAGCGTGTAAATGTAATGCAAACTTTGTTTGCCATCTGCAGTGATTTCGGCTTACAATACTTCAGCCTCTAATCTCAAAAAGCACATTATGGTAAGAAGACTTATAACCATATTTATTTGATCGTTTTCGTTTTTAATGTTGGGTAGACCTCACGATAATTTGCCTGAAAACATCACTTGAAACATGTAGGTATGTGACAAAATGACGTAATACGCACGAGAGCTTTGTTCCCACGGCTGTGTTCCTAGCAGGTATTCAGCGCCAGACGCGTTGTTGACTTAGGAAATCTGTCATATCTTTGCTTTGTGAATACCTCTAAAGCCCATATACTAGTAACATAAATTACTTCCTCACGTTGATTCTCACGTTCGAATTTCCAAGATTGCTGTTGTAAGAAGAAAGTTATAAGCGAAGCAAAATTTCTCTCGTGTTTGGCATTGAAATCCTCTATGAAGGCGAGTATTTTTTTGTTTCAAACCAAATTCTTTTGATAGAATATACATTTAACTTGAATTAGGTGAAGTTTAGGATTGATTGTAACATTCGCATGTGCTTTTTTAAGATCCGCAAGTGACGTTGTTGTCAAAAGCAGAATCGCCCATTCAATCATTTTGGCTTCCAAAAATTCTCCGTTTTCATTAATCCGTGCATTATTTTTTAAAGTAATCATACAGAACGAAGGATTAGAATCTCTAGATTACATTATTGGCATAATTTTGTCAAACATATAAATAAATACATGCATGCAACATGCATGCATTTATTGAATTATTATTAATGATAAATAACATAATCATCAATTAATGTATTAATAATATCTGACCATTTAAATTGCTCGCCAGCATTATTATTCAATTAAGAAATATTAAAGAAACAATGAAATGTTTCTTTAATATATAAAAATACAGCTTTTATTTGAGAGGGCTTTGATTTCATATGGAAAGATATGCGTGGATTGATGCTCTCGGTTTCATTAATTAGTGGTTAATCAAAAATAATAACATTTATATATATATATCTTTTAAAAAGATGTCATCTTAATCTTGGGCTTTTAATTACATACAATGTGGTGTTTGAATTATGCAAATAGACCAAGAAATGAGAAAGTTATGATATTTTAAAGTGTTTGGTCAAGCGGAAGTTTTTCATAGTTTTATAGTTTTAATTGGGTACAAAAATGCCCCCTAATTTTCGAGTTAAAAAATTCCATATCTTTCTTAATAATTATCCGATTTTAATAATTTAAAAACCATTTTAAAGTTCTTTTTATTATCTATCATATGGTTATAATTATATATGTATTTATATTTTTTGTCACATACCTAAAACATGAGCTTCAGTTACCTAGGTGACGAGCACGTAGACCGTAAAAAAAGATTTAACATTGTAAAATGGCGCTCAAAGTTAAATTTCATGTCATTGTCAACATTGTATTATTCATATTGAATCAGTGTTTTAAGCTTATAATAATAGACCCTTTTACAGCTCACGTGATCAAATAGCCTGCGCGCGCATTTGGGCAACGGAAGAAGTGTTATTCCCCATTTGTTCTAACGTGGTAGCAACTCAGAAAGTTTATTAAAACGGTTTCCCAGCATCAAATTGTCTGGTTGTTGCGTTTGGTTGCTCAAATATAATATACTAATATACGTATATATATATCTGGCAACTTTATTTTTGGCCATCTGCTAACGTCTTCTATCCACTCCACTATAGTACACGGATCTGGTAGCTGTGTTGAAAATGTTGATAAAGTCAACTTTTTTAAAATAACTTACTGTTTGTGTTGCTTCACTGCTGATTCTTACGATACTTCCGTTGCCTAAATGCGCGCGCATACGCTGCCACGTCATCATTGTGTACAAACAGTAAAAGGGTCTATAAACAGTCAAATAAGGACTCTTTTATCAAATTAGTCTGTTGCCGCGTCCCACTGGCGTAGCAGTGTAACTGCACTGACAGCCTGTCTAAATTACACATATGTCAGTGCTAAATCATAAATGCTGATAACTTTTGAAATATTGTAGTGTACTTTTGGAAAGCTTTCTTGTCCAATAATATTTTTAACTCTTTTCCCCGCCATTGACAAGTTATCTTGTCAATTAAGAAAAAAAAACATTTGCATAAAACGTGTTTCTGAAGAATTTATGTTAATGTGCAATACCGCGATTGTCCACTAGATAGCGGACTTACCCAATTTATGGATAAACTGAAGCCAAAACGTTATTTACTAATTTTATGTTTGATATTCGTTCTGAATCTGATCTCTAACTAAATTCCTTCTCAAAAATGCAATTGTTTCAGCTTTTTGCTAAAAAAATGTGTATTTGTAAAGAATAACACCAATATTTAAGAGTTTATAAGCAGGGAAAAAAATAGGATGGAACGGTTTTTCACTTTTTTTATTGTTTGTTTGAAAGTAGAGGGTCTGTTCTTTCATTTGATATATATATTTTTAGAAAAAAATTTCCTGGAAGGCATTTTGTAAAACTTTTGTGAAAATCATAAAAAATGCTGGCGGGCAACTTTTCGAAAAATGGCTGGCGGGGAATGAGTTAATGTAAAAAAATCTGTTTTTAAATAAAATAACCCAACAAGCTTATTTATATTGTATCATAATTCATTAATAATAATAACATTAGACCATTTTTATAACTTGATAAAAATTATATGAAGAAACAATATGAAATAATATAGCTGCTGTTAAAATCATTTAACATTCTTTAAACAGACAAAATTCCTGTACTATGTGTTTATTCGTATAAAACACAAATTGCCTGTTTTTAATCCATTCATATCTCTGATTTCATTCAATGGATTTAATATTTATTCAATAAATATCACCGGCTAAAAAGTAATTTGTACTTGAGTAGTTTTTAAGAGGGGTACTTTGTACTTTTACTTAAGTACATTTTTAACACCAGTACTTTTACTTGTAATTGAGTATTTTTTTAGCAACTACTTGTACTTGTACTTGAGTACAAATTTTCAGTACTCTTTCCACCTCTGCTAAAAACTATAGACTTGTTTTCTTGGGTCGAATTGTTTCATCAAGAAAAACATATTTAGATATTTTTACTGAAAACAAGACAAAAATACTAAGAAATATTTTTCTTGAAAATTATTTTTGCAGTGTTATAGTGTTCTGCAATTTAAACCATAAATATATAAAAGGCATGAGATACCGACTCATGGGCGATGCAAAGTTTAATTTTGTGTGTATTCTGCTCATTAAATTATAATGCATGGTGGTGTAGCTTTATTTCCCCAATTAATTTGTGTCTTGTATCAGTGCCATTGTTAGTGAAAACACAATATGTTAATCCCGCAGACTGAGAATTCTTGCAAAAAAGTGAGAAGTGAAGAGAGAGAGAGAGCCATGGCTTATGGTCCACAAGGAGTAGATCTGAGCGACCATCAAACCAGCTCTAAGGATGGCCTCCAGAACAAGAAACTACACATGTAAAAAAAATAATAAACACAACAGCATGCTTTTCAGCAATAGCTTTTGTCATAATTTGTCTGGTCTGGCTTCATACTGTATTCGGTTTATATGCCTATCCTGGTTTTAAAGGCTCATCATAAAGCTGCAGGATATAATGGGAACATTACCAAGGAATAATGAGAGGCAAGCTTACGCGATATGTGGCATAAATGCTCATGGTTGGCAGGACACCTGAAATTGTAAGAACTCGATAAAAAATGCTTGCACTTTATCTATCACATGCTTCATGGATGACAACAAGCACCAGGAAACCTTAAATGCGAGGCCTGATCTAATACGAATTTCATCGCAAACCGTTACATTAATGACTTGAGAGAATAATGAGATGTTCTGTCACACCACTTTTCTATTAGCATTAAAAGTAGACGCATTAAATAACTTACTCCGCGTACTGTGCTCACGTATGCCATAATTCATTTTCTTGAAGGGTAATGGTCACATAGATGATGTGTACCATTGCTGACATTACAACCGTTGCAAAGGAAATCATGACTAGAATGGCATCCAGTTGCTTCGAATAAATTCACCTTCCCCATCTGCCATTTTCTCCCATATAAGGTCTGTGCTTGGGAATATATGAGTTGTGAATTGATTTTAAAATGGGAACTGGTTATGTTTATGCAGTGGAGCTTGCAAAAAAAAAAAAACAGTGAAAAATGATACATGTATATCTCTCCATTGCCTATATATGCACTATAACCTCTCTTGGACTCTTTAACATCAATACAAAATACTGTTTGGTGTCAATGAGTAAAATAAATAAAAATTTTACTGAATTAATCAAAAATTTTACATATTTGAATGCATTCATATTCTTCCCCTCACTCTAGCTGATGAGACAAAATGTTGGTGCCAAACAATTATCCCCAATTTTTGGCCAAAGCTTACAGTCCATCAGATTGGACGGGGACTGTTTATTAACAACAACATTTAAGTCATTTTACAGTTGAAGTTAATTAAACTGGAATGGGTTTGCTTGGGCCACTTCAGAACATTAAGCGTTTCTGCTATTAAATCACTCCGCTGTGATTTTTAGTGTATTTTTGGGTCATTGTCCTGTTGGAACATTAATCATCTTCCAGGTTTCAGCAGACTGCAGCACGTTTTCCCTTTAGATTTTCCGTTTCTATTTATTTTCCCTCATCTTTATAAAGTCTCTGCCAGTAAGACACATTCATAACAAACAATGCTTCCTGCATGTTACAGTTGGAAAGCTGACAATACTACTACTACTTAACCTATAGTTGGGTAAATACTGTATAGGAAACATCGTTGGGTTATTATACATTACCTAATGCTAGGTTGTTGTTATCCAACCATGGATTGAAACAACTCAGCACTGGGTAATTTTGAACCCAACTGTGTTTTCTGTCCAATATTTACCCAGCCAAGGGTTAAAACCAATCAGGCATTTTTTAGTGTATGTTATTAGTTGAAAGCTTTCCGGTAGAACTGATACAGTAGAAAGGCTAGCAATGTCAAGGTCAAGGGGTTTGAATCCTAGGGAATGCACTGATAAGATGTACAGGTCAAATTAGCATGTGAGTGCAATTTCAAAAAAGCACAGATGGGAATGGAGATTTCTGTAGGTGATTTACTGACATGGCCCAGGTTAAAGAACATGGTGCAAAAATTCCATAATGACCAACGCAATCTACCAAGAACAGCGCAAGTTAGGGTGTTAACACCTGAGCCTTTAATTCAGAACATGGTGGGTTTTCTCCATTGGTTTGGTTCATTTAGGTCAGCGGTACTTAACTGCAGTCCTCAGGCCCCCTCCCAGATGTCTCCTTATATGAAACACCTGATTCCACTCATCAGGCTCCTGCCAGAATGTTTGAAACATTTCCTTAGTTAACACACTAACAAGCTGATGAACTGAATCAGGTGTTTTATATATGGAGACTTCTAAAATGTTCAGGGAGGGGGTGCCCGAGGACTGGAGTTGAGAACCACTGGTTTAGGCATATGTGAACATGGCAATCGCACTCGGATGCGCACCAAAACAGATCACATGATCAAACAAACAAACTCTGGAGTGGTTTGCTATAAGTGTGAAAGCAATCTGACCCGACGGACCCACGAAAAAACGTATTGCTTTATCAACCATGAACATACCTGATTGCTCATAAATGACCAATTCTGTTGAGCATATCAACCCCATGCAAAATAAAAGTGCACCTGTTCCTTTTAAATGGTCGTTTACAGTAATTGCTCTCCTTACAATAGGCTCATGGTAAGAATGTTGTCAAAATGATGAAGTAATATAACCACAGTTACCAAAAAAGCCATAATTATCCCAGGATGCTGCTGTTTGTCTATCCTGACGGACAACTTTGAGCGGAATCACAGAAAATAAACAGATGCAATAATTAAAGGAGAGTTTACTCGCACGTGACTTTTTATTAGGGCTGCACAATTTGGGTAATTTTTCCCATTGCGGTTATTCGTGCTAATATTGCGATGTGCGATTGCGATTACAATAAATTGTATCATAAGTCAACTTGATGGGTTTTAAGGAAAATCCACACACAGTTTAGTGATAATGCTAAAATGTGTATTTGTAAAACTAGAAATGTTTTCGTATTGCCACGTGATGAAGCAACTGCTCAGTGTCAGTAATCCTAAATCCAAAATACTGCCATACAACAGACGTAGAGTTTTTTTTTTTTAGCTACCAGATCACTGGGTCAACCTCCTCTGCATCCATCTTCGCTCTGGTATTTCCACGCTGCGCACACATAAGTGACAACACACACCACACACGTGCATGCCACACATGTACTGCCTTTTTTGTTCGTTTTTCTTTCTTTTTTAAACAGCAAGGAAAATCATCAAACTGTTATCAGAAAGTTTGTGTTAACAAGTCCACACATGTATTTATTTAATATAATTGCAACATTTTGCTGTCATATAATTGCACAGGCTGACATCGCGATTGCGATTGCGATGCGATTAATTGTGCAGCACTACTTTTTATTAAAGTTTTGTCTGTTTGGAAATATTGCCTTGTGAATACAAACCAAAGCAAGATTAAATTGCAACATTGTAGCCATTTAACCCCCGGTTTCAGGTATTAAGCAATCGATCTTCAGAGGTTTAAAACCTACGCTAAATAATGGCGCAAGTACCAGCAAATTAACAAGGGCAAACCTTAGTAAATCATGCTGCGTTGTGTAGGAGAGAGCAGGGCGAAAGTAAAATTTTTGACAAAAACTTTATTTTAAAAGATAATGTTTTAGACAGAGATATATTTTTGCAGTGGTCAATAACTCACAAGTGTGGTCTATCAATACCAGGTGGAATTTTCAACAAATGTAAAACGACTTCAGTATAATTTCACTTTGAACTAGTGATGCACCGATGTATCGGCCGCCGATATTTATCGGCCGATTTTTGATGAATTTGAAGCCATCGGCATATCGGCAATAGCACGAGAGAGGCCGATACCGATTGTTTATTAATTAACTGGATAAAGAAATCCATTATATGTAAAAAAATTTGTTAATGTTGTTAATAAAATAAATGCTGAATAGCAAAAACCACCTTTGAAGGTTGTCATGCTGTCTTATTATATTTGTTTTAGCTTAGTTGGTCAGTTGAATGTTAATTAGATCCAATCCATGTTCAGTAAAAAATAATTTGATGCAGTAATAAACTAGCTAATAGACCAACTGTATAGTATTGTATACAAGTGTTTAACATCGGTATCGGCATTGGTATCGGCCAGAAGTTGTCTGTTTAAATCTGTGCATCCCTACTTTGAACATAAGTAACGCACTGATACTTTTGACCCTGTCAGCTGGGACACACAGGTGGGTCAAAAGTAACTCAACAAAACAAGAAAGATTTTTGTGTTATACTTATTTTTAGTAAATATACATGACCATGACCTCGTTAATGTAACTGCAAACATATTTTGTAATTTATCTTTGTAAAAAAAATAATGAATTACATTTTCATTTTAAATTTCAGTTTTATCAAATGTTTCAAAAGCAACTAACAGTACAAACTTAAATTGCTGAGAATGCATTTTTTTTTAAACAGTTTGAACACTATGAAAATGAAATTAAATCAAATTACAATAATATAAATTTTCAACATATACAACAGTATTAGCAGCGGGACAAAAGTAACAAGTGTTACTCTAGTCCCGACAGTATCTCCTCACATTTAAACCCGATTTACTTTTATTTTGAAAAACTCTGAGAAGTCACACTTCAGGATGTGTTAGAGCACTAAATAACCTGTAGATTGATCAGTACTTTAACACATAAAATCAAGAAACACAACGTGTTATAAGAAAAAAATGACCGCTTTAGGAATTTACTTCGTGGTTGAAAACACCTTTCTGGACACGCGGAAAACGGTGAGTAAATAACGCAATATTTGTCAGCTCTGTCAAGGGTTTGTGTGCTTAAGATGCTTTCATAGTTTGGGATGCAAATGTTATCAGGGCTCGGAGAAAATCGCTTTGTTACTTTCGTCCCACATTACTTTTGGCCCGGTTCTCCCCTAATTTTAATTTTTACCATAATGCAGCGGGAAAAAAGTAAGAAGTGTTACTTTCGTCCCGACAGAAACTCCTGACATTTAAACCTGAAGAAAATCCCTTTGTTTCTTTTGGCCCTATTCTCCACTACTATAAATATTCTCCTCCCATAAATGTAGTGCCTAAAAGAGAAACTCCTACAAATGCATACGAGTAATAAAGCAATCATAATAAAGCGAGGAATAAAGTCAGTTGCAAATTTTTCATTGCATGTCTTTAGTAAATCCCAACAGTATTTTTTACGGCAAACAAGCCAAACTTGTTAGTAAATCTGGCCCCAACTGCGTTAAAAAGTAACGAGGCTTTCACCGAATACAGTCTACTCTTAGAAAAAAATCAGCTATACATATTAGAAACAAATAAATGTTACAAATTAGGATATTTTAAAAGGGTACCATCCTAGAGACAGCTTAGGACAATATTTGACCATTTTTTTCCTGACAGTGAATAAGAGATCAAATAATATCAAGACCACTAAATTACAACAATAGAAGATATAGGATTTGTATGAGTCAGATTCATGAGCTGTGTCCTTCATCTTCACAGTGGTCGGTTTCTCAGAATCACACTCGCTAAGTGAAGATGTTTATGTGAAGTGAATAGGTTTATTTCTTCTGAATGTGCAACATCTGAGGTGGTCTGCGATCATGGGTGAAGCAGAAAAAAATTATGAGCTAATTTAGATGCGTAAAAGCAATGGGGTGTACTGTAAACTTGCGTGGTTTGCCTAATTTCTGTTTTCTCTTGGTAATCTATTTACTAAATTGTCTAATTTATTTCCATTACAGACTAACACAATAAAATGTGAATGGGGCGAATGTGTTTTATAAGCGCGGTATACGTTCAATTTAATTTGCACAGCAGAGGGCCAGTGCAATGCCATAATGTATGATAATATATGATGACTGCTTCTCTTCAAGTATTTTAAGTGAATCTGAGCTCTCACCTTCAGCTCCTCAGTGGTTCTGTGGTTTGTCTCTAGAGTGACTCAGAGCATTCAACATTCATCCCTAATCCAGTCAGTCCTATAATGGACTCCCATCGGTCGACACTGTCGTTCAGAGAAGCTCATATTTACTTACTCTTAATAGTGGCACTCATGTCTAATGAGTAATGTACGCTAAAATCGCCAAATCAAAACATCCCTGTTGGTTGCCAGTTCCTCCGGGATGCATTGTGTAGGTAATTAATGCTACAGAAACTTCTACGACTTTGAGCTACGCTGGGATTAGCAATTTCCATTAGTGATGCTGGGGAATAGTAGGGTCTCTCGTGCACACGGAGGAATGGTTTTCCCTGTTAAATAAGATCTGTCCAACTTTCTGTCCTCGTCAACCTTTCCGAATGTTGTGTTTCGCTGCTCCCTTCCCCACCGAGCCAATTAATGCTGGACTAGGAGGAATTTTTCGGCTTTATAAAATGCTAAAGGCAACTCGTACGATCTGACGAGTTCTTAGGAAATCTGCTTGAAGCGTTTCTTTCATTTGGAAAATCAATGGAAATAAAATGTCCTTTTAAGTTCAGATGGTGTGTAGCGCAGAATATTTGCGTGATTTAATGATTCAATGGAAACGCGAGCCAATGAGTGTACGAGCGTTGGGTAAATGAACCTGCTACAATGCGATGTCCCTATCAGCAAGCTTATAAGTGTCTGCTCATAATAGAAAAACAGGTTAGCCTAGAACAAATGAGGCCATAAGGATTCGTTTCCCTCCTAAAAATATAGTAATGAGCATTGCCACATTTGCATTCTCTCTCTCTCTCTTTCTCTCTCTCTCTCGTAAGCTTTAGGGTAGGAGTGCAAAAAAATTGACAATTAACAAAATTGTCTTGGAATCACTCCAGGGCTTTGTCAGCTATTGTGAATAAATTGTATTATTTAAAGCAAAGCCTGTTGGTTTGCTAGTTTACACAAATCACGGTACAAGCGCAGGGGCAATCTGAACAATGCCATTTGATTTTATTAAATGAAACGTGGCAAAACAAAGATTGAAACAAAATGAAAAACAAGGCGCTCATAAGGAACTTTTGCTTTAATCTGCCAATGCATCTTTCTCATTACTTGTGCCCTTTATTGCAGACCTTATTGGTCCTCCTTTTGCAAGATGTCAGTGGCTAAAATAAAATGGTTTTCAGTGAGGATTACAGTAGGGGAACTGTTTCAGTGTCTTGGCCTCTGTGGCATTTTAATTAACCCATCCACAAATAGTATTGATGAGTTTCTGTGGGTGTGTATAAAGTATTATGTGTGTATTTTTGAGTCAATGTGTGCACATTTTTATATATAGATGCTAACCGTTAGACTGTCTGTCTTTTTTTTTTTACAAACATATGTTACTTTGCAAGTAGTTGCTGTATGCTTATATGAAAGGTATTACAACATCACAAGGCATAAAAGGTGGCTAGCACATATCTACTCTATTAATAGCTTATTTGTGGACATTGCTACGTTTAGCAGTCATATGGTTCTGTGCAATTTTTTATCCTTGTTTATCCTTACCCTATGTCCAAATACAAGGGACTAGCATCGATCTGCACATCTCACAAACACATCCGCTTCAATTGATTTAAGCACAGTAGGCCATGGGTGAGTGGAGTTGCTCCTGAACGAACACAAAAACCGAACAAGTGTTTTGTTGTGGTTTCTAGACGCGAGCCGACGCAACAACTGCTAATGGCTGGAGGGCGGCTCTCACACAGGTATGTGCTGTTAGTTTCATGGATTTTCCCCCTCGTGTTTGGATATAGCCCACGGGGAGTCCTTTCTGTCCTGTCTCTGCTGGGATGTGATGTGTGTGTGTAATTACTGAACCTGAGCTGCAGGCAGACACTGCGCTGGATAAGGGAGGGATGATATTGTCTCCATCAGGCTCCTACCATACAGCCCTATACGCCAGTCAGTATCGACGCTGACTTTTCGCGCAGCCAAACGGCTCCCCGATGGGTATTTGAATGGCAGCCCATCAGTAGAAAGGAAAGAAGGGAGGAAGGAGTTGATTTTAATCTGCCCACTGATCAATATGATCCATGCCTTTCCTTGGCAGCGTTTATGGAAGGTTTACTCTTGAAAGAGATCCATTGCCCTTTATCTGCATATTTTCCCCCTGGAACCGAATACCGCAATCACTCTGTGTCATTCCAACCCGAGTTTCTCGCCAAAACACTATATCATTCCTGCACTTTCAGTATGACTTTCTGCTAGCATCTCTTTGTCAGCAGTTTAAATGTTCGGCTTTTGTCTTTAAGCCACCACAGAAATTGACTTTTTTGCACCCCGCTGATATTAGGTTTTGAAAGCGTACCCATTAAACGCGGCTCCCTTTAAGATAAGTGCACTTTGGGAAAATGCATGGTTTGCTTAAAAAGAGTTTGCGTGATTTTATTTTTTATCAACTTGTTTTTCTTTATTTTTGTTTAGTTGTCTTTGATGTTCCATTGTGGCAATTTTAAGGAAAAAGTTTAGTTTTTTGAAACCAAATGTTTAAACAAACTATTTACTCTTAAAAGTAAAGGTTCTTTAGCTATGCCATATATGAACTATTTTTGGTTCTCCAAAGAACCTTTTAAGTCAAAGGTTCCTCAAAAAACATAAATTGTTAGGGTTTTATATTTGGAAGAACCTTTTATTCATTGCAGAAATCTTTGTGTGCATCCGAAAAGTTATGCGGATTGTTAAGGTTCTTTATAGTACCATACAGCCAAAAATGGTTCTTGGCAACTTTTTTGTAATTTTTCTCATTACATCAGTTCTCATCATATTCATAATTGTTTTATTATGTCCATTTAAATGGTAAATTCAGCTTCATGCAAAAGCAATGTCAATGCAGAAAGCTATGGAAAAACCTACCTGTACCAGTCCAAGCCTTTGTCATAGTTCCTATCAAAAAAATGTGGCTCAGTCCCAAGTGCTCGAACATCTGGATGGATTCGGATGAACTCCAGAACCGCACGCGTGCCTCCTTTCTTAACGCCCACTATAAGCGCATTGGGTAACTTCTTGTTCCCATATTTTGGCGAATTAGTATTGTTAACTTGCTTGTGATCTATCTGTGTCTGTGTTTTCTGGTGTTTGCTTTGGTTTCCAGTAAGATTTGCCACGAGTCCCACAGCCCCCTGTGATAAAACTCTCGTCTTTGCAGTGATAGTGCAATAATGTGACTTCTGTAAAAGTTTTTTACTCCCTATGGTTTTCAGATGCACGCAGCGATGCTCCTCCAATCTCTGGTTAGTCATGATTGTGCCGGAACAGAAGAGAATGCTGTAGCATAGATACGTGAAAGACAACGAGATCGTGAATATAAAAATAAATCTTCTGCTTAGCCTGTTTGAAGATGGCACGACTCGGCTGGACAGGAACCTATATGCCATGTCTCCATGGATGAAAAGACGGCATGTTTTTCTCTGTAAGTTTCTCTGTGGTGCGTCTCGTGCTCCCCATCAAGACACGGCAAACTCGGACGGCGCGAACTTACATCTCATTTGGGAAAATAATAGTTAATATTTCCGACCAGACACAAGGGATGAGGAAAAGTCGAGGAAGTGCAACGTTTACCAATAAGATAAAGTTTCAAAATTACCCAGGTAAATGTAATTCCACTGCTTTGAGTTCAGGCGTCGCGTCACTTTCGTACGTTAAATCACCTCAGCGTCGCTCCTCACTTCATTATATCGGAGTTGCTGCTATACTGTTTGAAATATTTAACGTAATCCATTGGTTTGATCCGATAAAATCACAACGTCCTGCTAAATGTAATCCTTGTTGAAAATCTGATATTCCAAGTCTTAAAAGGCACATTTTGCTCCCAAGTTTCCAACGCGAAGCAGCGCCGCGTCTCTCCGCCGCGCCGCTCAGCTCATGTTGGTCTCTTTGTAAACTTCTCAAGAATGGCTTTGCGGCAGTGAAGCGCTCGAGATCAATATTTAAAGACGACGCATGACGTCACGTCATATTTTCATATTCCTCGTGCGTTTGTCTTTTTTTAAAGGAGCATGCCACATCTGCTTGTGAACGGTAACTTTTCTTAAATCTTAAAGCAATGATTTAAGATGCGATTTTATACCAGTGATGCTACTGAAGACGCTGTGTAATATTTTATGGAGGTCTAATATTCACATAAGCACGTGTTAAGCTTGTATTTTTACCATATACATGTGCTCTGAGAAAGATAATGAAAATCCGAGATTCTTTTTTTAAACATGGAAAAAAGTGAAAGTATATAATTATATATATATATAGAGGTGTGTAATAATGCAAGTAAATTTAATTTTTAGTAATTTTTTTGATATATATATATATATATATATATATATATATATATATATATATATATATATATAGGTGTGTAATTATGCAAGCAAATAATTTTTTTTGTATTTTTTGATTAATGAGATATGCAATTATTGTGCATCAACTTTGTTAATAAATGTTTTCTAATCAAAATGGAAAAAAGAAGATGCAAAATATACATTTTTTATGATTGATTTCAGATTTTTGGACCCAATTTGTATGTTGGAGCAGAATGAATCTCTCTCTCTCTCTCTCTCTCTCTCTCTCTCTCTCTCTCTCTCTCTCTCTCTCTCTCTCTCTCTCTCTCTCTCTCTCTCTCTCTCTCTCTCTCTCTCACACACTCATCATGTGGTTTGGAGATATGCCTCTATTAGAAGGCTGAATAAGGTCAAGGCATTGAAAGGTGCAATAACATTTGTTTTAATATCACATAAATGCAATTATCAAGACAAGCAGACCCTTAACTCCATTCCCTAATCTGCTGCACAGTTTTACAGTATCTTTAATATGTTTGTCTGGTGAAACTTCACTTTAAGTCTCCTGCAAAGACTGTATCAAAAAACTTTGGTTTGCACAGATGACATTCCTATGAAAAAACGCCACTTGAAAATTTTGGGGACTTAAATATCCAGCTGTTTTAGTGTATGGCGGGCGGCTCAGCTTGATAAACAGATTGTCATTACTAACATTGCCTGTTTATATTGGTTACATTCCTAAATTGCCATTACTTCTGCTAACTGGCAAATAATATGTCTAACTTCGATCATCTCGAAAGACTCGGATGTTGTAGACATGTATTACACAAGAGTCCAAGATTGTTTCAGTCAGCAAATGTCACTCTCTTGCTTTGTGTTGGTGTGACATTTTCCACAAAACACAGAAGGTGTAGATTATATTTATATAAATGTTGACACCACGAAATGAACGATGAACACCAAAATAACATGACCACAATGGGATAGTCTTTCAGTTTTATTTATTATATATTCTTAAAAATATATTTCCCAGTGATATAAAATGTAAATATAGAAATGCATGCAATGGGACTCCCCCGCCCCCAAGTGAAATGGTGAGGGGTACAGAGAGTAAATGTGTAAGTGCAAGACAGTTTTTCCAATTAGTGGGGCACCAGAGAGTCTGTTCAGCTAATCAGCCACCCCTGCTGTGACTTGCAATTCGCTTTTAGTGAAATGTGATCAGAGGCTGTGGATCAATTGGGTCAACAGCATTGCCCGAGTTGACATTGATACAATTAAGCACGGGGCTTCATTAACCTTTTGATTCTAGAAAGCGCAGAGTCGTATTCTTGATATTTCTAAACGTAATATATAGACATTTTATTGGCTTTAGAGGCTAGTGCTGCAAGATATGATCTGAAATAACCCAGGTCAAAGTGCGGTCAGGCTATAAGGTGGTTGTTTAATTTTTAGTGAAACAATTTCAAACTCTGCTGGATGTAATATTTCCACAGGAGTGGAAGTGCCATTTCAAAATAATTCTCAATTACCAGGTTATATTCCAGAATGACACATTTGGGGGTTGTTTTCATTTATCATATTTAATGTGTTTTTGTAACTGTTCTCTGTATATTTCAATTTATGTTTCAATCAAACCACCACCACTTCCTTTATCTTTATGCTCTGTGATGCCAAAATTGAAAGACAGATCATTAAAATCCTATTTTGTTTTGCTGTAGAATAATTACATTTCTAAACAGCCTTTCGTTTGAGCTTCAGCACCATGGACAGAGATCAGCACGACGGTCTCTGTCCATGGTGCTGAATTGCTGCTCCTTTGTCAAGAGAGATATGTGACTCTGGACCACAAACCAGTCATAAGGGCCAATTTTTTAAATTGAGATATATTAATCATCTGAATAAACTTTCCATTGATGCATTGGTTGTTATGATAGGACAATGTTTGGCCATTTGGTAACTATTTGAAAATCTGGAGTCTGAGGGCGCCAAAAACCTTTTAGAAAATTGCTTTCAAAGTTGTTTCATTTGGAAAATCAAGAACTTAATTTGGACATAATTTTTTTATTTACAGTAGGAAAATAATCTTCATGTAACATGATCTTTACTTAATATCCAATTTTTTGGCCCAAAACATTAATAATTTTGACCCATACAGTGTATTGTTGGCTATTGCTACAAAAACGGTGGCATTGTAGTCATGCATTAAGTGTTGATGATTTTAAAATAGTTAAAGGGATAGTTCGGCCAAAAATGATATTAAACCCATGATTTACTCACCCCCAAGCTATTTTAATAAGTTATTTTAGAAGCGTGTCTTCTGTGTTTCCTTTAATGCAAGGCCTAGGCATTCTTCTCTAAGCTCCAATCACCATTGTACTGCTGTTCGTTCCTCTGAATTCAGTTTCGGGCAATCATTCAACAGTAATAAGATCAGAGCCTTTGCTTGCATGCATCACTCCCAGCCTCAAAGGCTCGAAGAGATTTTCTCACCCTTTCTCAGGCTCAGCCATCACAAGTGGAAAATTTACCAGTATCGACCATTGTGTAAACGCCATTAGCGCCGTTTCCTTTTCCTATTCTGAAAACTGAGTAGCATAAACGTACACTTCTATTCATCCTTTCGGTGCCTTGCATACAACTTCTGCTTTGTTTCGGCAAAGTTAATACCATGGGAACCAGATGTCAAGTAAAGGCCTTTGAACAGCAGGTCACTTCTTCCCCTGCCAATGACCGAATCAGCTAATTGTTACTGACATTTCCTCCGTGTTGTTTAAATCAGAACTGTTTTGATCCATCGATTGCTCACAAAAGGGGGACATGAGTTAGAAATGTCACCCATTTGGTCATCAGCAATGTCTTGCCTGAGAGTTTCCCTGGAACCTGGTAATTGTCACCCGGTCTGTATTGACAGTAGTCAGCGTGAAACTCAGCATGAAGTGATATTTACGGACACCTCGAAAAGTTTTTTAGTTGAAAAAAAAGCCACATTTCGGTTTCAATTACAGATTATCCAGCTTTCAATAAGACTTTTTGATTGCTTTCCACATAAAGTAGTGAACTTAAAACTGGATTTGCATAACTCGAATGAAATCTATTTTGTCTGGTTATATTGAAAACAAATATGAGCCAAATAAATAAAAAGATGAAAACATCAAACATTTCGACGGCTTACACTTCAGTTCAGTAAATGGTGTGTGGGCAGTGAGGACTGTATTGGCTCTTTGATGGATAGTTTAATGGCACTTACAACAACACACAAGATCCTTTATCTCAGAGCGTCATCTTGAAAATTGCCAGTAATTTATCTAGTCTGGCTTGTCTTTCTACGAGACAGCTGAACACTTCACTGTAAAATATTATTACGGTGTCATAAAGCTTTCCTCATATATTACAAATGCGCCACCCACACACTCAATATTAAAATCCATTTTAGGGCAATTTGCCTATAATACCGTATTCTCCATTTATCGAAATATAGAATAGCAATTTAATGGTGATCGGGGACGGTTTAAGTACAGGAATTTGATCAAGACTGAGTAGGTGATCATTAACTGGGTTGGCTGCTCAGACAGGCATTCGGTAATTTTCTCTGACTGGCAGAATTCCCAGATTTAGTTTGTGTATTCGGAGTTGTGAAAGGTGAAGGTTTCGTACAACGGTATAGATGCACATGCACAGAATATTTGACTTCAGTCTCATAAACGTGATTTGCAAAGAAACTCTTTAAGTGCATTAAGAAATGTCACTGTTTAAAACATAAGCAGAATCTGTCACATCGCAGCACACTGTTTAACATTATCATGAAGACATTATAATGTGCAGTACATATCCAATGATATAATACATAATTAACATGCAGCTAAAATTGATTAACTATTTCTCTTTCTCTCTGGTGGCTGCCTTGAAAACAGCAGTGCACCACATTTTCAAGTGCAGCGTGCCGTGCGTGCCAACCTCCTGTCCTTGATAAATGCCTCTATGGGTACTTTTCATGTTTACTAATTTTTTTTCTTTCACGCTCAAGAAAATGAGAATCTCCAGGCAGGTGTAATGAAGATTTCAACACCCTCTAGATGGCCTCGTTTTTTAGCCATCTCATGTTCATTTATAGCATCTGCATCTCTGACACACCGGAGCGCATGCAAACCGGCGCTTTCAGCCCCAAACCGAAGCGCCATCCACTGCGGGCTCTGACTAAATTGAATCCAAACAAAATGGCAGAGAAATGAGAATCGGCCCTCATTGATGTCATCTATCACAGAGGCACAGTCAGCCAGACTGGAAATGATTCCCATTATGATACAGTATGTGCCTGGCCTTGCGCAAATAAAACTAACCGGGTTGTCTTTTGGTTTCTGAGGTCATGGATAATGATTAAAAACTATCATCGCATTAAGGCCCGATTTGCAGATGGTGTGTGCCTATTTGCATATCGTCAGCCCTTTACACAGCATGTTTGCACAGTCTTACTGTGTTTGTGCAGAAAAGCCTTTAGGAATGTTTAGGATCAGGCTTTACTAAAAACAGTTCCAGTTGTCTCTGTGAACTTTTTTTATAAAGGTCCTCACATATTAACATCTAAGATTGTATTAGTAGATACACCGACTAAAATCGACCTAATTTGGATTATGCAATGATTTTTCACTGAAAATACATTTATAAATTCATATCGCAGAACTGTACAGGAAGATAAGTTGCTGGGTTGCATGGTTATGATGTATTCACCTGCTATTATTTGTGCATTATTGATGGTCTATGAACCATTCATAGTCTATCCATCTATATTTAATAGAAATTGATCACGGCAATGCTATATTTGAATGGCAGTAGGAAACTTGTAAGGAAGTTTATTTTTTAGAACAACAGCAGAAAGTCCTTGTGATTCAAATTCAGGGAAGCTGCAAATAGAAACTGCACTGCCAACAGTTTGCGTTCAATAGGTTTTGACTGGATTTTTTTCCTAAGGTTGTGATCTGCAATCAGGCTGCAGAAGTCCTTGCAGAAACAACCATTGCATACTAATGAGGAGGCATATAGAGCTGTAAGTTAATTTATTTTATTTACACATGTTAAAATACACATGTAGTTAAATACAGGTTATGAGCTAAACCTTTTTTTTACATTTACATTTAGAAGAGGCTTTTATCCAAAAGCTTAGTAAACAATAAAAGCGATGTGTCATAGGGAGACAACAGTACAAAGGTTTTCCCTATTCCAATACAATACATGTTGAGAAAAAAAGATGAAAGAAGTCATTTCATGGTTAGATGTGATCACAAAACCTGGAATACCTGGAATCACCTGGAATACATTGTATGGGTCAAAACCTTTTTTATGTCAAAATCTCATAGTCACAAAATCACAATTATTAGGAAAGATCATGTTCCATGAAGATATTCTGTACATTTCCAACCGTTAATATATCAAAATAATAATAAAAAAATGATTTATTATTAGAGAAAAAGTGTTGCTAAGGACTTCATTTGGACAATTTTTTTTCTTAGTTTTTGCACCCTCAGATTATCGGCTAAATATTGTCATATGTTAACAAACCACACATTAATGGAACACTTATTTATTAAATTTTCAGATAATGTATAAATCTCAGTTAAAAAAAAGATGACTGGTTTTGTGGTCCATGGTCACAAATTGGCATGTTTTTGCCGAAATTGTTTTGGCTTGTCTAAAGGTTTATTAATAGCATAGAAACTCTACGGGGTGGTTTCCCGGACAGGGATGATCTTAAAACAGGACTAGGCCTTTTTTAAATTAGGATTTTAATTAGGGTTTTTAGGCAAAACAAAGTGCACTGGTGTATGCCAGTTCAAGTTGTTTTCAGTTTGGACAGCTTTTACATGTATTTTAGTCTAGGACTAGTCTAATCCCTCTCTGGGAAACTGCCCCTACAAGTCTTAAAGTAGACTTTAAAGTGCAGTTTGTAGATTCCACTGCTAGAGGGCGCATGATCAAAACAATAACAATGACATCGATTAATGACGCTCTAAAGCAGCATAGAATGATGGGACTTGTTGTCTTTAACTCAACTGCTGATGGCCAGCAATCAGACAGGACGAGAAATCATGTTGACGGATGAGGTAAAGTAATCAAGTTTTATAAATGTTGCGTTTGATGACATTGTTTTATTTATGTAATGTTTCATGTAATGTTCAAAGCTAAATTGTTAGTCATAGATGTTACAGTACTAGTCCGATTCAATGGTGTGTTAACAAGATCAGATCAACAAACTTAGAGTCTACAATGATTTACACATAATATGTATTGACAGTACAATTCTTATTGTGAGGTTATAAAATGATGATAGCTTCACTGTACAGTACCAAACTCTATCCAATTCTGGATTTAGTAAGTTTCTGAAAATGACTATTTTGACATGACACCATTAAATGTTGCGTTATGTTATATTGCAGTACATTACCTCTTGATGTGAACTACATCATCCACGGGAAGACACCGATAACAGTCTACAAACTAATCTTGTGATCGATATAATAGCATAAGATTTTTGAAGGGTTACGAAATAAAACTCACCTGTTGCATAAAACCCAAGTAAGATCGGCATCTCTGTTTAGTTGAGGGTTGTCGCGAAGCTCTCTCCACCCAGATAATGCAACACCAATATCGATCTACGCTCTTTCTCTCTTCTTGTCCCAAACTCCTCTTGGGTCGTTTGGTTGGCCTGTACACTTACAGAAGCAGTCTTTGCTGACACAACCAGCGACAGACGATAAAGAGTACAACCGCGTAGCCAGACAGATGCTATACACTAACTTCCGCATTTGTCGACGACACTGTTGTCATGTGGTTTCTATATCAGTAAAGGTGGTAACAAAGTGTAACGTGGATATAAACGTCATTGACAGGCGACTGCATTGCCCCGTTTCACTGTTTAGAATGGCAATTTTCTCACGATTTACAAGTAGTTGAAAACATTAGAGATATTGATAGCAATCAGCTGTACAAAATATATAACACTGGCCTATGGTGTTTGGATATTTTACTTCAAATAGCTTACAAATGGCACCTTTAACAAATATGTTTGTCATCTAAATGCCACACAGTGTTGTACCTTCTGGCCACTTTTGAGTTTTTGGAGAAATGTCCTCTTAGTTCCTTTCAGAACTTTAAAGACATTGGTTTTTCCAGTTAACCCATCATACGACAAAGGTTTTAGACCACATGTAATATGTAGTGAAGGCTCTTTAAAGGTGCCTAGAGATTTTAAAATGAATTTCCATCACCATGACATCTAAAAAAATGTGCCTCAAAAGACTTTTAATTTCAACATCTTAATAGAGTTTACTTACATTTAAAAAAATCTATAATCAGCATATCTATTTAAATGCGAATGTAAATTAAATTGTTTAAAATTTTTATGTTTAGTATTAATTCTATATAAATCTTGGCCATGTACCTCTTTAACATGCTTTACAGCACTTCAGCAGGTCTAGACTCTACAGGTTTTGCAAAACATATTGATCCATGTTATGCCAGCTTTATTTAATAATAATCCAAAACGCTCCTCGACTATGCCTATGCCTAATGAAAACAAGGACATCTGACTATATATTCAAAGCAATCAATACTGTGAAATATGGCATTTGTTTACATTTGATCAGTGACTTAAAATAGTAAAGTTTCTTCTTTATTTTGCATCATTTCCAATAGATCAAAGACGTTTGGACCTTATATGTGAGATAAAGTTCCAGTCTTCTGGGTTAAAATCTGTAGGTGAGATTGCGGAGTGCAGTCAAAAAATACTACCTAATAACACAAGACTTTATAGGCTGACTCAGTTCTCGGTAAATTGACAATATATCTCTTTTAAAGGCTTGTGTCCAGGTCCCATTGCTACAGTATCAGAGGGCCGTGCTACTAAGTGTCTTTCCTAAAAGCTTTCAAATGCTCTTGCTCTGCAAGATTTAATCTCTCGTATTAGGTAAGTTGTTCGCGGCGATTCTGCAACTCTCGGTATTGGCTATGTAAATCATTGCTATTTGTGCCATTGACCCCAGCGACCAGGAGACGCGCTTGTCTGTGAAATAGGTTGACATGGCCCATTGATCACAATTATAGCAGGTGATTTGCTCCAGGCCTTGGTCAAAACAGTACTCTAAAATGAGGGCTTGAGAGTGGAATCCATATTGCATCCAGGAGGTGATTAACATGGTGAAAATATCCCAGAGGACCTGGCGTGCACTAATGAGGGAGAATCACAAAGTTGCCTGAAGTCAAAGCAATCGGCTCGTCGTGCTGCGTTCGAGCACCTCGGCTATCAGAACCTGATGCTGCGGTCCAGTTCTGTTTAATCGGTTTCTTATAGGAAGTAAATCCATCTCATCACAAAGCAAATGTGGTTTATATTATGGTTATTATTGCAGACCCTGATTTCAGTGTTTATGAGTGCTGCAGGTTGTGAACAGTCTCATTAAAAAGTGCTTTCAATGCACTCCCTCTCTCTCTTTCTTTCTCTCTCTCACATTTCGCCGAAGCACTTCAATAAGTTGAATTCGGGCACACAGAAGCAAAACATGCAGTTTTTGTGACAACTAACAATAGTTACTTTGAGGGCATCTTACCAAAATGACCGTGGCACTTATCATCAGCCGCACGGCGAGCTGCAGAGACATTAATGGCTAGCTTTACAGTCAGTGATATTTCTTCCTGACCAAACCCAACAGCAATATTTGGCCTTTTACTGTCACAAACACCCTGGTGAAAAGTCTAATCGGGATCAGCAATGCACTAAAGCACATGCATAATTCATAATGTTAAGGAGAAATTTTAGAGTTCTCAGAGGTTTGGCTTTATCCATTATTGATGGGAAGATTTTGCTTAGTCTCCTCTTCATATTCAGAGCTCATTTACTTTGAGCCAAGGAGATGCAATAATGTTGTTCACTTCAATATTACCTCTCAATTAATGTTCTTATAGGATTAAGACCTGGATTTGCGAAAGGCATTTATGACCCTGCCTGTACAAAAACAAGCAATTCAGTTTTTTTGTTGTGATTTACTGTTTTTTTACATTAAATCATCCTACTGTACATAATGAACATATTGAATTATAAATATTAACTGAGGTACGCCATGGCAAAGATATATAAAATGAATGATTTAAATCAAACTTTAATGCTCCTCAAAATAAGCCTGGATGGCACAGACAGTGTCATTTGATAACAGACAAAAGCACACCAAGCAAAAAATAGCTGTTTTGTCCTTTTAATCCTTATTGTGTAGAATCAATGGCATTGCCGTACATGCAGTATGGACTCTGTGTCACCCAGCGAGTGTCTCTGTTTAATAGGTATAATGGTGACGATAAGAGCGTTGCAATAAATGGTCCTGCATTTATCAGAATGGAGGAGGCTGGGGGATAGACCCATGAATATTTGATCACACGTGATGACTGTGGCAAATACTGACGGAGGTGTTCTCAATTTTCTGCATAGTTTGCCTTGTCACAGAGGACCAATTCTATATTCGTACAATTCAGCAGTTTGGCACAGGCGCGGTCCCAGACAGGTGGCGTCTGCTGGTGGAGATAGCTCACACCTTCTGCGGTAAGGAAAATAAAACGGAAGGAACCGAGGAGAAGAGAGAGAAGTTCAAGCATTGATCGTTTCCTCTGGTGACAGTCACTGCTTCCTAGAGAATAAAGCGAAATGGACTCTGCTTCAGTAAAACACAAGCCAAGTCACTTAAGTATACAAAGAAGCAGGGTAAAAATCAACTCTTGTTCAGCGGGCATGCAGATGTCACCGATTGTCTGATGCACATTGCGCAACAAATGGGGAGAGGTTTCCAAAACTTAAAGTCTTGGAATGAGAAGAGATCTCTGTGTCTGTATCAGACCAATAGGTAACTGGTGTGATATGCCAAAAATGTAAGAGCTCCTATTCACAATTTTATATATTCTTTCATGTGTACAGTAAGTTTGTATTAGTACATGTTAACGATATACAAAAGTTACAAACCCCAAAGTAAATGATGATGCAAGTTCTCACAAATCTTTTTTCTTGGACTACAAAAAACACACGGATTGTAGGCAACAGTTTACTTCCTGGGATTGGTGATGTAGTAAAGACCGACATTATCATAATTCTTCCCACTTCGGACTCAGCCTGTAAATTAACTCCTGTTAGCATTGCATTATGAGCGAATCTTTTAAACATGGTAAGGAGCGTCACATTTCCTGCTGACGTCAGAGATATTCAGGCCAAGTACAACGTACAGATTAGCTGGCCAATCAGGGACACAGCATTTTTCAGATCATGAGTTTTGTAAAAAATCAGTGCGCTTCAGGAAGACACAATATCTGGAGCTACAAAAATGTACGTTATGTGGCAAATAATGTGTTTTTTTTTAACCATAAACCACACAAACACACCGTATTATACGAAATACACAAAATGAAAAACGCTAAAGACTAAACCTACTTTCCACGTTTAAAAAAAAAATTAATAATTATTATTTGGCAATGCACAAGATGATTTAAACTGGTTTGTTTTAACTAAACATACGCTGCATCTGAAACCGCCTACTTCCATACTTCCAAACACTACTTCGCCTACTATATAGTATGGGAGTATGCGATTTCGGACGCAGTAATCGTTTTTTGTTAAACTTGTAGTAACCACATATTTACCATGTTCTCACCATAATAACATGATATTTTATTCGTAGTAAAACTATGGTAATAAAAATGGTAATTAATCTGCTAAAACCAAGGTAACTACACTAATACAGCCATTATTAATGTTCCTTATTGTGATAACTGTTAATATGGCTCATGATGGATATGAAACGGCAGTTGTGTCTAACTATATATTGTTTAGATTTTAATACTAATGTAAAGAAGCAGGGTAAAAAAGATTATGCATGTATATTTATTGTACAGTAGTAATTGAGTGTTTTTTTTAATTGCAGTAATAAAGCTAAAAAAATATTTTGTTCAGATGGCCCATTACCCAGCCTAAATTTAAATTCCTGATGTGGCCTTTAAGTCAAAAAAGTTTGCCCATCCTAGACACAAAACTCTGGGGGCGCAAGCTTCTCATTACTTTTTCTATTGCTATTCTTGAAAGCCTTCTGCATGCAAGAAGTGTGCAGCAAAATTGCACTATACAAATTACACTTGCTTAACCCACTATTCAGTTCAACAAGTACTAGGAAAGATAATCATTTATGCATTTAAAAATATTTATGTATCTTCAGCGTAGTTAACATTAACATTATTAACATGTATACATTGCATACATTCAATGTGTGGAAATATTGGAAGCAGAGAGATCATATTCTTTTATATTGCACAATGTAAAAGAAAACAATGAATAATGCATGTCTTTTATAAGATTTTACAATAACAATATCAAGAAACCAGTCATTTTATGACTGCTACTACAATAAAGAACATTTTTTATTCCCTAGTATTCCCCAGTTTCCCAGCCAAGTCCAAACAGAGCTGGTTCATTTTTTTGAGCATTAAACTGTACTGTCTTTAATAGCACATCTCAGCCATTGTTATACTGCAACTGCTTATGTAGTGTCCTAAATTAGAGCTATTGAACTAAATATTAATTTCATAATTCATGAATTCATAAAAATACAGAACAGTACAGAACAAAAACAAAGTGTTGATTTTCTCAGCAACAATGTAATTCTAAAAACTTGACAGATGTTTTCCTGAGACTTTTTCCTCTGATGTTTGAGGATGTAGGCTACTTTGTCTTATCTGATCAAACTCTTTTCTCCTTTATGCTTCCCTTTCCCTGGTTCGCACAAAAAATACATATATTGTATGTATACTGAACTAAGGAGAAACATTACTGTACTTACAAATTCAATATACATGTTAAGTGTGTAGTACTTACAGGTCAGTGTAAGTAAATGAAATATACTTATAGTAATAACTAATAACAAACATTACCGATGGACCATTTTTGCACTCAATATCTTTTTCCTTTATTGTACTCTTTAAACCCAAGCATTAAAACCATACGCATGACCTACTGGGAACATTCACTAGAACGTCCATAGTAACTGCATGGAAACAGGACTGTAAAATAAAGGGCTGCATTTTACACAGTTATTACACAGGACCTGCCACTTAACCACTACCATTTAATTACCATGTAAATACCCAAAAGTAAGTTACCACACATTTGTCTGTAAGTACAACATATTAACCATATATGTACAAGGAAGGTACACGTACTGTACTGTAAAATAAAGTGCTACCATTACGTGACTTTTTACTTGTTATTCACCACATGAAGATGCTTTACACAATTCATTTCTCATAGAACTGCACTGAAACACGATTTTCAATTATCTAAATTAAGACTCGCACAATTCAGAAAACCTCAAGTGCTCTACAGCAAGCCTTATGCTTTGTATCTGTGTACATGTGCTTTACCTGCATGAGGCAGGATAAGTTCTTCAAATGTAGTCTAATAAGAGCTGAAGGGCTCATCTGAAGGAAGTTATGTCCCTCTGAGCATCACTACACTGACCAAAGCACACTAACACACTAACCACAGCATTATTTCCTCTGTGTATGGGGCAGTGACTCATCTGTTCTAATGACCACACTTAGTGTTTCGCTATAGACCCTTTTACTGTTTATACACAATGATAACGTGGCAACGTATGCGCACATATTTTGACAGCGGAAGTATGGCAAGAATCAGCAGTGATGGAACACAGACAGAGAAAGTTATTTTAAAAAGTTGACTTTTTTACTTTTTCAACACAGCTACCAGATCCGTGTACTATAGTGTAGAGTGAATAGAAGATGTTAGCAGATGGCCAAATATAAAGTGGCCAGATATATATATATATATATATATATATATATATATATTTAATTAATGTATAGTATATTATATTAGTGCAACCAAACGCGACAACCAAATTTGGATGATGGGAAGCTGTTTTGATAAACTTTCTGAGTTGCTAACATGTTAGAACCACTGGGGAACTGTGGAGGACCACAAGAGTCATGCAAAATGTAATTACACTGAAAAAAATTATTCATTCAATTTACCCAATTTTTTTAAGGTAAGCGGTTTCAATCAATTTATTTAAGCTACATTTAAATAAACACATTTCATTGACTAACTTTCAAAATTTTTAAGGAAATTGTTTGGAATCACTTACCTTAAAAAACAATATAAAAATGACCCTTACATGGCTTTTACAAAACAAAAGTTGGTAAATGAACAACAAATGGTTACAAGTGAGAATCCAATGGAAGTTTTATTTCAACCTGATCTCACGAATTTCCGTGGCATAGTCACAGAATTTTTTGCTCATTTTTCCGTGGCATTCTCACGGATCTCCTCATATTTCCGTGGCCCTGCCACGGACTTTCTTTTCCGTGGCATTCTCACGGATTGGTTACTCAACTGTTTTGTCCTATTTTCTTACCATTGTCGCTTCGGTTTAGGGTTAGATTTACATAAAATGACATCCCTACCCAAACCCAACTCTAACCCCAACGCCAGGCGACAATTGATTAAAGTTTAGAAAATATAAAAGAATACATCAAAAAAATAGTATAAACCAATACTTAAAGTGAAATACTAACACAAACACCAAATCTAACCCTAAACCGAAGCGACAATGGTTTGAAAATAGGAAAAAACAGTTGAGTAACCAATCCGTGAGAATGCCACGGAAAAGAAAGTCCGTGGCAGGGCCACGGAAATATGAGGAGATCCGTGAGAATGCCACGGAAAAATGAGCAAAAAATTCCGTGACTATCCCACGGAACTTCGTGAGATCATGTTGTTTATTTGCAGGAAGTTAATTAAAATTGATGTTGTTACTGTGTACTACAGAAACTTCTACATATTATGTGATACCTCCAAACACTTTCCTTGCAGATCTCCATAAGCTGTCCAAGGTGTGTCTTCATTTTGTGCAAGCTATAAATGTCAGATGTCTGCCATTACACCATGGTATGAGTAGATGTTAGGCCGAAGCCCAGGTTGCTAACATTAGCATCCACCCAGCTGTTCTAACATCTCAGAACAAACTCAAGTCTGGCAGGATCTTGAATTGATGATATCTTGTAATACAAATGCTTCAGAGATATGTCACAAGAGTCCAAAGGAATCTGTCCATATAAACTAGTAATAGGGAAAAAGTTGTTTTGAGTAATGCCCCTCCATGGTCGCTACATTTGTTTCTGCTGACAATGTGGGCATTCACAATTTGTCAGACCACAGACAGGGTGAAACCTAACTAATGGAAACAGCAAGGGCCGACACTAATCCCCCCATCACCTTCAGCATCTCAAATACTGATTTGAAGAGATTTTTACAGTTTTATTTCCATTCATTTTAAAGAATTGAATGAATCAGACAATAATCCATTCAAAAACACACACACTATAAGCGTGGCATCTTTTAAACACAATTTTGTTTCTAGCAGACTGACAAGCACCTGTGCAAACCAACTTACAGAAGTTATATTGACAGTCAGGAGCCAAAGTGCTTTTCAGTTTTGTGCACAATATGCATCAAACGCTCCTTAAACACACGGTGGTAGTGCCATCCGAGGCATAGACAAATCAAATCAAATCTAAAGAATTTTTAGTTTTTTTATTTCATAAGTGACATCACTTAGAAAAAAATGGAGGGAGGGGGTTAGGAGACACGGATGTGGGGGCATTAACACACAGACAGTATTGAGTCAGGGGTCCTCCGGTAGGCCAGCGGTGGATCTGCGCTCACACTGAAAGCTCTGATTAAAGAATGATTTATAGGCCTGCTGGAGAGCCTTTTCAGCAATCCATCTGCTGAATGAGATTTTTTCCCCCTTCAAGGGGTTTGGTAAATCAAGCCTTCCTGGCAAGAATCCTGGCCGGACAATGTCAATGTATTACTGAAGGCGAGTTATTAAACGCTATAATCACGGCGGCACTGGGGGCAGCCCGGATCACGCTGACATGTATTTATCTTGCCAATGCCGGAGGAATAAAATGAGCGGTGAGACGCGGGGTGATTCCTCTTCAGTCTGACTCGAAGCTGAGTGCGGCATGGTTTATGGTAAATATTTAATAAATCACCATTGCGCTGATTGACAATGGGAAAGCAGCCCTCTTAATTTGTGATGTGAACATTGTTCGCGATCTAAGTGTTTTGGTTTTGGTGGACAGACGTTGTGTCATTAATATTTCATCGGGACGGGTTGCGTTAAGGCATATGGCATAGTATTTGTTCTCATTCTCTCTGTCCTCAGTAGATATAATGTACATCATGTCAACACGTAAAAAATAATTCACTATAGGTTGAACGCAACGATAACTGTATTGACCACCGTTAGGGATGGGATGCTGGTGCTAATGCTGGTTTAGCTGGTGCTAATGCTGGTTTGGTGCTGGTTTAGCTGGTGTTCACTAGCAAACCAGCACCAAAACACAACATATACTGGTCTTGCTGGTATGACCAGCATGGGATGCTGGTGCTAATGCTGGTTTAGCTGGTGCTAATGCTGGTTTGGTGCTGGTTTAGCTGGTGTTCACTAGCAAACCAGCACCAAAACACAACATATGCTGGTCTTGCAGGTATGCTGTTTTTTTCAGCAGGGAAATGCCGTAGTACGGCCATTCCCAAACTGTGGTCCGCGGACCACTAGTGGTCCGTGAGGGTACTGCAGGTGGTCCGTGTAAAGGCAAAATAAAATATAAAATAAAATATTTTTTAAGAAAAATATATTTTTTAAGAATATGTTTTAAGAATCTGTTGTAATGATGTGATGACCAGTTATAGTTTTAGTGCTAGTAAGCCTATTTAGAGGTGCAGATAAATTCAGGAATTTGTGTAGACATATTTTATTATTATGAGGTATTATGAGGTGGTCCGCAAAGATTCTTGATTACAAATAGTGGTCCACACACACAAAAAGTTTGAAAACCCCTGCCGTAGTACACGCACAAGCTGTGCATGAAGCACATAATCGCAGCCTTGCGATTCAGATTCGGTTTCAGACAGGCATTTTTAATGGGACACACGGTTAATCGGTACATCCCTAACCACCGTTAACATAAAAGATCACTTTCACTTGTTTGTTTAATTTGTATAAACCAAAAGAGCATGTATATTGTTGTGCATTTATCATATTTGTCTAAAGGGCAAGTGTACAGAGCAGTGAAGCTTGTATTCTTGGTAGGGCAAATAAAATATTTTATTAATTTTATTTGTAAATTGTTTATTTATTGATGTAATTCATGTGGGCGGAGCTTGTTTCATGTGAACTGTGTTGTGTGGATAGTTACGTTATATCTCTTCCCGTTATGCTTGTGCGAATATATGGCATAAAAGGCACAATATTTAAGATTTTCTGCTTTAAAGGAACACGCCCAGATTTTGGGAATTAACACGGACATTTTCCTATTTATGTGTTGTGATTTGTATAGTCACACCGTGTACAAATAACAAAGTCATATGAGACACAGCCATCTTTTAACAGTATACATACTGGGAACTATATTCTCAGAAGACGAAAGACTGCTACATGGGCGGAGTGATTTGCTCGCAGCCCCCGAGAAGCCCCTGGTGAGCAGCAGAGAGTTCGGTCAGATGTTTGCTCAACTAGCTTTATAGCTCATTCAACTAAAATGTTTTAATCAGTTGAATCTTTAAAAACTTACAGCAAAGACTTATTTATCAAATAATTTATGCTGGTGTTGTTAACAAATAGTTAACTTCAGTCACATAAAAACAAAAGCTTTATTCACTTATCATACAGACTGAACATACAGAATTAAGTCTTCTCTAAATAGAAGGCATAAAACAGTCCAAAAGCACTCCAAAGTCACTCAGAACATCTCCAGGGCCATTTAGGAGAACTTCTTTCGCCATGTATCCCTCTGGTCTGCCTCTCTCCACATCATCACCGCTCTGGTTTGATAAACAGAGGAATATAAATACACACACACATACATAAATAGATGTTTAATATTATAAAGCTTGACGGTGAAAGACTTTATACCTTAAAATTGCCAAATTTCCCTCAGACATCACACCTAATTGAATTAAACACTATTGGGCGGTTTTCTCGGACAGGGCTTATTACTGACTAAAATACTGACATCTCTTAACATATGAGTGCTATTGTTTTGTCTCAAAATGCACGCCAGTATTGTATTTTATAAGGTTTGTTTGTAAAAATGTCCCAATTATAATTAAGACGTAGTAATAAACCCTGTCCGGTAAACTTATCTAAAATAGCTCCACTTTAACTCGGACACATAACATAACACACCTTTATATAACTTATATCTTTACAAAAACGTTGAGTATTTGCGTCTTTGCCAAATAATATAGTCTAAAATTAACATTTATTTACAAACACTTACCTGACGTGAACTTGAGGAAACGGCTGATGACTTGTGTCATGTGAATCAGTAGTGATTCAGGCTGTTAGGTGCGGATTGATCTCAGATGAAATGACCTGTGTTCCAGTCCAGATCCTTCCGAGTTAAGACATTTTAAATTAAAAACTCACGCACATACTGTACATACACATACGCGCGCGAGCGGGTCGCACGGACGCGCGCGCCCACACGGGTACACACACGGGTATATTAAGAAGTTTTATTTAAGATTGTTATGATATTGGGACTATTTCTCCACCCGCTCCTTCAGCTCTGAAGTTCAAATTTGCATGCAGTCCAGTTATAAAATAGTTATTAAATAGACGCTATCTTTATTAACCGACCGCATGTTTAAACTTTAAGCACATTATTCACGCCTGAACAACTCTTACAATTAAATTTTGTGACCAAATAACAGTAATATTATGAGCATTTTGTTGTCAGGAACATAAGCTGTCATAAGTCCACATATCTACCTGATTTGTCTTAATTAGTTCAGTCAACACTAGCCATTTTGAATGTCGACTGGATTTGAAAATAACCGATCATTTAATGTTTTAAACACAGATTTATCTAGACTTAAAATAATATGTCTTCTCAACTAGCTCAAACTAAAAAATTGGTTTAACTTATATATTTTTGCCCGTCCAACATTTCATTAATTGGATTTTTTACAGTGTATGGTTTGGGTTAGGATGTCAAAAAATGTAACAGAAAGTTATTCTAACTCCAACCCCAAGTGACAATGGTAATTGAAAAAAAAAAAAACAATGAGAAAACAATACATAAAAAGACACAAAAGGGAAAGTCGTGCCACGGACATGAAAAACTATTTATAGAAATTTGTGCGAGTGACACGAAAAAGACATTCGTGCCTAAGGCACGGATAAAAGCTGAATAAATTAATTAATTACATTTTTGTGACTACAACATGACTTTCCGTGAGATGAGTCCTGTCTGATCGATTCCTGACGACATTTTATGTGAAGACTATAAATCCCATTATTCCACACTCTTTATCAGAGTCATGAAGCTACGGATCCATTGGTATCCGAATCCATCACACCTGTTTAATGTCAACATGTACAGTATAATATAGGAGCGGTTTCCCAGACAGGGTTTAGATGAATCCAGGACTAGTCTTTACTTATATTAGGACATTTAAGTAGTTTTTAAAAAGATACCTTACAAAAATCAATAATGGTGTGTATCTTGAGACAAAACAATGGCACTGATATATGTTAATTGCAACATAAGTTTTCTTTTTGCATGCATTTGTTTTTCATTTTTAGCATGCCACAGATACACAGAGGTTAAGTTGGAAAAAAACTGGAATTTTATTAGCTAGCATTAAGACTAGAATGGAAAAAGTAAGGATAAAAACAAATGAACATTCCACTTCCAACATCTGCATCCCCAGTCACTGACTAACACATTTTATTGAAGAGTGAGGATCGAGTCTAAAAATAAACGGTTTTGATTTACGCATCTCTGCTTGAGGACAATAAGGAAACATTTGCTAAATAATTAGCATAAAGATCCATTCAGAAATCGCTCTTTAGTGCGTTAATTCATAGTGAAACTCGTTCTCATGAGCTTCAACAATAAACTCATTATTGTTATTACATTTTCAATTGCTTCCATCCTACTTGAAATCATCTTGGTAAAATAAAGTCGATGAGCGCACACCTCAGCTGGGTCTCATAAAAGTGAATTGCCTAGGGCTTCTCTCAGGAGCTTCAAACTGCCGTGCTATAGGAAATAATAATGAAATATATGAGAAGTCTGTAATTTTATTTTAGCAGCTTAGACTCTTCTCTTATCAGTCAATAGATGGCAGGCCTTATTTTCCGAGGGTATGGCTATGTAGCGAGTGTCTAGTTGCTCTGATAAAGTGAGACCCCAGGGCGTCGTGGGAGGGGGAGTTCGGGGCCGACCCACGTCTGTGATAAACTGCATCTGTCCTGAGGCTGGAGGTGAGGTCTTTGTTTAATCGGCAGACTTTATGTCATGGACTTTCCTGAAACCGATTAGAGTATGTTGTAAACTGCTTTAAGTGTTAGAGAATAACTCATTAAAAGTAGACAGCATTTTATCAGTAGTGTGACAGTAGATCAGTTATTCGCAAAATTGTGTACTGTAACCAGCTGCTTATCTCTGTTTGCAAAGCAGACTACAAGAATAAACGGTTTTTAGTTTTTTATTGTCACATTTAGTGTAAGTGTATTCTCTGTGATGTAAATTCAGGTAAAGCCAATTTAGGTAGTTGATGTTGTCACTCTAATTGAAGCTTGGATTTATTAATGCGTTTTCTCTTTGTCACCTACTGACAGAGGAAGCTTTTAAATGCTACTGCAACCAAACAAAAAGCAACAGTCGCACATGAGGTGTGTAATTGATGCTTTATTGAGACACTTTGTACCGAATTGATGCCACACATAATAAAACAGGCTGATTAAACAGAGGCGTGTTAAAGGCAACATAGTGTTTAAAATTATAAGACAAATCAACATACGATTATTAAGGTCGTTTGTCCATTCCCAAATCATCTTTGATTGTGAAATAACATTTATTGCATCACAATTGCATCATTATGTGCGCATGGTATGTGAAACGCTATTGGCTCTCGAGACCGATTGCGTAATGTTCCAGTTTATGTTTAAATAAGACCTGAATGACCAACTACAGCTCTCGATTTGTGGTTAGCCGCATAGTTTTATGTATGACGTAGACTTACGCAGATCATATTCTTGAGCAAAATAAACAGGAAACATGCAGTACATTTTATATGCACCAACATCCCAACTCACCTGGACGTTTCAGTGGTCTGCCGCATATTGATAGAAGCTCGCTTTTACCCACAAATGATGCAAAATATCTCAGAAATCAATTATTTGAGTGTGCGAGAGACTGACATAAGGGTCGTTTCCATTACAAATTTGCGCTAAACTTTAGCGTTATTTTTTAAATGTCGACAAAAAAACGTTTGGGAAATGACACGTTTCCATTAACCAATAAAATGCGACTAAAACATAGTTTTTCCAGTCTTTCCAAACATCACATCAACTGATATTGGTAGGTTTATCACATCCAACGCAATAGACATTATTTTTAACCGAAGGAAACGTAAGAGTATAAATCAAACATTAATGCCAAGGAAAGCCTCTTATACTTACAGTAGGAGTGGCAAGTAATTGTGTTTCTTCGAGGTAAAAGTAAATCAAAAGATATGTAGGAGCGTTTCAAAACATTACTGGGTAGCAAACAAGTATTGAGGTGTTTCTGGTAGGTTTTAATATGCGTCATCTTTAAATAAGGATCAGGTGACCTGCACTGTAAAAAAATCCATAGAAATTAGAATGTTATTGCAGCTGGGCTGCCGGTAATTTACCGTATATTTACATTTATGTTATTTACTGGCAAGAGTTTGTTCAAAGTTAAATACATTTTAAATATTAACAAGTCTTTATCTTTACAGAATAAAACTATACAATAACAGCCTCATGCAAAGCATTCTGGGAACCAGAAATCATCATCAACCTTTGTCTGTTTTTTGCTTCAGATTTTGTTTCCCAGAATGTTTTGCTTGATGCTGTTTTTCTAGTTTTACTCTGTAAAGACAAAGACTTGTAAATGTTTAATGTTCATTTAACTTTGAACAAAATGTTGCCAGTAAAAAACATAAATTTAAATCTACGGTAAGTTACCGTCAACCCAGCTGCAATTTCTATGGGATTTTTTTACAGTTTGGAAATGGGAATAAACTGTTTCCATCGCCGTTTTGTGAAATACACCTCTTCCGAATTGCTAAAAAAATCACCTCAAGCGAGCATAAAAACTTTTGCAGTATATGAGAGTTTTTACGAAATTTTAAATTTGCAATGTGAGTTTTGCACAATTTGAAGGGTAATGCAACGCAGCCATAGTGAGCGACAAGGCAAAGTGAAAAAGTGATCCTGATTGGTCTCTCTTGTGTCATTCGATTCAATAGCATAGCTGACTAGCTGTTAAAAGAGCTACCCTATTGAAGTTATATAATATAACATAACGTAATATAATAATGTTTTTATTATATTAATGTATAAATCATTATAGTTGTTTGAAATTAGTTTTTGCAGGATGGCATGTCTGTATACATAATTCCAAATACATACACATTCCAGTTCATGTCTTTTAATTGGTCCAGAGAATTCAAGCGCATTGTACGCCCAGGGGGACCCAGGAGTGATGTAAGCAGGAACTTGCAATGAAATGAAACTTCAGAAATAAAAAAACAATGGAGAACAAAAATATGAGGCATTTGTTGAACCAACATGGTTGGAACAATGGATGCACAACAAAGATCAAAGTATCAAATGCTGCATTACACTAATAATAATAATAATTCCTTACATTTATATAGCGCTTTTCTCAGTACTCAAAGCGCTTTACATATGAACACTAGGGTGGCTAAGCAGCAAGTTATGTTGTTGACCACAGTCTGGATTTTACATGCAAGGGTCACATACAGGTCTGACTGTACTGAGTAATGTGCATTTGTCATATTCACTAATCGTGCGTTCATATCCTCCTGCTGAAAATATTTCAGCAACATTCAGCAAATAATTAAGTCTGCTAAATGATTCAGTTAGTGTAGGAATAATTATTTGCCACAAATGGCACTCACGTGGTGGTGATTCATTTAGCAGATATTGATCTGCCACCTGAATCATGTTTTGCTGTAATACCAATTGAAACACTACAGGTGTTAGGATGTGACACATACACAGTGATATGCTGATGGGAGAGAGATGGAAATTTTAATACTTGGTGCCTTTTCCAGTTTAATCTTTTCTAGCCTGTGGGCTCAGGGAAGCTAAAGGGCAATTTTTATGTGCATGAGGAAAACATTTATCAGCAAACACATTTCAGGATTGTTTGTGTGAGCCATGTTCGCTGGAATATGATTTTTGCTATTTACATTTTGTTCATATAACCAATGCTGGTGGAGACTGACCCATGTTATGCTCTTAAACCTGCGGTATATGTTTGTTGCATTAGTTGTTTAATCATATTAAATTGTTCAATATTAACTGTCATTTATAATTATACAAATAAATTCCAAAAAAATCAAACAATTAAATATACACTCATCTAAAGGATTATTAGGAAGACTGGTTCAATTTCTCATTAATGCAATTATTTAATCAACCAATCACATGGCAGTGGCTTCAATGCATTTAGGGGTGTGGTCCTGGTCAAGACAATCTCCTGAACTCCAAACTGAATGTCAGAATGGGAAAGAAAGGTGATTTAAGCAATCTGCTCAGTTACTGGGATTTTTACGCACAACCATTTCTAGGATTTACAAAGAATGGTGTGAAAAGGGAAAAACATCCAGTATGCGCAGTCCTGTGGATGAAAATGCCTTGTTGATGTTAGAGGTCTGAGGAGAATGGGCCGACTGATTCAAGCTGATAGAAGAGCAACTTTGACTGAAATAACCACTCGTTACATTCGAGGTATGCAGCAAAGCATTTGTAAAGCCGCAACACGCACAACCTTTAGGCGGATGGGCTACAATAGCAGTAGACCCCACCAGGCACCACCCATCTCCACTACAAATAGGAAAAAGAGGCTAGAATTTGCACAAGCTCACCAAAATTGGACAGTTGAAGACTGAAAAAATGTTGCCTGGTCTGATGAGACTCGATTTCTGTTGAGTCATTCAGATGGTAGAGTCAGAATTTTGGCGTAAACAGAATGAGAACATGGATCCATCATGCCTTGTTACCACTGTCCAGGCTGGGTTTGGTGGTGTAATGGTGTGGGGGATGTTTTCTTGGCACACTTTAGCCCCCTTAGTGCCAATTGGGCATCGTTTAAATGCCATGGCCTACCTGAGCATAGTTTCTGACCATGTCCATCCCTTTATGACCACCATGCACACATCCTCTGATGGCTACTTCCAGCAGGATAATGCACCATGTCACAAAGCTCGAATCATTTCAAATTGGTTTCTTGAACTTGACAATGAGTTCACTGTATTAAAATGTCCCCCACAATCACCAGATCTCAACCTAATAGAGCATCTTTGGGATTTGGTGAAACGGGAGCTTCGTGCCCTGGATGTGCATCCCACAAATCCCCATCAACCGCGACATGCCATCCTATCAATTTGGGCCAACATTTCTAAAGAATGCTTTCAGCACCTTGTTGAATCAATGCCACGTAGAATTAAGGCAGTTATGAAGGCAAAAGGGGGTCAAACACAGTATTAGTATGGTGTTCCTAATAATCCTTTAGGTGAGTGTAGATTGTACTTATTAAACAATAGTTAACCCTTGCATTCAGGGGCGTCGCTAGACCCCTTTTACTGGGGCACGTGCCCCAGTGTAAATCTTTTGTGCCCCTGTGTAAATCTCAAGTTTACAATTTAGCAGTTAACTAGTTTATTCCTTTACAAAGACAATCGCGGCAAAACGGATCTATATGCAATGTAGGTACCCAATTCACGTTTGAAAAAGCGACGCAACAGTCGCACTGACGCGTGCACGCCTCAATTCATGTCCGTGTCCGCGCACGGACATGAATGGGTGCGCGGACGCGGACATGAATTGAGGCGTGCACGCGACTGTTTTGCCGTGCGCAGCCGCAAACAAAGTACACGCGATTGAGTTGGTTTATGAAAACATGGCGAGACTAAAGTAAGTTTCTAAATAATAATGAAAATCTCATTGACGCATGTGATGGACATCAGAAATGTTTTGTGCAAAGCAGGAAAAGGGAAGGAAAAATGAGAGATGATGAATTTAAGGGAGTAAAGACACATAACATCCTACCCTGTCAGGGCTTAAACATTAGAGGGAAAATTTCAGGAAAACCTCTGTCAATAGTCTATAAAATTGCATTGTTCACATACAAAAACTGTGTTATACTGTTCTGTATTTTCAGATATGAAATTAATATTTAGTTCACTAGCTCTAGGTCATTACATAATCAGTTAGCAGTAACTAAGATAGATTTTTTTAGTAGTCATAAAATGAAAATATTCTTAAAAATAAAAAAAGAAGTTATTAATCATTGTTATGTAAAATGCAAATGTGCATAACATTTTTTTCTCTCCAGCCATTATTTCCAAACATTTTATGCCTTAAGACATGTTAATTATGTTGTATATATGTATATATGAAGATGATACTTAAATATTTTTAAATAAATGTTTGTCTTTCCCAGTACTTGTTGCAATGTTGGAATAGTGGGTTAAACAAAGGAAATTGTATCTTGCACACCGCAGGCTTTCAAGAAAAAGTAAAAAAAAAAATGGGGGGCCTGTGCCCCAGTAGAGCTTTATGTCTAGCAACGCCCCTGGTAACAATCCTTAATTTCACTGTTATGCAATCAATATAACAATCAATAGTTTGTGTCAATAGACAATCAATAGACATACCAATGCTGTTTGTCTGCAATGCTTCACAACATTACACCCAAAAGAATAGCATGTTGATTAAGTTTATTCAACTTACATTTTCACTTTATTTCCACCCTTAGGGGAAACATTTAAGTTGGAAAAAAAACATATATTTTTACCAATTACTAATTGAAGTAGGCTACTTTTTAAGATAAACCAACATTTCACTTTTTACATTTGATGGTATCCATAGACTTCCATGGTATTTTTTTCCTATTTTGAAAGTCAATCAGTACAGTCAACCGCGTTGTTAGCACCATTTATCAAAATATCCTCTTTTTGTTATCAACAGAATATATAAAACCACACTGTAAAAAAAGAAATACAGCATAGTTAAAACAACTTGGTATTGCAAATCACTTAAGCCTATTATTTAACTTGTAGTAAGTTGACATAACGTATAAAATCATTTTGAATTGTTTAACTGAATTTGTTTAGTTAAAGTAAAATAAAAATATATGAAGGGTTTGGTTCCATAACGCAATGAACAGCTTTAAAAAAAAGAGTTACCGCCAACATCAGTATTGTATCAGGTCAGTATTAAAAAGTAAATTCTTCATTTTACGCAAAATCCGATATCCGCTGTGTTATTCTGTCATCTTTTCTCCCTTTTTTCCAAACCGCAGAATGCAATAATGTCTGCGCTTTAAATATACACATAATCCTAGTTTTCCTCATCTACTATGTACTTTGTGATCAACAAACAAACAAAAACAAAATAGTAATTTTGATGGCATTGATAAACCTGTGGTGGTTTTCTGTGGCAGGGAAGAAACATAAGCCATCAAAATCTAATAATTTACCCGAGAGGCACTCGGTGAAGGACAAATGCCGGCTGTTGCTTGTTCTCACAGGACAGCATCAAACTTCTGTCATGCTAACACATTGACCCCAGGGGATCTTATGAAAAACTTTTAATTGTTTTACTAGAAGTCAAAGAAAATCGAGAAGGACCAAAACAATTTACAGCTGATCGCTGTCAAAAAAGTTCAGCGACGACGTCCCAAGAATGATAGACAATATTATTAATATAAGACAAAGTAAGTGTTTTGGTTAATGCCATTAATGTTTATTTTTATCGGTATATACCACTAGTCAATTAAATGAATATAACATGGCAAAGATGAATGCACATTTATATATTGATTTTGATAGATTTATAGCATTTTGATAAAAATAAACATGGATTTATTGCATTTTGTGGACAAAATAATCAGTTTTTATAAAAATCTTTGAAAATCATGTTATATATTTGAATTTTTAATGTTATTATAACCTAAAGATGCTATGTGAAAGTTTGTAACAGAAAAAAAGTGTTTTTCATCTTGACACTTTCTTGGTCAAAATGGATTTATTGTGTTTTGGAACCAAACTCTTCATATGTTGACTTGACATCATTTTTACAATACATGAACAACATGAGGGTGTGTAAATGATGACATAATTTTAATTTTTTGGTGAAGTTTTATAAATTCTGATGGTCTCGTGTCTCCCGGATGCAATGATGTGCTGATATGTTCACACAGCATCTGTAATCACTCAATGTGAAGGTGCAGCGAGCGAAAGCGTCTGTTAGCACGCACACACTTCTACTGACTATGTCAAATCGGGACAGTCTCACTCCATGATTAAACAAGTATCACTCGGATATGACAGGAAACATGTCATTACTCTGCTCAGCGCATTTACTTTTTGAAGAGGGGGTGGAATGTGCACCCATCTCAACAGAGCTGTCTCGCCAGGGAAAAAAGTGCCAATTATATGATTAAAGCCGTCTGTACCATTGACCTTTCTGCATAAGCTCAGCTTGCTATTACATTCAATCAAGAAAGGTCAGCTGCAAACGTGGATCCAATTTAAAAACAACTGTTTTGTCTTCTAGCTGTTTTGCTCTGACCCGAGAAAAATGTGTTATGCATTTATATGCAGGTGAACTGTCTTGGTGACATTTGTGACCTAGACGGAAAAGTGGTCTTGTACATTGTATGAGCTCGTTTTATGGTTGAGGATGTCACTATTTGAACTTGTTATGAAATTGCAAAGTATTTATGCGTTGATGCTGCTCATTTAAATCCATAATGCTCTACTTAACCTCTGCACACCACATCTACCGTAATTAATAATGAATTGAGGGAATTCTGACACTTCATCTCACCGGAAGTTCTGCGAGCACCATCTTCCACTGAGATGCGGGAATTTAGTTGACGCAAGCCTCAGTGGACCAGTAGTGTATACATTGGTTGTACACATATTATTGTGGTGCATTGTGGAGTCAACTCAATAATGTCCCCAATGATTTTGGACACCATTAAAACCGTGGTGTTCCCTCAAGTGCACTATATACTGTAAAGGTATGTGGCTATCTCAGACAACCACTATGTGTCCTTTTGTTAGCACGCAGACGCTGAGGTTTCTTATTTCTGCAATAATCGAGGTTCTCATGACAACAGACAGAATCTAGTCAGAGAGTGCATTAACATGCACAAAATAAGCAAATGTCTATCAAAAATCTGAAATAATATAAACATGTTCCATGCATTTCCACAGGATTTATTGCGTTCATTTTAGTCCAAGAAAAGAGATTTAAGTTGGAGATGATAACTCTCATCATTGTATACTTTGGGATTTGTAATTTTGCAGATTGTTAACATGTACACAATTACACACCTAAAGAAATGTAGAATCATAAAATGCAAAAAATTTGATGTTTATCTTTTACAAGCAAAGACATCGAAATAACCAAAACTGTGCAAAAAGGCATTAATAATGCGAAATCGGAATGCGCAGAAATCCACCTTTGCAGATTAAATTTTGCTTTAAGTTTAAGCCGTTTATGACCTTTCCCTGATAAAACTAAATTGTTACATAATTACATGACCTTTCACTTTATCAGTTTATTAAGCATAAACAGAGGAGGACTGTGCATGTACTTAGGAATCCATTTTAACTTTGACCATCACTTTTTTATCATTGTCTCATCATTTGTTTTGGTTTGTCAATCTGCTAAAACCTAAAGGTTTTATGCTTTCATCAATTTGATAGAGAAGTAATTTTTTAATTATGTCAGTGCCATTGACAGTGGCAGTGCCATTGTTTTGTCTCAATTAAGAATAATTCATTGAATTAAATAAATTACCCACTTTTATTTAACTTCTTAATTTCCCTAATATAACTAAGACGTAATCCTGGCTTAATCAAAGACTTGTCTGAGAAACCGCTCCATAATTGATAATATAAAGTTCAATAGCATTCGCTCCTCTAAATTCTAAAAAAAGACATTCAGTGTTTTTATGTTGTACAGAAGGAAGAGCTGATATAATGCAACATGGTTGAGAAACTCCATCTGCCTGCACACCGAGGTGTATGTCCTGATGTCCTCATGTTTAAAATAGATAAAAAGCTACATCCAACTCAACATACTCAACATGAGATAAAGATGTTTAAACCACGGAAGAAATCGCTGTTTAAAGATTTGACAAATAAAATAAACACACAACAAGGTGTTTTGACTGTTCTAATCAAAATGTGCATTGTGAAATTTCACTTTTGTTTTACAGCAGAATAACCATTCAGAGAAACATGTGATGTGAAGGTGTTTTATCAAGGCAAGTAATAGACATTTCACATAATTAATCCATCACTTGCTGTGAGGTCTTTACAATGAATACACCCAGAGTACAACAGCACAGAGTGGTGTGGTGCAATGTATGAACCATGTCATCATTATTAAGTGATGGGTTCAGCACCGTGTTTTGAGAAAGGGAGAGAGAGAGAGAGAGAGAGAGAGAGAGAGAGAGAGAGAGAGAGAGAGAGAGAGAGAGAGAGAGAGAGAGAGAGAGAGAGAGAGAGAGAGAGAGAGAGAGAGAGAGAGAGAGAGAGAGAGATAAGATAAGATTGTGGAAATGGTGAAAAAGTTGAGAAGGGAGACACTCAGTGGAGAAACAGCAATACAATGTAATCGCAGAGATCTATTGGGAAGTAGGATTATTGGCATTAAGAAAAGCTTTATATTGCCAAATGCACTACATATCCACACATACAATGTAATGTAGATTTTACAAACATTTTACAATGTACACACATCGTTCTTAACAAGTTATGTGCAGTAATTTTCCGGTTAGAAATGTTTTTTGTCCTTTATAAAAATGTATTTTGCAGTTAAGCAAAGTGAAAGTAATCTATAAATAGATTTAAAATACCATGTCAATTCTAATTTAGAATTGAGTAGAAATGGATTAGCTAAAATGCAGAAATAGTCCTCCAGGCTGACAGATGGCAGCAGTGAGGATTTCTGTTGTGAATGAGAAAATTAACAAATCAGCCAAATTCATAGTAATAGCTGAACCCTTCGGTATACAATGCTGGAGAACTGTAAAGATGGGCATTATTTCATCAAACTCTACACTGTAAAAAAAGATATCAAATCAACACATATTTTTGTTACTTTAACTTAATAAAATGAGTTACAAATGTTTAACTTAATTTTTTAAGTTCTGTCAACTTATAAGAAGTCAAACGAGGCATAAGGGTCTTACCTAGCAAAACTATTGTCATTTTTGACAAGAAAAATAAAAAGTATGCTATTTTAAACCACGACTTTTCGTCTACGTCCGGTCCAGCGTGACCTAACGTAAATGCGTAGTGACGTAGGGAGGTCACGTGTTAATATAACACAAATACATTAATTAGTATCATTCGACATACAACAACGTAGGAACGGTCCTCTTTTCAACACACTTGTAAACACTGGGGGGAGTTTCGCGTTCGTCCTCTGTGACCTCTTGACGTCATGACGTATTGCGTGGGGTCACGCTGACGCATCACGACCGGATCTAGACGAAAAGTTGTGGAAAACAGTTTAAAAAACTGTTAAGTGTTGAGTTAAGTATTAAATGTTGGGCTCTATTAAAGTCTATTAAAATGAGAAAAATCCTAAAATGTTTTCCTCAATAAACATAATTTCTTCTCGACTGAACAAAGAAAGACATCAACATTTTGGATGACATGGTGGTGAGTAAATTATCTGGATTTTTCTTTTAAGAAAATTGACTATTCCTTTAACATTAACAAAGATTAATAAATGCTGTATAAGTGCAGTTCATTATTAGTTCATGTTAACTAATGTAGTTAACTAATCTTAACTAATGAACCTTTTTGTAAAGTGTTATATCTTCTTAACATTTCTCAACATTTCTAGCATTTACTGGAATGTAAAGTCTGGGCATAGTGCCATCTACATAAATTTACAGTACTTGTTAGGGCATCTGCAGGCCATCTGGTCAACCTAAAATTACCTGGCAGATCACCAACACTAAATTCCTGTGCTGTTTACCAGTAGAAGCAAACATCAGTGTTGTTACAAACCTGCTCATCTTGTACTATTTCTACAGCAGTTATGGTAAAATATTCCATTAAAAACATATGCAGACAATAATATTTTATACACATCTGGTCCTTCATTGAACACTATGCTATCCAATCTCCAAAAAAAGCTTTGATGCAATTTAACATGCATTCTGGGGACTTGAGTCTACAACAGTGCCATTCGTTTTGTCACCAATGCCTCTTTTACACCCACCATTGTGATCTATATGAATTAGTGGGTTGGTCTTCTTTACCTACTCCACGGCTGACCCACTGGTAACATTTTATATATAAATCAATTTAGAGCTGCATAACGATTAGTGAAATACACTGTAAAAATATTTGTATAAATTACATTATTACTGGTAGCTATTTGCCAGTAACTTAGAGTAGATTGAAATTGATGTTATTTACTGAAAACGATTTGTTTAAAGTTAAATATACATTAAACATTAACAAGTCTTTATATTTACAGAATAAAACCAAAATAATAGCCTCAAGCAGAGTATCCTGGAAAACAAAATCTGAAGGAAAAAATGAAAAAGGTTGATGAGGATTTCTGGTTCCAAGAATGCTTTGCATGTCTTGTTGGAAGACTTGTTAATGTTCATTTAACTTTGAGCAAACTGTTGCCAGTAAATAACATACATAAGTTACTGGCAAACAGCTGCATGACTACAGCTATTTTTTTACATTCATGTAAAAATTTATACATTTTATTGCACATGATTTGTAAAATGACTAGATTCTGTTACTCAGTTGTTGTAGTATATACAGTAAATATTATTCAGTGTTATGGATTTACAATGTAAAAATATGTTATCATCTTACCCTCACAAGAGTATGATACAGGTAGTGTTACTATTTACACAAATCCCCTATGAACTGGTAATAAATGTTATGTTGATCATTTATTTTGAAGAGAAAATGTACTTATACAGATTGGGGCAGTTACTGCTGACTAACTAATATGAAAGTGAAAAAACGCATGCACGCACGCACGCACGCACGCACGCACACACACACACACACACACACACACACACACACACGGAGCAGTGGTGGGCAGCTATCCTAGTGCCAGGGGAACAATTAGGGTAAGGTGCCTTCCTCAAGGGCACCACAGTTGCAACACTTCTCAGACGGGGTTCGTACCAAGACCTAATAATCTCGATGCATGTGAGTTATCAGATGCGCCACTATACATACTGTATCACAATACAATATTACACAAAGCATCATATCCTTTTCACAAAATACATCAAAATTGTTAATGCTCAATCAATCTTCTAAATACAGTTTTATTGTGTAACAGTGCAAATAAATTACAATTAACTCTCTGTAATGATGAAAGTAGGCAGCGAATCCAAATACAGGTAAGGTTTTAATATAACAGAATTAAACAAGATGGCCCTTATTCAGAATTTCAGACTAGATTTCTACCGTTTTGTACTTAAGTAATTTATAAAACAGTTTGTATTTAAATAAACCTTTCCACACGTTCTTTAAACTAGTATCGAGTTAATGTGTTGGGAGCCTCCAACCATATTCATTCATTCTGAAACTCCAATCGATATTCCCAATTTTTCAGCAGAAAATCACTAAGATTCAATCTAGAAAAATTGTATAACTGCTCTGTATTTCTCAGGACATGCTGAGCTATGAACGGCAGGGCACTTTTATCCTGTAAGACACAGGGTGAGAAATAGCTCTTTAATGTGAAAGCACGTCCTCATGGTCAGCTCACGGTGGATAGGAGATAGAGAGAAGCTTCACCACTGCCAGTGATGGATGAAGTGTTAAAGAGTGAGGAGGAGAAATGCACTGTGGGGCTGTCGATGTTTGAGAAGAGACGATAGTGAGAGAGAGAGAAAGAGAGGAGCGAGGGAGAAGAGGAGGAGGGCAGGGCAGCAGAGGGTGTTGTTGATGATGCTGTTAGGAGCCTTACACTTCATAAATTACACTGAAGCAGCACCTCTCACAGAACAGGGTGATGAACAGGCACCGGCTCTGCTTGCCACTGGGGAAACTAACTTTATCTATTGTTGACAGCTCACAGTTTTTTTCTCTTTCTTTTCTATTTTTATGTATTTATTTCATTTTTGAAAGCAGACGTTTCATCTGTGCCTCACAGTTAAAGGGATAGTTCACCCAAAAATGAAAATTCTTTCATCATTTACTCACTCTTGGTTGTTACAAACCTGTATACATTTCTTTGCTCTGATGAACACAAATGAAGATATTTTGAGAAATGTTCATAATCAAACAGTTTGTTAGTTGTCTTTTTACCTATTATGGAATTGAATGGGGCTCAAAATATCCTCTGCCTTGTTTATCAGAACAAAGAAATTTATACAGGTTTGTAACAACACGAGAGTGAGTAAATGATGAAAGAATTTTCAGTATACACCAAACCAACTTCAAGTCACATTTCAGATGTACATTGGCAGGCATTAAGCGTAAGGTCAACAACAGGGGACCCAGAAAGTATTTCAACAATAGTCAGTCATTTTTCAAGCAAAATATTGTTTAAGTATTCATAAAACTAGTAATATATTGTTTTAAATTAACTACAATAAACTATAATTTTATTTCTTTGTGCTTCACAGATAATATATCCAAACAGTCATATTCTGGCTCCGATTTTCATGTTCTTTGAATGACATTATGTGTCATGCTCCAAACACGCATTACATTTAATCAAGATTCGAGGTATCCTCCATATGGGTGATTCTCACGAAATTATGAGGTGTCATGAAACATTTTGATAAAAAAAGTAAATGCAAAGTAAGAGTATCAAAATAAGAAGCATATACAAACATCTTTTCATTTACTATTTTGTACATGATTTAAAATGACATTATACAAACCAATTTTAAACTTTCATTACCGCAACATGTCCATGACTGGATTTGGGTTCTTTGACGTGGAAATATTTATAATTAAAAAATCTAAAAAATAAAAAGCTTCAGTGCATGTTATACTACAAACATTTACAGTAAAGAAAAATGTGGTATTTGGTGATCATTGGTAAATGCAGAGACAGTAATAAGGAATATAAATGTGTCCAAGACCAATTTTCTCATCCTCCGCAACAATTTTCAATCATTGTTTAAGACCTCAAGGAACTAACATTAAAAAAAAAAAATGTTTGAAAAGACATAATTGACTGTGACACTCAAGATGGCTACCCGGTAAGCAGTTCTTATTTTTTCTCTCCAGATAAAAGTTAAAATTTTGTTTGTCATAGTACCTAGACAACTTTTTAGTTCTCATTACCGAAACATGAGTTTGTAAATGCATAAATTTAATGTAATATCATGTTATGGTAATGATAATTTTTGACAATGATAATCTAAAATGTGTAAATAATTCTATAGGAAATATTTTTGAAATCCTCTAGAAATAATGGTTATAGTAAGTTCAGACCTTAATGTTATATGTGCAAAAAAATAGCCTTCAAGGGCTTTTTAAAAATTTGGATGCTGGACACCTTCTAAATCTGGATTTCGTGAGAATCACCCATATATGATGCATGCATATTTTTCACACTGAATGCAAGCAGAAAGGTGCTGGGCTCTGTTAGCAGCGAGTTCACTGGGAATGGATAACAGTGTACATGAAGTGCTTTGCCAGTCTCTAGTCTCTCGGCTGTACAGCGGCGCTTTCGTTTCATGGGACGTGTCAAGCAGACTGCACAACAACGCTCTTAAAAAAAAATGATGGAAAATTGAATTTTTTCACCGTTGTGGCACGCTCTTGCTTTAAACAACGCTTATTGATGCCTACACATGCCGGTCCCCGATGACCGTCCTCGGTCTAAATCGATAATATCAATCAGTGTGCTATACAAGCATTTCTTAGGAATTAACAGTACAGTATGACTAGCTTCACACAGGGTGATTTTTGCTCGGCGTGTAAATCATTCATTTAACAGTCATTGGGTTGCATTGGGCTGTAATTGGATTTTTGCACGGTTACATTCTCAGTTGACAGAGATTGTTGATAGTCCATAAAGATTTTAGACGGTGTGACATCTGAAAGCCTTTCTGCCCCGCTGTTCAGTCGTAACGTCTGTTAATCGATATGAGGAGGCAACACATTCAACAAGACTGATGGGCAAAATTCAAGCTGTTTCTTTAGCCTGCTGGACTTTGCTATTGATGTTCAAATAAATAAACGTTTTAGACTTTTTCATGTAATTGTCTCAATAAGAACCACAACCATACATAAACAGGTTGGATCAATGTGTGATTTTTATCCCTGCCCTGCCAGTGTACAGATACTCAACAGCTGTGGAAATTATCCTGGAATATTTTCGAAATTATTGGCTTCAGAGTAATCATGAAGCGCTTTCAAAGCGCAGGCCAAAAACATGGGGTTTGAAATGACGTCTGTGTCTCCTAAGGTAAACAAGCCAGCTTGCATTCATTATAGTGCTCTCAACTGGGCTTCAAATTTGTATTGACCAGCTGGGAACAAATAGGAACCTTTTTCCTCTATGAACTGACTGCATTTGTTCCAGTTTAGGATTGATTCTTAGTCACGGTTACCATGAGAGGTTGGCCAGGAAAAATGAAATTGCGTTATCTCAGTAAAATTGATTTGGAGTGTAAAAACTACTCGCTGGCAAATTGAGGCTACAGAACATACCAATGCGACCAACCAGGTAAGAATATAACATGGTAAAAATAGTATATATATATATATTGGGTGTTGAACTTAGGGTGCACTTTGCACGTAGGCAGTTCGGCATACAGCAATCCAGACCCAACGGACCAACAAATGTTTTTCTTATTGCTTTATTAACCATAATGAACATACCTAAAGGTTTTTTGGTGATGAATTCTGGTGAGCACATCAGTGCCATTCAAAACCCAAAGCGCACCTGTTCCATATAAAATGTCTTCTAGTTCCTTCCGATCTTTAAAGGTATAGCCCACCAAGAAATGAAAAAAAAAAAAAACATTATCGTTTACTTTCCATTATGCTGTTCTTAACTCATATGACTTTCTTCAATAAAGAAGAAACAATGAAACTGGATGGGAAGCAGCGGCTGTGAAGCTCCAAAAAATGAATTCCATTCCAGTGGTCATCCTTCATTTTCATGGTATGTCAAACAGCACCTATAAAAAATTTTTGGGGGCGAACTATTCCTTTAAGTCAGCATTTCGTGGTACTGTGAGAGCAGTGGCATATATCAAGTGCTTGAATGTTTGAATGCTCATGGTGCAGCAGAGGGCAGTAGCAGAACAGAAATGATTGGTATCTCCTTTCATCTAACTCTAGAAAAGCCATCTCACCCTGGCGGAGGTGACGAATGATACCATGCCTTTCACACTCTTCAAAGTAGCTTAGATTTATGATGTCAGCGGGGTGAAAAAGCCCCTATGCTTCTCGTGTTCGACAAAATCAAATGTGTCTGTGGACATTGAATTGGTGTTTTGGAGGCGCTTCGGAAAAAAATGGTTCTCGTGGCCTTGATCTCGTCAATGTGGGGGCTCTCGTGAGTCATAGCTCAAGCTTTTAAAAGAGCCGGTGGAAGTTGACGTGAGGTGAACAGATAACCGAGGGCTACGTCAGGCAGAAACGAATTTGAAGACGAAGTGTAACTAAGCCCATCTCTAAAAGAGATGAAAGACTGGTCTGAAGAAAACTGAAATTGGAACTTAAAACAGAAAAGAGGGGGGAAAGATGATGAATCACAAATATAGATTGACTGTATCCAGGGCGTCATGCACCAGCGACCCCCCTGTGGCAGGTGGGTTCATTTCCATAAAACTCTGCGGCCGACATCTGACAAGAGAGAAAACATCTTCCACAGCTCCAGAAGAACGCTGAAGAGTCCCAGGATGTGGAGCTATTTCTTTATCGCTGCGTAAGGGTTGCATGTCTGCACATATAAATGTTTATGAAGAGAATTGTGGCTTTTCTCTGAAATGATAAATTGGGGCCCAAGATTACATTAAACTACGTTGAGAAAAATGCAAACATTCAATCCAGTTTTAAAAATGTTTTGCTACAACTCATACATTATCAAGGGACATTAAAAATGTTGTTTTGTATATAGTATACAGTATATACAGTATGTAATGTATATTATGTTAGCTTATTTTTATGCACTAAAGTGTTGTTTTACACTAAGGTGCATATGAAAGAAAGTTGGTGGAATGGAAAGTCCTGACTGCTAAAGAGACCATATTCATGTAGCATTTCAACTTTTCATTCCAACTGTAATATTGATAATATTGCTTATAATTTTAATAAAATGCACAATATATATAAGTTATCACTGGGACGTATTTCTTTGTATAGAAGATATTGGTACCAAAAGAGGTACATATTAGGACCTTTTTGAAAGGTACCTTCCTACTGACATTTTTTTTTACTTTTTTTCTGAGAGTGTAGCAGCTAGGGGCCATAAACAAACTTCAAAGGGGGCCTCAAGATGATTTAAAATTATTCAAGCATTAAAATAAATGAAAATCAAGATATTCCTTTGGGTAACACTTTACTTGAAGGGGCGTCCATAAGACTGACACGACACCTTCATAATCATGACATGGCACATGTCATGAAAATAAAGGAGTTTTTATGCATGGTTATGACAACTATCATTAAGTGTCATTTGTTCAATTATGTCATTTTTAATGCAAATATGACATTGTTTGAGATGTCTCTGTTATAACCAAAAACTTGAAATTTACCAATGCATCATAACTTGTCATGAAAACTTAACATTACCAAGACAACATAACTGACCACTTTTTACCAGTGATAAAAATTTTAGGTTACACTTTATTTTGATAGTCCACTTTAGACATTCAACTAACTATAAATAACTTAGCAACTACATGTCAACTAACTTTCAATAATTTGCAACTATACGTCAACTAACTGTCATTAGAGTATTAGTAGACAGTAAGGGTTGGGGTTAGGGAAGAGGTTTGGGTTAGTGGAATAAGTTGACATGCACCTGCAAAGATACTTATAGACAGTTGAATGTCTGTTGAGATATCATCACAATAAAGTGTTAGTAGATATTAAGCAGAATCTACTAATTCTCTAAAGATTGGTAGTTAATAAGTAGTTGCAAAGTAACTTATAATTAGTAAAATGTCTAAAGTGGACTATCGAAATAAAGTGTTACCAAATTTTATTTGTCATTAAAATGACATTAAGTGTTAATACTCTGTCAAATAGTTTTTTAACAACGTCATGAATATTCTTCAGTTTATATTGTTTTTTTTTAAGTTTCATGTTTTAGAGAAATAAAATCAATCATTTAATAATAATAATAATAATAATAATAATAATTAAAATTGATGAAATTATATTTTATGGCATTTGGAGACCGATTTACCCTAAAATGAAAACAGTACAATAATGGAAGCCATGCAGAGTTGGATCCATATCACGGCAAAGTTAATTACATTAAATTAAATTGTTTAAATGTTTTGTTAAATTCCGGATCAACATTGGATTTTGATGTTGGGCCAAAGTTGGATTTTCACGTCAATACCCAATGTTGGGCAGATGTCAAGATAAATTAAGACCATGGCCTTGCACAGACATTGTGAGGGGCAGTGGCCCAGACAAAAAAAAAAGGGGGAACTAAGGAGGGTGGTACTATTAATATGGTTTTAAAATATGATTAGTATTACTAGTAACAACTAAGACAAGTGATTATAATATACTTAATAACAAGAATTTAAATGTGACAAACTGCTAAATATTCTATATGATTTACCTACTGGCTTGCTGGAGCTTTGAATCCATATTTGCAATGTTTAAATGCCTTTAGCAGCATCCCTTTCCACTTTGTTTTCTTATTTGTGAAGGCATTGTTTTTTTTTTTTGTCTCCAAAGTGTGCCAACAATCACAAATTTGGTGATATTTATGATTGGGTATTTTAATTTGATAATACGAGCATTGCAATTTTAAGAATGTGAATATTTTGTTGTTACTGACAGCACACATACAAATCCGTAAAAAAACAGACAAAGTACTGTGTAAATATGAAGGAATTTTCCGTATTTATGTTTTACAGGCGTTTTGCCTGTTTTTTTAATAACATGTTGCATTATGGGTGCAATAACCCCTGCTGCAATCTTTCACTTTTGCCTCTCTATCACCATCTCTGTTTGAAACCTAAAATTACAACTTGCTTGCAGAGTTCTTTTCTAACATGGATGATGTTTTATTTCTAAACAAATGCTGTCAGAACAAGATAGAAGTGTTCAACTATTCCAGCATCCACACATGTGATTTAGTAGACAAATCTTCTTTCTGATGTGACGTGTAAGTCAAATGGATATTTACCACAACATTTATCACATTAAATCTACAGTTTGTGTTTGTTTTAGATTTCTTTGAAGTCACCATTACTGTGATTAGTGTTCCCTTTAGTTAGGCTTTTGTCCCTTGACTTTCGCAGAACTAACTCTGCTCTTTTAGCATTTCAGTGTTTTTTGCTTTTAGCAATTGGAACTTGTTTGTTGCTTGAGGAGAGGTGTCTATCATGTCATCTAAGCTTGATTGTTTTTATGTTATGCTGCCTTACATTTAAATATGAAATGATTAAATAAGAATAAAGAACTGAAATGTATGAAACTGACACTGTATGCTGATCTAAAAACACACTGTATTGAATAAGATTGCTGCAAATGTGTCAGCTGTGGTTTTTGCTTCCGAGAGACATCAAAACTTTGGATACAAATCTCAACGATGGTGAAAGTAAATGGTAAGAAAGAGGATTCTACAATCCTGGTACCCAGCATGCATTGCGGCATGAAGCTTTGTTGTTGATTGTCACCATTGTTGATTGTGTTCTATAAATCTACAGAATGATCAGTTTTTGAATAAACGGAAATGGCTGTAAACATAACGGAAAACGAACCGGTAATTTTCTGCCAGGACATTAACCGTTTTTTTACGGATTATTTTTTTTTAGAGTGTACATCTCGGAGATGTCTATTAGATGTCTGCATTTACATCTGCAAGATGTTGTTTTTTGATTGTTTGCTCATCTGCAAAACATGTCTGAGTTGTTTCCTAAAAGATGTCATATAGACATATTGAAGAAGTCTTTGATTTAGAATGTAAAACAGCTCTTTAGCAGACATTTAACAGATGTACCTGTTTGCTTGTTAAGTTGTTAGCAATTTTAAAGGACATAGAGCAAATCATTACCGACCGAAATACAAAAACAAACTACCAAATTTACTAATTCAGCTGATTAACAACTGAGGCAAGACCGGACACAGATTGTGAAAGATGCAGTGGAGTGGCAGGGAAAAGTTGAAGTGAATTAAGTAAAAGTAAAAGCATTGATTTTAAATTGTACTCAAGTAAAGTAAAAATCTCCAATAATAATACTTAAGTACAGTAATGCAGTAAAATTACTCAAGTACTTTACACCTCTGCCCGAAGTTAGCTTCCGGTCTGTGTTCGGGGCTGGCTAGTGCTGAGGTGTGGAACAAACACCTTGTCGAAAATAAAAATGTTTTGGTTTCCTAAAGATCAGGGGAGAAGGCGATCACTGGTGTGCAAAGAGAGATTTGGCAGCCAGGTAAGAATTCAAGGATCTGTAGCTAGCAATGTACACAGTAATGTTAGCTCAGTTTAGTAGTGATACAGTACGCTTTAGCTTTGATTTGAAGAAACATAATTTATTCGTTATTTATTTTGTCACGGTCCTGTCAGACATCTGTGCTAGATGTAGGTCTGAGTGCATCTGGCAGGACCGTGATAGTATTATGTTCTGTGTGGGGACATGTGGAATCACATTGTGTGCGTGGTTTCCACATGTTCCCGGTGTCTTGTTGCTGTCATGTTCTTGCCAGACCTTAGTATAGGTTCAGGTCTGTGTTAGAGAGCAAGATCATGGCAGCATTGTGTCTACGTGGGAACACGTGTGTTTCACATCATGTCTGTGTAACACGTGTTCCCAGTGTTTTGTGGCTGTCATGGTCTTGCCTGACTCTGGTTATAATCCAGGTCGGATGTTGGCAAGATTATGGCAGCATTGTGTTTATGTGGGAACACGTGTGTTTTCACATCATGTATGTGTGACACGTGTTCCCAGTGTCTTGTCACTTTTACCCTACTCCCTTATGTACTCGTGTCTTAAGTGATTAACTAGGTTCACCTGTTCCCCATTGATGTGCTGTCTATTTAATGCCCTTGTGTTCTCTGTGTGGTGTGCGTGCGTTGTCGTATTCAGTGTTTATGTATCCTGTGACCTGTGCAGTTATTTCCCGTGTTTGTGTTTCATCACAGTGTTTCGGTTATCTTCTGTTTTACCCCCTCGTGGGTGTTTCTGTTATCCCTTTTGTAAATAAATCATAGTTATATTTTTATACATCTTTGCGTTTGGGTTCTCCTTTTGTTTTCCACTTCCCGGTGTTTAACTGGTCGTGACATATTTTGCATGTTATCAAAAATAATGTCAAGTGAAAAGGTGAAAAAGTTTGGGCACCCCTGTTCTATACTGTTCCTAGAAAATCATATCCCATCATCACACATCTTTTTAAAAATCAAATTAACACTAGGCTATATATCATCAGTTCTTCATCTCACATGTATGTGATTCACAGCGCTGATTGTGATAAATTACCATGTGAATTACATCTGTTGAAGAAAAATGTCTTGCTAATTGCCTGAAAGGGCAGATGAGTCTCTGTTAAATCCACACATAACTCTGCCTCTACACATTTCAAATACCGGCTTGCTTGTTAGACATGGACCAAGCCATCATTCTCTTATACGAGTGAATTATTATCTTTCTCAATTTGAAATCAGCTTCAGCAAACATATCTGTAGGGGGGGCTGTGGCACAGTCTACCGCAAACTGACTGTCGACATCTTTTAGGATTGCCTGAGTGAAATGGATTATCATATGAAGAGTTTCGTCGCAAAACGGGATAACTCTCGTTTTTTTATTTTTTTTACAGAAATCTTGTTTTTTGGTTGTGCATTCAAATTAATATCAATTCAACTGCAGTTGGTTTGTTTTGATTTAAACCTTCATAACTTAAAAAATACAGCTAAGTAGCACCATAAAACAAAATAATAACATGATAACATAATAATAAACATGTTTTGACAAAAATGTTAAAAACTGATTTATCTCGTTTTGCAACGAAACTCTTCATATGTAGTTATATTGAAACATAATAGAAAGGTCAAAACAGCATCAACTTGAAAACCAGTTATTTGTCATCAATTTTAGCTTTCCAATCATCAAGATATTTGCTGGTTACATTAGTTTTTGATCATCACTGTAAAAAATACAAAGCATTTTTGTCAAATCTACAAATATTTTTATGTTACTTTAACTTACATAAACATACATTTAGAGAGCACCTATTGTCTGATTCACATTTTTTTATTTTATTTTATCTGGTGTGTAAGTGTGTATTAGTACATGTTAACGATATGCAAAAGGTACAAACCCCAAAGTAAATGATGACGCGAGTTATCGTCTTCAACGTAAATCTCTTTTCTAGGACTACAACAAACACACGGATTGTAGGCAACAGTTTACTTCCTGGGATTGGTGATGCACTGCAAAAAAATGACTTTCTTACTTAGTATTTTTGTTTTGTTTTCAGTAGAAATATCTAAAAATTCTTAAATCAAGATGTATTTTCTTGATGAGCAAATGACCTAAGAAAATAAGTCTAGTTTGTACAGTAGACAAAACATATCAAATATAAGCAAATTAGTGCTTAAAACAAGCAAAAAACTTGCCATTTCTTGAATTTACTTAATACAAGAAAAAATCAACAAAATGTTTTATTACATTAGCAAATTTGTGCTTAAAACAAATAAAAAAAATCTACCAATGGTTTTGTCTAACAACTAGACTTATTTTCTTAGGTCATTTGCTCATCAAGAAAATACATCTTGATTTTAGATTTTTTTAGATATTTCTACTGAAAACAAGACAAAAATACTAAGTAAGAAAGTCATTTTTTTTGCAGTGTGTAGACAAGGTCGACATTATCATAATTCCTCCCGCTTGGTCTCACAGCCTGTAATTTAACTCCTGTTAGCAACTAAATCTTTCAAACATGGTAAGTAGCATCACATTTCCTGCTGACGTCAGAGGTATTCAGATCAATCACAACGTACAGATTAGCTGGCCAATCACGGACACAGAGCTTTTTAAATCAATGTTTTTCAGAAAGAGAGTGAAATCTGGAGCTACAAAAATGTATGGTAGTGGAAAATAATGTTTTTTTTTCAACATAAACCACGCAAACACATTGTATAATACCAAATACACAAAATAACGTTGTCTTTTAGCAATGAAATAGGTGCTCTTTAAACAATTTCAACTTGATTTTATAAGTTATGTCAACTTGTCACAAGGCAAAACTTAAAATAGTAGGTTAGACTTGCAAAACAAAGTTGTTTGAACTTCATGCTGCATTTTTTTTTTACAGTGTACACGTCTGTCCTTCAAATTCTATTTGATAAACAGAACCACACGCTCACATCTAAGGACAAGAAGCCCGTTGAGTGACCTGCGTAAGCATGTCATTGATTTGTTATTACCGATAACCAATCCCACAGCCGAATGCTGGACAACATTGACAGGCGAACTGTGACTGGTGAGACAGATTGATATCCAACTTACCTGGGTCAGCGGGTTCCTAATTCATTACAGTCAATTGCTGTCTGTACTAATTGAGTCACAGATCACTGGTGATAAGGACAGTGCTGTGTACAAAGAAAACAGACGCTTAAGCTGTTGTCTCACTTTAGTGAGTGATTTGGCATAATGAGGTCGTACCTAATGTTTTCTCACTGCTTGCAGGCGGTATTATAAACTTCAGTGGAAAAACAATCAAGCAGACGTTCTTTAAGCACATGCTTAAACATCATTTTTTTAAGGTTATTTTTCACTTGCTATTCGAGTTTATGAAATACTTTCTAATTTTGTGATGGATCTGTGTGGATTTTATAATAATAAGTATTCAGTGTAGCTGTTCCGCCAACATGAATGAAAGGAGTGCCTGAATTTTCATCTCAGTTGAGAAATGTGAATGCTCTGTGATGTACTGTAGCTGTGGGAAACTTGCTGTAAATTTGTACACAGCAGGAGTCTCTGTGTGCATTGGCTGCACTCTGGCAGATAATCTGTTCCACTTGTAAGGTGAAATATTGTGTTGATTATGGAGATCCTGTGTGCATCTATTCGTAATAGAGGGCATAGTATTTTCAAGTTTTTAGTCAACTGTAATCTTGTAAAAGTCAAGTGTGTCATTTTAGATCGTTTAAGTAGATTTATATTTGTCCAGTTTGCAGACTTGGGTGACCACTGTTGATTCACTATTATTATAGGTGCTAGGGGTGGGCGATAAACCGGCAGACAAAATTAACCGGTAGAAATTTGTCAACCGGTAGAGATTTTGGACTATCGTTTCTATCGAGGTTACGTGCCCACGTCACGCTCCTGTGCGTGTGGTCGCGAAAACGTAAAGTTTATACACGTATTTAAGCACTGCAGTTTTAAAACAAGTTATTTTAAGCCATTGAAACACAGACAACAGATCTGTATGCGTGCGTTCTTTCTGTGTGTCAGGAGCGGACAAGTCGCGCAACCGCTGCTCTTTCTGTCTGTGAGGAGCGCGCAAGTCGCGCGACCTCTGCTTATTAAGCTCGTGAGCATTTTTCCCGCTTTATTGGCCTTAAATACACATATGCGTCAAAATTCCCGTCTTTGCAAGCATTATCATAAACACGACCAGTAAGGTCTTAAGAGAAAGTAAACAGCTAAAAGAGAAAGCGCATGTGTAACAGTGTATTGGTTCCGGACTTTGGTCTTAAAGGGGAAGTTACCTAATTTTGCTCCTGTCTGTCACTCGTGTTAATCAAACAGCATTGAGAAAAAAATCTCTCGCTCCTGATTAAATCACTTTTCTACCTTAAATAAAAATATATATAGGCCTATACATACATGCATAATTATTTATTATCATTCTTATTGACTGTGTATCTTCAGAGAGCTTGAGTTTTGTTTGTTTTTATCTTCTTTCTATGGTTGTATATGTTTTTTGTGAGAATTATGAACATTTCTATGGTATTAAAGATTTAAACCTTATTAAAACATAAAAAACTTTACCGTGATACATATCGTTATCATGATATAAAATTAATCCTATCGTGATAGAAGATTTTGGTCATATCGCCCACCCCTAATAGGTGCAATGTGGGACTTTTAGAAAGATATCTTGACAGAAATGAAATGCAATATACATAACTATATTATCAGTGGTGTAAAAAAAACTTAATGATCTGTATTGTTTTTATTACCTTGAGAATAAGCCGTTTTTATTTACATACATACCTTTTTATCCCTTACATGATTGTTGCCATCATGTTTCTACAGTAGCCCTAAACAGACAAACTGTTCAGAGTGTGTTTCATTCCTACGTTGTCTCAGACGATGACATGTGTGTCCTGTGGCAGCTACCGTAGCTTCACTATGCTTTTCGAAATTGAGGGGTGAGCTGTTGGTTGCAATTCGCAATCTCACGGCTAGATGCCGCTATAAACCCACACTGAACCTTTAGGTCAGATTACCAGCGGACGACGGTAAATCCAGGTGTGAACAGGTTCTGAGCCGTTTTGAGCTCGTCCAATTTGGACTGCAGTCAGAGCACTCATGTGGTCGAATATGTGGTCGCTCATGTGGTCGAATATGTTTGAACAGCCACAAAAGACTGATCATGCCTGATCTCCACCTATTGATCTAGTGTAATGTACCGAGCACAATGTTTTTCCATCGGTCCTGGCTTCAAGTGCGAACCCACAGTGTTTGTCAATGTTAATTTTGACAGCAAATTCTGATTTAGTCTTAGTCTTAAGGGGATCGCACACCGGCCGCGCCGCTCAGCGCCGCGCAGTTCTAAAAAAATCGAACAAAGTGTTTTCTATGAGTATACGCACACCGGCGCCGGCAGGTGGCGCCTGTCCATGCCGCCCAGCTGTGACTCAGGAAGTTGCTCAAATCCCTGTCGCGCCACACAGCGCCACTTACATAGTTTAACATTAAATAACATCATATTTGTCCCAAATCATTAACGATTAACATTGGCTGCTAATGTATATTTTTTCATTTTGAAGTAGACCATATCTGACAAAGCTTGCGCTATTTAATGTGCACTTCCGGTTTATAATACCTCCGAGTTGTCCTAGATGCGACGCGGCGCGACGCTGAGCTGCGCGGCTGGTGTGCGATGCCCTTTAGTCTTTTGAATAACACACCATTTAGTTTTTGTTTTATTTTAGTCATCTGAAATCTTTTACTCTTAGTCTAGTTTAGTCGACTAAGTGGCGGTTTCACAGACACACACGCACACACATGTATGCTTACCTTCGCATGTATTTCTGAATGAGTTGTCTTTACATGTCCTCGTACCGGGTGAACTGTAAAAGTTAGCGTGTTGCTAACGAGCGAAGTCAACTGAAATCAGTCAAAGCTGTGTAACTAAGACTGTACAACTAAATATAATGTAAACAAAATAACTGTTGTGAAAACGAACTTTGCCGCAGATTTTTTTAAATTGCTCTGCTGCTTCTGCATAGATCAACCAACCCTCAAAGATTCGCTCTAATTGGATTTCTTTCCAGCTTGTCGCACAAAATGAGTAGTTCTGATTGGAACTCTTCTCCATGCGTCCAGCCCTAACATTTATGCCTTATTTTTAATTGTTGACTAAAGTCACGGTTATATTTCATTACAGTCTTGGTCATCATATCTGACTTTTATTTAGTTCGTTGACGAATATTTTTCATCATAGTCTTCGTCAACAAAATTAACACTGGTGTTTTTTTGTGATCTTTAGGCTGTCATTGCCTCTTTCATTTTTGTTTCAATTGAGAGTGTGAAAGTTGCGCAACCTTATTTAATCAATTGCTCTGAATTACCTAAAAAAGCTCATATATACATATACAAAATGCTGTGCAGCATTTTTACTAACAACACAAGCAGTGATACTCTGACATAATATTAGTGCTCATTAACTTCCCATCATAACCCATCGTTTCTCGTTTTAATAAAAGCAGATGGACTCGCCAAGAAGTCCTGAAGTGGTTGAAAGTGGACAAATTAGTCGGATAAAAAAACAGGCATGTGTCTTTCTCGTCCACTTGAGATCCGATCGACCAAAATGTATCTTAATGCAAGGGGTAAACAGGGCCAAAGATAAGCCAGTAAGCAACTCCGTAGCAACCATGTGGAATACCTTAGCAACCATAAAGCAGAACTCTAGCATCAACCCAGAGTACCTTTACAACCTGTAAAGAACTTTGCAACACCATGGTAACTACCAACCACACATATTTTGGCAACCAAATTTGCATGTTTTGCATGAGCAAGCAATCTGCTACTGCACTAGCGGTGCAGAAATGACACACATCCCCTTTAAGAGGATGATGCAAAATATAATTACATCAGCATTATCCATCATGCAGGTTATACAGCCTTAATCCCCTAATAAACACCTTGCGTTTCATTTCAATAATCTGGATGATGATACTTGATGTGATGTGAAGGGATTGTCATATATAGATTGTCAACAGTTCAGTTCGATTTGATGTTGTTTAAGCAGATCTTTACCCTCCTGTCTCTGTGTCCTCTCCACATGAAAACTGATCCTAGCATTGAGACCCAGAGGAGCTCAAGTCACCAGGACAAGGCATGCGGCCAAAATCCATCCCCACACCACCGCTCCATTTGTCCTCATATCCTGCTCGACACATTCCATGAGGACAGATACATTCTCACCTTTGTGGCAATATAAAGGAAATTCAAAAAGTATATCCTTTTTATTGCCTCAAAGCCACTTCAACATTTCAGGTTTTACAAGGAATGTTTGCACTGTTTGTAACATCTGTGGCGTAATTGCAACACAAGATCACTTTTATATATTAAAACAAAAAAATGCACTGCTTGTGAAACCCAATCAAATTCATTTTGTAATCTACTGTTTTCTACATAAAATCATCCTATTTAACAAAGGAATTCATTTGAAACTAAATCTAAATATCTTTAATATTGACTGAATAAGTTCATGTAAAAGATTGAAATTGATGATTGAATTCAAACTTTGATGCTATCAACATTAGGTTATGAGATTTTAACCTGGATTTGACAGACAGAGTTGCACGGAAGTTTAACAGAGGAAGTAGAATGCATTCCACCTATATAAACATTGAAGTTTACATGCAAAAATATCAGAGAAAAAAATCCATCTACTCCGGTATTGCACATGTGCCACAATATTTGTTTGTTTTACAAACCAAGGGGAAAATAAATTTTTTTTTTCTATTTCTGTATGAATAACCCACTGATAAATGCAATAGGCTAAACCCAAAGTTTTATGTGACACGCAAAAATGCGCAAAATTATAAAAACATAACATACAACAAGTTGAGTTGCTTATATTTTTTCTGTTATGTCATGAACAATCACTATATATACAGTACTGTGCTAAAGTCTTAGGCCACCACCACCAAATTTGTTGTTTTAGAAGTTTTAATGTCCATCCATATATATTTTTCAATCTATTTTATGAAGATACAATCAGAAAATACAGGAAATGTGTACAAATAAATAAATAAATAAATGTTCAGGACTAAATGTTTTTTTTATGGATCGTCTGTGTTTAGTGTGACCTCTTTTGACACTAAACACATCTTGAGCGTTTTTGAGCAAAATGAAGTAAAAAGACTATTTTTTTTTAATTAAAAATTAGGATTACATTTTTTAGGTTTAAGAGATCCTGCAGTTTTCTTGCAATTGCTCAAGCGTAAGGGACGTTTACCCTAAAAACTTGACACATCAGTTTACATTTTTTTAATACAGTTTTTAATACTTTATACACATTTCCTGTATTTTCTGGATTACCAAGTATATGATCATAACACTGCAAAAACAACAAATCTAACTCTGGCATGGTGGCCTAAGACTTTTGCACAGTACTGTATATATATTCAGTGAAGTGTTTATTGTAGCCACTATGTACCGATTGTGTGAACATCTTTCACATTTTATTTTTAAACATTAAACCTATTGTATTTTACAGTTTTTTGTGTGTTTTATTTTTGTTGACAGTTCATTCTTTTTAGATTTTACAATCTCATAGAACAGCTGGAAGGTTCCTGGGAGCCCTTAACATTTTGTTTTTCATTCCAGGAAAAATAAGGAATCTGTTTTTGTAAATCAGTGAATGTTATTTTCAAGAGTCGCAGTTTGCTATTGCTATTTATTTTTATTGTAATAATAATATATTCAAATTAAACGCTACCTGTTTTTGTGTTGAAATGGGTGTTCATATGAACAATACAAGTATCACTTTGTTAATTTTATCTGAATTCTAAAAAATAAAGTTTGACAATAAACTTTTATACTGGGGTGGTTTCCCAGACAGGGATTAGACTAGTTATACACTCTAAAAAATGTTTATTTTAGTCTCACTCTATAAAATGTTGGGTTGTTTTTAACCCAGGTCTGGGTAACTATTGGACAGAACACATTTCTGGGTTAAAATGACCCAAATAATGGGTTGTTTTAAACCAACTGTTGGGTTGTTTCAACATGATTGATAAACAATAACCCAGCAGTTGGGTAAAAACAACCCATTATTTGGGTCATTTTAACCCAGAAATGTGTTCTGTCCAATAGTTACCCAGACCTGGGTTAAAAACAACCCAACATTTTATAGAGTGAGACTAAAATAAATGTAGCGGTAAGTTCACACGGGGGCTTAAGCGTAATGCTTTCCATTCGCTTTCAATGGGTGACGTCATGTGTTGGCGAACTGAATTGTGGATGTGTCGACACCGCGTCACTGCCGTTGCTCGGGGCAGAAGTTGAACATTTCTCAACTTTTCAAGCGGCAACGCATGCATCAGCCAGTCAGATCGCCTTATGCAGATAACCTAGGCAGAGCCAGCAAATTATGTTTATGGAAGACCGGAGCATTTGTTGCGGCCACTGTGATTGCTATTGGCCATGCTTCAGACAAGCCTTCCTTCGAACGTTAATGCTTTCGTCCGTGTGAATGTACCATAGAGCTGTCCAAACTGCAAACAAATTTCACTGACATATCTTAAAATACATCAGTGCCCTTTGTTTTGCCTTACCAGATATGTTTTTAGTAATGCATGTTCTTTAAAACTAGTCCTGGTATAAGCTAGTCTGGGAAACCACCCCTATGTCTTTAAGTATTTGTTACTCAATGAACATTAAGTAGATACTGATAATGAACATGAAGTAAATATTATATCGTAATAGTCAAATAGAAAACACTATGCAAAGATGTTGCATTTGTTAACTACATGAAATGAATGTTAATAAATCAACAGATATATAATTATGCTTTAGTATTTTCAGATATTGTTTTCAAATAAAAATCCCATTAAAATTTATGTAAAAATAAGAACGCTACAAAAAACATATACTGTATATGGTTCAACATCACTTCCGGCCTAAGATGTGTGGATTGTGTGGCCTAAAATGTGAGGCGCTGCAGGGCAGTTGGATATATCTCAAAACCGTAGAAACAAGTGTGATACTGATCCACACGTATGTGTTAAGCTGTTGGTTTGTTGTCTGTATCTCTGGCAGTGCTATGTGCCTCGTCTGTCACCGTCATTCACTTTATCTTGCTAATTTGAAATCGCTGCAGCTTTGGGTTGATTCCAGACATCTAAATGTCATAGAGGATCACTGTAATTATCGCTGGAGAGCCGCGAGCCTGTCGCACTTTTGCTTGGGAATTTTAAAGTGCAGACAAGACCAACAGTCTTAATTGACTTTTTCAGCTTCAGCCTCATCATCATAAAAGAAAACCAATGTGTGAAAATGATCGGAAAGCTCATTTAGTGACTTTGACATCAAGCGGCTGTGGATTAATAAATATCTTATGTCAATCAGTTTCGTTCCTGAGAGCAGGTCCGGATATTTTCACTTATAGGCATATTAAAATATTGCACGCATTGATTAAGAAAATAAAATCTTGCACTGTCTAGGCACTTAAAATGACCTTTTCATATTTGCTAAAACTTTCATTCAGATGTGCTTAACATGACATTACGGAAAGGTCATTGCTAGATTGAAGGCACAAATACCTTTATCCAAGAATTTCAGGAATTTAATGAAAATAACCTTTGTGTTCATACGGTTCAAACTTTATATTAAGTAAGAGGTTTCTTAAAGAGACAAGAGCGTCCATGCATGTGACAGAAAACAGAGAGCAAATTACGTTCTGAAGCTTATATTTTGGCTAATTTAGTTTGTGTCTATAGCTGATTTCGAGCGACTGCCCTGGCCTACCACCAATACCCGTGATTGACTTCAATTATAGGCTTTGGGGATTAAGTTGACCCAGGGTGGAAGTAAATCGTCTTGCTTTGCATATATAAATGAGTGGCTATCAATCCTTTATCTCATGGTAGAATCAGATTTCTAAACGCTGCTGAAGAGGATTGATCAGATGAACACGTTAAGTGAGCCAAGGGCATTTAGGTAAATAAAGACAAACAATGTGGTATCAAACAGCTCATATCAACACCGTTGCCGAGATGACTCTTAAAGGAATTGTTCACCCCGAAATAAACATTTTGTCATCATTTATTCACCCACATGCCTTTTGAAAATGCTAATATTTGCTTTCTTCTGTGAAATAAACAAGAAATATTAGGTAGGATGTTCTGAGCTTCTGCCGAGCTTACTGCTCCTTTCCAAATAAACCCAACCCCCTTGAGGCGTACCGCGGGCGGAGCGAGTCACGAGCAAGTAACACACACAAAACATTATCCCACTAACTCTGGATAATTTATGATTCACTACATGCTCATGTAGTTATAGATATATATGCACTTACTCGATGATTTCCAACAAAACACCAGTGGTGGCTCGCGGTTGCTCATCCAAGAGGCGCAAATTCAAAATAAGTGTTCGGAGTGTCGTGCGCTGCTCTTGTTTTCAAAATATTTGTTCGTTGCGTCAAGTGAACCATGTGCATCATGTGTTTTGTCAAGTGTCTGCTGCACACACGTCAAAACAGTTTATGATAAAAGAGACGCTCACGTTCACAAAATACACACAAGGCACTCCCTTAACAGTAAACTCTGATTACACATGAGATTATAAGAGTATCTGGCAAACGTGAGCATTTCTTTTATCACAAACCCTTTAGACGCGTCTGCAGCAGGCACTTATTTTGACAAGACAGGTAATGCACACAGGATCACTCGACGCGCAGAACACATATTTTGAAATTACGAACCACAAACATGACGGACTACATACATGTTGTGACGAACTTCCCATTGTGCGCCCTCGAATAAAGAAGTCAGCGGCCGCCACTGCAAAACACAGACATTTGATGCTGTTTTACTTACAGCCTGTGACTCATGACCTGGTTGGGACCCCCATTCTTTGGGAAGCTGAACACATTTCTTTAGTGACGTTGATTTCGTGTCAGCGAAAAGTGTGTGCGAGCACTATTCTGGTTAAAGTGCCCATATAAGGACTTCCACTGTACCTCCTGCACTGAAATGCCCATATAAATAGAGCAAGATTTTACGTATGAATCTTTCATGTTCGAATAAAGCTGCCTAAATCTTGTACGAACCCTCGCAAGGTGCATTCGTCATAGAAATACTCTGTCATACGTCCAGCAGCTTTTTTGACACTTTGCCTATGTTTAGCATGAGGAATCTAAATGTGATTATTGTTTGGAATAGAGCTACATAAGCCCTGGTGTATGATAATGAAGTGTTGCAAAATACTTAAGGATAAGGCTGTGATCAAATCAAATTGCTCAATACCCTTTCCTCACCTAAATGTGTAAAAAATCCCCAAGAGGCAGGCGAGATAGTATGGTAAGCGCAAATGAAGAACTGTAAAAAAATCTTTCCGTAGGGTATTGACGTCAACATCTGAAAGCCTGTAACTCAACCCTGAAATGCACCGTGCACTTCAACAACATTTTAATCATGTGGCGGCTGAAACTAGCAGTGCGCTATGATGTCATATCCTGAGGGATATCTTTTGCGCCACTGTTGAGCACGGAGGTCTGAGACACTGAATGCGCTTTCACTCACTATATGCAGGGAGTTAATGGAAGCTGCGGCGGCTCTGCTTTAACAGATTACAGCAGCTCTGTGTCAAGAGGAAAAGAGAGGCAAGGTCCACACACCGTCCATCACCGGCCCTGTCTATATCCAGATTTAGTCAGGCTAAGTCTTGTGATAAAGGTGCATGTCAGCTCCCCTCTGCTGCTCAAATGCATCCAGACACTGCAGAGACCCACGATGGGGTTCAAAGCTCATGCACAAATCCACGCTGCTGTTCAGGTCCACCCGCGGCCCACTTTATACTCAGTGAAAAAACTAGGCTTGACTCGTTGCTCTTTTTCATTCTCACAGTAAGTATTTTTTTTTAGCTTCGTGCAGTTTTCTCCACAAGGCTTACAGCCCCGACTGTGAGGAAACATCCATTGGTATTTTTTGTGGATGTGACAGGGCTTTTCTCTTCGCAGTGGGCAATTATATGGACCCGATCTTATTGTGTGGCAAATCCTCCTTCAGCTTGCACGCTCAGGGGACTCTCGCATTAATCCTGTACGAAGGACTGAAAGCCCAATTTCTGTTTCTCTCATGTCATTAATACCAGTACAGTATGTGGCCACTTCATTCAGATTAACTGCCTGAATTCAGCTTCCCGCTTGCTTGTTGGTTGTAGCTGCCACATCTAAACGTCCCAGTCACCTCTTTCACGTGGCCTATTTATAGCTTTTGCTTTTTTTAAAGAAGAAAAATGTGTGGGATGTCTCACTTTTGAGTCACATGTAGTCATATATTTCTTGTAGGTGTAATTCACAAGCGTCTTCCTCACCACACTACATGGGTTTCCATCGAAACGTGAAGTGAATCTTTTGAAATTTCGCAAAAAAAAGAAAAACAATCAAAAGTTGTTCAAGCGAATGACGGTATTGGTAACCTAGGAACCAATTAAATAAAAAAAGGGCATGCTTAGAAAATGGAGACAGGACTGCATTTAGCAAGTAATAGCCAAAATGAATGATGTGCACAGAATTTGGGGAACCCTGGCCTACATGATCAGTGTAATCTCAAAAAAGAATTTACAAATACGCACAAGAAGGTTTATACTCTCAAACGTTTGTGTGCTGCTGCGCATCCATGTGAGTGATAAGCAAATGCGTGTTGTGGTCCCGTTTATAGGCGCATATTACTAACCCGCTTTTTAAATAACAAAAACAATATTGCGCCATTAACTTTAGACTTTAGAAGAGGTTTTAGTTGGTCTATGACATAGTCTATTTTAGTTGCCTCAAAATAGCAACTCCCCAACAGTGGGCCTGAACATTCCTCGTTTTCAGACCAGAACACTCATGGGCACAAAATTGGGTGCAAATGTATGTGTTATTTTAACAATGTGGCACTGAATGTTAAAATGATCATTGCGCTGGGTTCAATCTAGCAAAAGACACTTGTGTCACGCATCTCGCTGCATTGTGCCAGGTGTATGACAGTGTCCTAAAATCTTCTGCATTTCATTTTTATTCCTGTATATAAACATAATGACCAGGATATTTAAGCAAAACACATAATCTACATAAAAAAATTCAAAACATAATATGTGGGTGAATAAATTGTGAAAAGATTTTCATTAGGGCCTGAGCATCGTAGGTGGGGAGCTCTGTTGTTTTAGCTTCTTCTATTATTCATCTTCTTTTTTTGATGGCCTAAACATGCTTAAAAGTCATGAAATGTTGCACATGCGTCAGAAGTGGCGAACATTTACATATGGTACACTGAAAAAAATTATTAATTGAATTTAACCTATTTTTTTAAGGTAAGTGGTTGCAATCAATTTATTTAAGCTACATTTAAACAAAAAAGATTGTAAATTAAAATAAAATATAAAACTTTTGTTTAAATGTAGCTTAAATAAATTGATTGCAACCACTTACTTTAAAAATTGATTAAATCCAATGAATAATTGTTTGCAGTGTATAGATTCAGAATTAGGCAAGGAAAATGGCTCAATACCGCCACCATATTTTGAAGAAACGCCTTTCACGTTACGTAAAACATAAAGATGCAAAATTTGGTAGCATCATGTATCTCCCCAAGACCTACAAAAACCCAGAAAATCCAGCCATTTTGAATTTTCTCTGTAAATTTTGAATTTTTTTTTTCCAATTTCAGACATCGTATTAAACAAACTCCTCCTAGAGATTTAATCAGATCAACATCATTTTTGGTAATTTAAAGGCCTTTTTGATGCTAAATTGTGGAGATAATGACTTTTCATTGGGGGGGGGGGGGGTGTTTGTGGCGGCTTGACAAATTTGGACTTTTTTCCTTGAAACAAGAGGTTGTTTTAACTCATGCTTATAATGTCCAATCTGCCCTAATCGTCATGTTTGATAAGGGTCATGGCCTGAAACATATACTGCCAAAATGTATTTACAGTTTTACCACCACCTACAGGCGGCATGTTTTACCCTGTGATTAACTGCTCATATTTTGTCAGTGTAATCTTAAAGTCTTTGTGATAATCAATTACAAAGATCTTGGATTTTCATTGAAGGGCATGTCAGTGGTGGCCTGGCAAAGTTTGATGTTTTTCCATGAAAGAGGAAGCTGTTGTATCTCAGGCATACAATGGCCATCTGCCCCAAACTTTACAAGTTCGATAAGGATTTTGGCCTGAACACATCAACATGGAAATACTCAGTTACAGTCATAACACCACCTACTGGCAACATAAACAGACATGTTTTTGGACATTACATCTCCAATATGTGCCCTAATTAATGTTTAATAAGTGAATGAATTTATTTGCCACTATTCAGTTATAGTAATTGCGCCACCTGCTGCCAAAAGGAGGTGTGGCACATCAAAATACCTATGCAATATTTCCACCTAAATGCATATTGCCCACTGTTCCCTGTTTTCCTAAGGCCCTGAGTGCTAGAGTCCTTTTATTGCTGCTTGCAGCTTTAACTTTTAGTTATTTTTTCTTTAAACAGAAAGTGTAAAATATTCTTTTGAGCAAACAGACAGCCCCACCCTAAACTGACATCATTGGTTGATGACAGTGATGCCGTGTTGGGTCGAGATGCTTGATTAAACAGAACAATGTTTTGATCAGACTCACAATGCTTGCGCTTTTGGGGAAATCATCCTCCAAATGGCTTACTAATAAATGTCTCTGCATAATAAGGTTCAACCCGCTTATTATATTTCCATGCACGACTGATGACTCCCTCAGCTATATCAAGCAACTGATTGGTGGCGTCTGGGTTGTAGATGTTGTAGACAATATTTCTGCTTGCTGTTGTACCATTATACATCTCCATCACGCACATCTCCCGGGGTGATCCGGGTCTCCTCGTATCACATCATATTTTCGCTCCGATTCGCAACCCAAGACACCGAACGTGGCCTTCACGTGCCTGGCATTCAAATAAGGCACAGGAGCGAGTCATTTTCACCACCGCGGGCGCGATACAGTTTTTTGTTTGAAGAGATCATTACCTTTTCCCTCGGTTTCTCACCCAGCTTCATTTCCAGCTCTGTCCGTGCATTCGGAATGCAAAAACCTTTCTCATCTGAATCCATACCTAATAGGAATATGTAATACATTTCACACCTTTGATCATCTGAAATTGGGGAGATAGAGTATCTATCCAGAGCCATCAAACAGTGGAGCACTCTTATCTTAAAAAGTCCAACAGAGCTGAAAAGAAGCTTTTCATGTTCTGTTTTCCTGCACACAAGCTGCTTAGATGTTCGTTCACTAGCGTTTTAGCACTGAAGGTCATAAAGTAACACACAGGGGCAGTGGAAGATTTTCGACACGAGTTGTAATTGCGGCACAGGCTCGGCTTGAAAGTCTGCCAGCCTCATCTGCAATTAATGATCATTAACAGTGGGCAATTTATGCGTGTTTGTGCTAGGTTCACGAAGCTGCGCTTTTTAATGAAGCTAATATTGATTCAGATGTTTTATGATGCAATCGTTCATTTCTATTAACTTGCAAAAGCAAGGCGTAGTTTCAGGTTATAGATTTCGTTGCATATTCAGTGCTTATACGTGCTTGAATTCATCTGACTCTGTGTAAACATGACAAGTGATGGAAAATTGAAATACTGCATTTTTGTGTCACATAACCTTTATAAATGTATATTTCATGTGGAATTGTTATAAAGTGTTTTCTTTCTAAGACATGTACCATGTTAGATTTACTTTAATCTTTTCATAATACAAGAAGTCAACCAGCAATTTTCCTCTTTTGCTAATAATTATTCTTATAAAATCGTGAAATATATTTTTTTCAAAGTAACTTACAAAACCACCATTAAAGCTGACAAAATAACTGTATGATATTTCATATGACTTTCTAATGCAGGTAGCACTATAATACAGCACTCAAAGCACTTGACATCACCTGCTGTGAAAACATTATTACTGCAGCCTGTGATTACTCTGTTCCTAACATACCGCAGAAAATCATTTACATTCAAAACATGTATAACGCTCATTGTGGAAACCTCAAATGCATCTAACTTAAGCGAGGAACAGATGACTATTGAGTACAAGCCATCTCTCATATTGGCCAGTTTATAGATTTGAGGACCGAGACAATGAAAAACTCATCCATTGTCACGAGTCCTTGCTTGTGAATTTATCACTGTCAGTCCAGACCCATTATTTCTTAATCTGTGAAATGAAGCAAATGCAGTGTCTTAGAAAAGCCCGTAAGTGCAAGTAAAAGTGCTGGTGTGTTGAAATGTACTTGAGTTGAGTTATGCATCAATGCAAGTCAATAATAAATATTAAATGTCATATGATGTCATATAATAATCCAAACGAGATTAAGCAACTAAAGTTTTCAAGGTGCACAAACATCAGTACTGTGTAATACAGTATATTTTTTGAGTATTATGTGGTTTATCTGTCCAATCTGTATTGCATCTTTTTAAATTCTGTTTAATATCATTTCAAAATCTGTATTTAAATATTAAAAATTGTAATAATAATAAAAGTTTCAAAATTAACTTTATGTTGGAGACTGTCCTATAAAAACATAACAAAAAAACGTTTGTGCAAGCATTTATATATATATATATATATATATATATATATATATATATATTCACTAAACCCAACCCAACCACTTTTTAACTATTTTTGGCATGAATTGACCAAAAAACAACAGTATAAAAGTATTTCAAACAGCTTGTGTTGCAAACCTTGCAAACTGAAGCCATAAGAACAATTTATATGAAGAACTCTGTGAACGAAACACACACAGTCACGATTCATTCAAACATGCCACAATTGAGCATGACGCAACTGAGAGCCAAAAACATTTTGCATTCAAAGCTGATGCAATCGGTCATGAGACACACGACAGCCAATGTTATTTCACAATCAAATATGATGTTGAACGAGTGTACACACCGGATTCTAGATTTACAGCTGATGGTGATCACTTTTGCGTCTGTTCCAAATCGTTCATTTGACCTCGGTACACTAGTATTTGAAATAGTGATCATTTTGTATGCTATGTTTTATATTATACAATAAATAAATGGGTACGTTATTTAGACAAAAGTATTGGGACACCCCTTCTAATAAACATGTTTGGGGTGGCACAGTTGCCAATCAAAACAGAGCACTGTTGTCTCACAGCAAGAAGGTCTCCGGTTCAAGCCTTGACTGGGTCAGGAGGTCTTTCTGTGTGGAGTTACATGTTCTCCGCGTGTCAGCATGGGTTTACTTCTTGTACTACAGTGTATATGGCTTTCTTTTAGTCCTAAAACATGCAGGTTAGGTGAATTGTAGATGTCAGATTGATGTTTACCAACGTGTGTATTGATCAACCTGTGTGGATTAACTTGTAGATAGATTAACCAGTTCTCACCATGAATATAGCCATTGATGCTGACATGGGTTAAGAAAAAATAAACATGTTTAATTATTTAAGTAATTTCAATCAAATATTAATGCTAAAAAAATGGTTCAATCTTTGTTGCAACAGTTTGGGAAGGTCCTTTTTCTGTTCCGAAATGACTGTGCCCTTTGATGGATTTGGGTGCTGAGTGTTTGGCTCACAGCCTGCAAATCATACCAAAGGTGTTCAGCTGGGTTCAGGGCAGTCAAGCTCTTTTTTTCACACCAGACTGAATCAATCATTTCTTTTTGAACTTTGCTTTACACATCGAGGCATTGTCATGTTGGAATAGAATATGGGTCGTGCCCGAATTGTTGCTATAAAATTTGATGCACACAATTCTTTAAAATATAATTACATGCTATAGCATTAACTCTTTCACCGCCATTGACGAGATATCTCGTCAATTAAGAGAAAGCGTTTCCCCGCCAATGACGAGATTTTCCGTCTTTCCGCAATACCGCTATTATCCACCAGGTGGCACCCTTCCGCAACTTTTTAAACCCGGAAGTATTGCCATATGGCAAGCGGCTGCATGTCCGTGTCTGTTTTAAAAATCGCTCTGAATGGGATCTCTATGAAAAGTCCATCACAAAAATGTAATTATCTCTGCTTTCAGCTCAAAATGTGGTGTTTTTGCAGAAACCTACCCATATTCAAAAGCTGATTACAAAAGAACTACTGAAGGTAGGATGAAACGTTTTTTTTTTTTTTTTTTTTTGAAAGCAGAGGGTCTGTTCTTTCATTTGGTAGATTGTATGTTTATATATTTAAAGAAGAGCATTTTCTGGAAGGCATTAAACTTTGGTGAAAATCATGAAAAACTTGTGCTTCCTAAAATGACTCAAACCTGTTTATTAGAAGGGGGCATTCCAAACTGTTTGTTCATATAGTGTGCATCAAAAAATCACAGCCCAATGCATGTCATCAATGCAGAATGATACTCCAATACAGAGCCGATCCTGGCTTTCTGGGGGCCCTAAGCAACTTTTTGAGGGGCCCTGTCATGTCATCGTGTTCATAAAAAACATTCACTGTCTCTGCTTAAATGTAGATATAAACAAAATGCTAACTAAAACACGTATTATATTATAGCTGTACATTTTTACCACATGTACATTACTGTGACACTCATCAGAATACTTCCTATTTATAACATTGACACATGTTTTCTGAAAAGCCCTTAATCTGTTACATTAGTACTTAGAAAACAAGGTCTACTGCCAAATAGATTATTTTTTAAGAGGTGTAGAACATCAGGGAAACAAATTTTACATTATGAATAAAATAAAACCAAAATAGCTGTCGGATAAACCATAACAAACAACTCAAAAGATTTTCCAATTTGTTTTAAAACTTAGGCACGATCAGACTCCACAGGTAAACATACCAAAATACATCAATAATTCTCTAAATCTGCAGACATTAAACCTAATGTCATTTCGAATGGCTCTCGTTGCACAAAGATGTCACTCGTCAGCTGGTCTGTGCAGTGCTGTATGAAGCTAAGAACAAGGGGCCCCCTAGTGGTGCAGGGCCCTACGCAGCTCGCATAGCCTGCGTATAGGGCGGATCGGCTCTGCCCCAATATGTCATTTTATGATGACTATAGGGGAAAGTTTCACCTGCTGCCTGTAGAGGCGCTAATTTAGTAAACACCACAGAATTTTGAGAGACTGTGGCAGTGATGACGTCACACACTAATTAGCATATATGTTACATCATTGCATCATGTTTGTGTTAATCTAGTGTTGTCTGCTGAAATCTTTTCGCATATACTCTTTGATCTATCACATTATATTGCATTTTAACACAACTGAACGCTATTTTTTATATTATCTGTTCTGCTATCAGACATAAAACCAGCAGGCTACAGTGACTAAACACGACACAGTTTCTTAAACCGCTGCTAAAATCCTAATTTATAAATGTGACATCATCTGACAAAATCACCATACATTTACATTGAAGAGTGGATAAGAGAGAGAGAGAGAGAGAGAGAGAGAGAGAGAGAGAGGGAGAGAGATGGAGGGAGGAGTGCTGAGCGATCGCAACAACAATGAATTAAAGGGGTCATATGATGAAAATGTTAGCATTGCCACTTTGTAGGTTTGAGCAAAAATGTGTCGTTTTGGGTGTGTTTTTTAAAATGCAAATGAGCGGATAAAGTGCAAACACTGATCACAATGATGGTGGTTTGTTGTAATTCAAACTCAATTGTGCTGTCAAGTCCTTCTTTTCTCTCTCTTTCTCTCTGCACTAAACGGCAGTGCAGTGGTTGGAGAGTTCAGATTAAGGAGGCGGTATTATTCTAATAAGATATCCTTATGACATCATAATGAAAGCCAAATTTCAATGACCTATTTTTGCTCACACCTACAAAGTGGCAATGCTAACATTTTCATCATATGACCCCTTTAAGCTGTTTTTAATATTAAAAGAAAAATGTAAATGAGAATCATGGCATAATCATATGTGTTGATTCTGTGGCGGCCCACCACTAATAAATCAATGTATGGGAAACACTGGGGTCGTATTTGGATGAATGGCCCAAACATCCTAAACATTAATCTCACTTTTAGTCTCTCACTAAAAATTACTTTTAAGAATCCTGTTCTTGTCATTATGTGTATAATCAAGTAGTAATTGACAAAGTTTAAAATGTCTGAGCTTGACCAGGGCATACTTCTGAAAGTCTGAAATATCCTCTTGAATTAGATGAGCATATTCCTTTTATTTTACGTTACAGAGTTCAAAAGGTACTGCACAAAGAAATTATGCAGGTTTACACAACATTTACATGAATATTTTATATTTTTTTGTAGTTGTGTATTCACAAAGGCAATCAGAACCAAACACATCTGTTTATCAAACTGTCCGCGAGAACATTATTTTTGATTTACTTCACCTGAAAGCGTTCATATGAGATGCTAGTCGCTTCTATAATCTCAGCGCAGAGGGCCACAGGGGTGCTGCTAAGTAATACCATTTAGCAGTAGTCAGACGCAGAAGATCGTAATGTGATCCACACTTGTCTTATAATGAAACTTCACTTTTCATTTTAAACTCTGTGTCGGCTAACCTCTTGGGTTCTGGACCACAGCTTCTAAAGGGACGTACGAGTAAATATTCTCCCAGGAGAGCTTGAGGGAAAAGGCAGGAACTTTCTCCGATCACTTTTCATTTCACGGAGACTGCATGCTGGGACTGTCATACTTCAGAATGCACCTTAAGTATGCCAGAAGAAATACGCACCTACCAATATCTAATTCTCATTCTTTTATTCTGCATTCAACATTAGTTTTTATTTGCACGCACATGTACGTGCATGAACATTCATGACCGGGGCGTGATGTAACCCCAGGGGGAGTGCAAGAACATCATTATTAATTCACAGGACAACAAGGGTGTCCTGGGTTTAGAAGACCATCATTTTAAAACTAGGGGTAAAAAAATGTAGAGGAAACTATTTCTGTGATGATAAGCATCAAGTAGAAAATATGAATTATTAATCACAAGCATTTTGTCCCTAATGCCCAGAGGAAAAGGGGACTAGTGCTAACACAATCCCCATCTCATTTATTTTTATAGGAAAGTTATTAAAGTATGTACTTGAAATCAAATGGTTAGTACTAGAGGAAGCACATAAAATAATGAATGCCATCAAAGGTCTCTGAGTGTTTGTGGCTCTTAACAAGCAATCAGAAATCTGATCCATTATAGTGCTGAATTATTACTAAGATTGAGGTTCTTCAGTTCATTTTGTTAAAATATTCAGGCACAGACCAGTAATGGGGAATTGACACAATATGCTCAATGATCCTCAATGATGATATTGCTGTAGCCCAATTGGTGGAGCATCACGTTAGCAACGCAAAGGTCATGGGTTTGACCTCAAGGGAACACACGCACTGATTAAACACTGCATGGCTTAAAGGTAATGCAAGTTACTTGGATTAAAGCCTAATGCATAACCAACTGCATAAATGTAAATGATCCAATTGGTCACAATTACAAACAAGCAGAATATGGTTGGCAGTCCTGTAAACATACAGTAACTGCACTGGAAAATACAAAAGCTGCAACCTTGATTTTACAACAGGATGAGAGGTGTATTCAAAAGCAAAATGAGCAGATGGCAAACATGGAGCAACGGAATGGTAGCCTCATTAATATTTGGTCCATCGAGCATATGCTGGAAAAACGCACACAATGCTTACGTTTTGAAATGTATGTTTATTGAAAGTAAAATACCCTAATGAGCTCTGAGCTGTTATGAATACTCTACCCCCATAAAGACGCATTAGCACGTTTACTTCATTATGCAGCATTGTTGTTATAGATGATTGAAGGTCTGTCTTAGCCGACCAATCAAAGCCAAACAATCGGGTATTGAACTTATGCTTACACATTAAGGTTTGTTATCTTTAGGTTTGCTGATAAAATGCCATTGTGAATGCTAAGCGAACAAGTGCGTAATAAATTGAAGAGTTTTATTCCAAATGCAATAAATCTATTTTGACTAATTTCTGTAAAAATGTGTTTTCTATACCAAGAAAGTGACAAGATGAAAACCACTATTTTTTGTTACAAACTTTCACATAGCATCTTTAGGTTATAATAACATAAAAAATTCAAATCCATAATTAATCCAAAAACCATAAAAAATTAATACTACGGTATATTTTTTTCTACAAAAATGCAATAAATCTATTAAATCAATATATAAATGTGCATTCATCTTTGCCATGTTTTATTCATTTAGTTGACCAGTGTATACACTGATTTAAAATGAATGGCATTAATCAAAACACATACTTTGTTATATTAATAACACTGTCATTGCTGCAGTCATTCTTGGGATGCCGTCGCTGAACTTTTTTGACAGCGATCAGCTGTAAAATGTTTTGATCCTGCTTTTGTTTGACTTCTAGTAAAATAATGGAAAGTTTTTCATAAGATCCCCTGGGGTCAATGTGTTAGCATGACAAAAGCTTGATGCTGTCGTGTGAGAACAAGCAACAGCCGGCATTTTTCCTTCGCCCGAGTGCCTCTCATGTAAATAATTAGATTTGGATGGCTTACGTTTCTTCTCTGCCACAGAAAACCACCACAGGTTTATCAATGCCATCAAAAGTATTATTTTGTTTTTGTTTGTTTGTTGATCACAAAGTACAAAGTAGATGAGGAAAATAGGATTCAGTGTATTCAAAGCACTGCCATTATTGTTTACAATGCGTGAAATGGTGTGCTGTGATTGGTTAAGTGGATGTATTGCATTCTGCAGAGAGGAGGAGTGGCATTTGTCGTGGTTTGGAAAAAATTGAGAAAATAGGACATATAATTATAGGATTTTGATTTAAATTAAAAATTGACTTTTTGATACTGACCAAATAAAATACTGATTTTGATGGTAACAATTTTTTAAATGGCGTTTATCGCGTTTTGGAACCAAACTCTTCGATTGTTTTCTCTTTTGGTCCGGACTCGGAGGTATCGTACAGGGAAGTGCACATTTAATTGCGCAAGGTTAGTCAGATAGCGTCTACTTCAAAATGCAAAATATATGTTTGCAGCCAATGTTAATCGTTAATAATTTGGGACAAATATGATATTTAATGTTAAACTATGTGGCGCTCTGTGGTGCGACAGGGATTTGAGCAACTTCCTGAGTCAAAGCTGGGCGCCACAGACAGGCGCCACTTGTCGGCGCCAGTGTGCGTATACTCATAGAAAACAATGTGTTTGATTTTCTTAGAACGGCGCGGCGCTGTGTGGCGCTGAGCTGCGTGTCCGGTGTGCGACCCCCTTTAGTCTTCTGCATAATGTTAGGCTACACTTGTAAGTTTTAAGTTTAGCGCGTTTAATTCTGTTATTCATTCCTTCAGTTTGCCACCTCTCTGTTAACCACCATGGCACAATCATCATACTTAATTTCCCTAAACTACATCATGGTGATAAACAGGAAAAGATAAGCAGTAAACAGCAGGCAGCATCATTGAGATGTTACACTCCTCTTGCTGTATTATTTACACTCTGTGGTCAAGTCCGTGCACTCACCCAAGAAAAATGGATGTCTATCACTATCTTTTATATGCCCTTGTACTGTATGTGAGGTCTTCCTTAAAAAATAAATAAATAAATAATAGGAGACGCAAGATATCTGAATTTGTCTCTTTTATCAGAGGCTTTTATTATTTAGGAGATTTTCAAGGTGGACTCACTTTGCATAACAATTTTCGCCCATGAGTGGGTTTGAAAGAAAGGATCTTTAATCCCTCTGTAAAGCTCAGACAGGGTGAAGTTCAAGACACACCTCTGAGCTGTTTCGAATTGAATCATTGTGACACGACGGGATCATTTTTATTAATAAATGCCATCTTTAATTGAAATCTCAATTTATCACTACGAGAGCTATCTGTTACGCTGCAAACGTGAGACACAAGCGCCGTATTGAAATCATTACGCAATTAGGAAAATTAAATAGGCAATACGTTCTGTGTGTTATTCACGGGACAATTAGAGTTCTTTTCTATCGCACATTTTGTTTTTAATGACGCAGTTTTGTTCATGCAAAGAGGAGATAAGACTAATTGGACAGTTGAAAGACCCAGGAATTGATGATATTGCTCTTGCTTCTGTCAATTTACTACGTGGCCCGAATAGCTATGTTTGCAACGTCCCTTTTGGGTTACCTGAATCTGCACAGTGACCTTGGGCGTATTTTTTCATTGTGCACCCTTTTAACAGTTTTAAATGGGATTTGAAATGCACTGAAATGACGTGAACAAAACGTGTGAGCTGAACCTCTCAGTTCATTGAAACATTGGATTATGACACGTATTCAATTATCAATCCAGCCCTTCAGAGGAGCTCTCTTGACAATAGATCAGTGAGCACAGAACGGCCATGAAAGGCTTTGTGCCTACTTACCTGTGAATGTGCAAGTGAAATGTATTATATTGAAACGTCGGCACTGACTGTGAAACTCCTGTATTTAATACTTTAGATAGAAATTAGTTTTGTCTTATTTATCTTCATATTAGTGCTGCATAATGATTAATCACGACAAATCGTTTTATAAATGATATATAAATATAAAAATGTATATACACATGTAAATATTTGCATATGTATTTATATATACATAATTATTATACACAATACACACACATATATGATGTAATTTATACATGAACAAAATTTATAGTGTATTTAAGATGTAATTTATATAAACAAAAACTTTTATTTTGCAAACAATTAGTTGCGATTAATCGTTTTGCAACCTTACTTCATATATCCGTCCCTTGTTCAAACAGTACTCATGTCAATGCTGTACTGTATGTATGCTGTCATGATTCCAGCTAACACTAATGAATGCCTATGTTTTACCCACCATTAAAATGTATTATGTCTGTAAGTTTTTTTAACAGCATGAACAAAAACATCATAACTAACCCTTGCCTGATGAATCGCAGGTGTGAGCCACTGCCTCACGCCTGAGTTGTGTTATATTGTGTCTATGACCATGGGTGCATTGGGTAGGTGTGAGGAATCATTTCTTTATTGTGTGAGCTGCAGTGCAGAGCAAACGCATTGAACTGAGAGACTAAAGCCCTGAGCTGTGACATCGCGCTCTTTGTTAAACACAGTGAGGGGAACGTGGTTGATTTAGCAGAGCAACTCGGGGTTCCCACAGCACTTTATATCAAACGGAATGATTAGCACTTAACAAGGCATTGGGAAAGGAAAGTTTTCCTCCGCTTATTCACTTTGTCTCCAGCGCTGCATGTCTAAAGCCTTGTAATGTCGAGTGATCCTTTTTAAGGACATTGTCTAGCCCTACAAGTATATATTTGTGGTTTCAACTGGTTTAGCCTTCAGCACCCAGATTTTACGTTTAACAAGTTGTGATCCAGTTTATTCACTTTAAAGGTCACATTCTTTCTGATCTCATTTTTTAAACCCTAGTTAGTGTGTAAGGTTGCTATAATAGCATAAATAAAACCTGTAAAATGAAAAAGCTCAAATTTCACTGCCAGGCGATTAGGGGCGTCACGATTCTCCAAATCCTGGATTCGATTACATGTTCGATTCTAAGGTCGCAGTTCGATTCGATTCGCGATTTTTAAATTATTATTTTTTGGAAAGACAAAAAATTATATGCCAATATTATTATTATTATTATTATAGTTTCACATTAACATGCACATTGCGTGCTTTTCCTCGCATGGGGGTTTGTGGGCTTTACTTACACGAGATAGCTTGTAGAGAGAGGATTCCTTCTTGTACGCACATGGACTTAAAGCAGACATATCATGCTTTTAAATCTGTCCTTTTTACATATAAATCATCTATTTGTGGTCTATGTAAAGCGAAACTGCAATGCTTGGGTCTGAATTCCTCATTATTATAGCCCCACAGGCCCCCTTTCTACCCATTTTCTGATGTGCATCTGAGAGCAACTCGTTTTGGTGCTGTCTTTTTAAATGCACGTCATACCCTGCCCCCTCTCCAGGTTGCAGAGGTGACACTCGGTTAAACTCCACCCCGTTCGGCCATTTTTGTAGTTTTATAGCAGAGATACGATTATCTAGCTGCACAGAAACTTTTTATTTACTCGTTATTCACAAAATGTCAACAACGGAAGACTTGTCCATCCAGACTTATATGTTCGCGCCAGAGTCGGAAACGGAGCGAGACGAAAATGAAAAGGACGAACCTGCAGAACAACGTCTTCATATGGAGATATCGCAATGGTGTGAGGCTGCAGCCTCCGGAGGTCGCATATCTAGGCTGCATACGTCATCAAGACGGTCTTATTTCAGAATATTAACAATTATAAAGTTTACTATTATTCTTAGTTAATCGTAAGTTGTTGTAATATGCTCATGACTTGCAAATGTGATGCTCAGTTAACTTAAACCAGGCTTGATGCCCAAAAGCGATCTCCGCAGGCTGCAGCCTTCGGAGTGAGAAACAGCACTGCTAAACCATGACCACCGTGTACTTTACTTTTTTACTTTAAGTTATAAACTGCTTACCGAAGTGCTCTGCTCGTCGTCTCCAAAGAAAGAAGTAATTGACCCCTCAATCAGACGAAGTCTATCGGCAAATCCTTCTTTATACTGGCGGAGATTGGTGAAGTAGTTATCCTTAAAGTGCCTCGGGCACACAAAAATGACTTTACCCACAGATGTGAGTACATTTCTTACGCTCTCGTAACTTCTGCATCCTTGAGCTTGGACTACAATATCGCAGCGAGAAATATAAAATGGCGGATTGCTCGTAGTGTTGGGCTGGAAGTCGATGTCCTTATTTAGCAGTTCCGCTGCAAATACTGTGACGTAATTGTTCAAAAAACGTAATAGATAACAGAAAAATCAGAACCGGTTGGAAAATATGACCAAAACAGAATATAAAGATATCAACAAAGCACCTGAAGAGACTAATTTCAACTTTTATGTACTTATAAACACTACAAATATACAACAAAATGCATTTAAGAGCCAAGAAAGTGGATTTAGCATGATATGTCTCCTTTAATGCGTGCGTCTCCTAGCATCTAAAAATAAATCCAGCGTGTCATAAGCAGCTGCGCTTCTCTCTGTCTCACGTGCACGCTCTCACATCTGTCCAAAGTCTAAACATAAACTAAAGTAGTAATCCTTACGTATTTGTTCAGTTTTATGCGTCTCATGCGAGCTGAGGCAAACTATCCCTTTTGTTTAAAATATAACCCGCTGCATCTTGGCACCTCTCTCACTCTCACGCACGTGCAGAGAGACCTGCGCTCTGTCCAAAGGCAGATCACTAGGTAGTAATCCTGTTTATGATATGCATTATATGGAGTTGTAACAATACATCCCTCGTGTTTAAAATATAAATCGCGTTCCGGTGGACCGATGTTTTTAAAGGCACCTCTGAGAGGTTTATTTTCCCCCGCTTGACAAGCCGACCGGACGTGACATGGGGGCGTGACAGCATCGACGATCCCATTTTTTAATTCGAAGTTCGAGGTTGTGACTTAATTTCGATCGATTCCGATTTAAAATCGAAATCGTGACACCCTTACAGGCGATATATTTTCTTTAAAAGAATTCACCTTTCAAAGCCTACAGCGAACGGCCGGTTTGGACTACAGCCCTCTACTTCCTGCTTTAATGACGTCACTAGAACAGCTTTTTGACTAAACCCCGCCCACAGCAATAGGTCAGGCGCCAGCTAATCTAACGGCAAGCTAAGCTGCTATCGAATCACAACACACTAAACAAACTACACAATCAGAACTCGAAGGAGGGACTTCACAGAACAAGTAAGACATCAGCCCGTTTTGAGGACAGTAAAAACAGAGCTATACAGATAAGTAAATTGTGTGTAAAATACCGTTTAGCGTTATTTTACACGTGAAACATGAACACGTTATATTGTGCCCTGTAAACACATCAAAGCTTCAAAAAAAAAAAAAAAAAAAAAAACAGAAAGAACGAGACCTTTAAGATGAATCAAAAATAAATGTGCAGAATCAATGAGGGTTTGGTCTCAGCAGTGCAGTAGAAAAGATCAGGTTTTGGATTTAGTTTGCATTTTGGTCAGCATCTTGCTCTGAGAAAGGCCCTGTTAAAGAGTATGTGATTGATCTTCAATGTTATCTATAAAATACCTCTAGTTAGTGCTTAAATGTAGTCTCAGACTCCAAAATTTACACTTAAGGCCTGGGGAAAGTCTATTTTTTATGCATATGAGAACAGATGTCGCACAGTTGAACACACAGCCTTGCAAAGCATATGCATGTGAGCTAACGTTCAACGCATGCACATTGCGACAAATTGAAATACTTTTTGTGGCCTACATACCCGTACACGCATGCACGACCTACGTGTAAACAGTAATGTTTTAAAAATCTGGTGGTGGGCGTACAGTTCACTTCTCTGATGACGCAAATTGCTTCACACATGTACGCAGCTCTTGCGTATTTGTAAAAAATGGACCATACTTCGAACTTAAGCATCATCATTTTTTTTATTTACAGCCCATTTTTGAACCATAGGTTGACATCAAGCTTACACTTCTATGAAATATTTAGTAATGTAATTCAGGCATCTCTCTCAGGGTAGCAGTTTACGCCATCTGATGTTCAAAAAAAAAAAAAAAAGCTGTACTGTTCAGTAAGACTTTTATACTATATGGTGTCAGTTCTCAGGTTCCAATGGATTATGAATTAATCTTCAGTTAAAAACTCTGTCTTTTCTTCTAGAAGGTACATACGTGGTACTTACAAGCATTCCCAGTAGAAGAACCCATAACAACTTTTAGCACCGAATAAATCACATACCTTTAAAGCTCAGACATATTTCTCCCTGAAGGACCTGCCTTTCTTAGCCAGCAGACTGGACATCTACATGTCCACTGACAATACAAGGAGTGAATAAGGGTCCTCTTGCAACGTGAGGAGAGAAACCGGCTCATATGCCATACCTGATGAAGTGTAGGAGTTCAAAGCAGATAAAAGTCAAAAAGGCTGTGGACCACTGCTGGATACTGAAGGCTTTTCATGAAATACTGCTGAGGGAATCGTGGAAAAGACAGAATTGAGATTTAAGGTTCAAGGTGTAGGTCGATGAAAATGCTACATTTTTATTTTTAAAGGGCGTGTTGCAGGTTAACCACCACTGTTGATTAATGGGTACATAAATCACTCAAGATATGTATATCATTTTTAAAATGTCTCAAAAAAGGTCTTAAAGACCCTTTTTTTTAATGTTTTTGGTATTAACGTTTTTTTTTAAGCAATTCGGCGATGACGTCACGTTGGGTAGAAGTAGATGAAAGCCTCAGCCAGAGCTATAGAAATAGATGAGACATTTATTGCCGTTTTATTAATACTTACGTTTATAATATGGAAATCATATATACATAATAGGAAATATATAATGTGGTATACTGCAAAGTTACCCTGCTAATTATTATTTATGATATATGTGGAGATAAATAAAACTTTGCAAATCTGCTGATTCAATCCATTCATGTCCTGACCACCAGGCTAGAGAGTTTTAAACATCCTTAATCCACACTTACTAGTCTATCATATAATATCTAAAATATATTTTTATCTGAAATAAAAGGAAGTTTTGTTATATTGTTTATGCGATCATAACGAATCACACGATCATTTTATACACAGAAGCAGCGGTCAGCAGCTGCAGCGGGCTTGAATCCAACCGCATACTGCAATAAACAGGCGTTCGGCGGCTTTTTACATCAAAGGATGACAGGCTAGAAACCAATCACTGATCCCCGTATTTTTATAAATCCTGGACATGATTGGACCGGCCGAACGGGTTGAGCACTTTTATATTTGTTGAGCAGAGAGGCTGCATAGTTTGACCAGCGGGCTGCGGGAACCGGCCGCACATCAGACCGACAGACGGTGTTGCTAATATAACTCACAATGTATAACTATTATCAGACCGGCCAACCGGGAAAGTCCCGACTCTCCCGACTGAAACTCCGCTACTGGCTGTAGGGAAATGTGTGCGTTTTGATCGGTGTTCGAGGCTCTTACCTCGCGACCAGATGTGACGACGTGACGCCTCACTCAGCTTCCAGGATTTGAGTCATGCTGCCTGAATTCGTTTGTGCTGAAGATCGCATACACCCATTTCAGCAGGATTATGGTCCCCCTCAAACCAGCATGCACGAGTATGTTAATTGTTTGTTTACTTTCTACACGAAGTTATGCTAAGGCTATCTGGCTTTCTGCCTATTTCTCTATACTAGCCCATCTATCTGTCTGTCTGTCTGTCTATCTATCTATCTGTCTGTCTATCTATCTATCTGTCGTTCTGTCTATCTAGTCTATCTATCTAGTCTATCTATATCTATGTATTTATCTATAATTTGCATTGATATAATCTGAATATTGTACTTTACTCATCTCTCTAGTCACTCTCAATGCTCTTAAGGCAAATTCTCTCCCCAACGTGACGTCATGCAGTGCGTTGAGGGGGAAAGGAGAATCCTTGCAAACCGCTGTACTTTTTCGTTTTTTATTCCGTTTTATGATAACCAACAACATAAAATACAATGGATAACAATTTAAATGTTTATTATCAACAAGCAAATTGCCCAAATTCGTGGAAAAATTTTACCTGCAAAACGCACTTTAAGATATTATTTTAAAGAGCACGGATTTCATTGCTAAAAACAATGTTATTTTGTGTGTTTGGTATAAAACAATGTGTTTGGGTGGTTTTTGGTAAAAAACACATTATTTAATATTACATCTAATAATGTTCCATACTTCTACAGTATTTATTAATCTTAGTTTATGTTAATTTTAGAATTTACTAATAGATTTTTTTTAATTAACATGAACATTATTTAAAGGGCACCTATAATGCCTATTTTTTACAAGATGTCATATAAGTCTCAGGTGTGCCCAGAATGTGTCTGTGATGTTTTAGCTCCAAATATCCAACAGTTGATTTTGTATGGCATGTCCAAAATGCCCCCTATTTAGGTGGGAGGAAAATGTGCTGTTTTTGTGTATGTACCTTTAAATGCAAATGAGCTACAGCACCTCACTTCCTTACCAAAAGAGACACTCGGTGCTTTCAGTTAAAATAGATCTGATTCCTGTGACAATAGTCTGAGATAGTATCTCACTATTGAGATATGGTGGACAGCGTATTACTCACTGATGGCCGAAGCTATGGACTGTCAGTCAGTGGCCGTGGGGCGGGGCTTTTTATCAGTGTGATGTCACATTGGTAAGAAAATCAAAACAGCATGTCTAATAAAAAAACGGCTTTGGTTTAAATTAGTAGATGGTTTTTATCATTGAAGGTTGTTTGTGTTCATACACTGCCAACACAAATGTCCAAACACTTTGTAAAAATGGATTTTGCATAACATTAAACCCTTAACCCCTAATCAATGATCACTAGTTTTTTATATTTCTTAAAAAAAGTGTTTTTTGTCTATTTAAAGGCGGGGTGCATGATCTCTAAAAGCCAATGTTGATATTTGAAATCACCTAAACAAACACGCCCCTACCCCAATAGAAACTGGACCTTCTTTTGATAGACCCGCCCAACACATACGCAACCCAGGCAACAATGTTGTTAGTAGACACGCACCTTACCGCTGATTGGCTAAAAATGTGTTTGGTACTCAGCCCGACTCTCTTTTCCAAAGTGTTTTTCAAAAATCATGCACCCAGCCTTTAAAGTCTATTTACAAAAACAACATACAGTGATGATCGATAATTGTAATTTATTGCAAGCCATTTGATTTCTGAAAACCACCTATTTTTTTTATTTAGGTTAAAGAGTTAATGCACAATAAACTAATATGTACCCACTGAAAACTATATTGCTCATCATTAGTTCACGATTTACTAATATATATAACAAATTCAACCTTATTGTTAAGTGTTACTCCTTATTTTGTCCCAACAAGGCTTTGTAATACGTTTCAAGAATATCATTAATAATTTCACATTTGACAAATCCATTTAAATAAATGTTCGACAATGTTATGATATATTAATTTAGGTTGTTTACCTCATTCTTAGTATTGTCTGAAGGGAAGATTGTATAGCTTTATATCTTTATTATGTATTTTTAACTGGACTGGAAGCTGTAGACGCAGGCAAGAAATATGGTTGTGTTTTCCGCTGCATGCCTGTCGTGCGGCTGCTGCTCCAGTCTCCTTAGCTCACTGTATGTTCACCCCGATATGCACCCCGAGGCAGTGTGCCTTTCATTATTTCTTTTGAATCTTTCATCTGAAGTCTCATAGGGATTAGCTCTCTTGATTCCTGACACAGTCGATGAAAAACAAGCCTTATACAGCGGGAGGCTTTCAACCAGTGAAGCCGCTCTCTCTACTTCCCATCTCGTCGTATTCAGCCATGACAGAATTCCTGCACAACAAGTGGGCTGTCTTTCTTGATTTTCTTAATGGCTTCGTTGATCTCTTATCATTTGGAAGAGTGCTGTGGGTTTTTAAATTGCTCTCTTTTTTGTTCCTGTAATGAATGTAGCAAATCTTTACTGCATAACACGATTTTTTTTTTCGGAGAAACAGTGAAACACGTTCATGAATGTTAATAAACCCTCTTGCTTCAAGTGCTTTAGTGCGTCAATCTTCTCTGATGGTCTTTTTAACTGGGACTGACGGTGATGATGCAAAGTTTACCAAGATTATAATGTTTATAATCAAAGATTTCTGATTGGCACAGCTCAACATTTGTTACTATGTCCATATTCAGCTCATGCAATCACAAATTTGGAAACTTTTTCAGATGGCGAGAGATGGCAGGCGACATAAAGCTAAAGTTATGGAGGACAGCTTTAAACAGCATTCCTCAGAAATGTTGCAACCTGCCCGTTTCTGTGTAAAGTTGAACTTTATTATAGTTTGCCATGAAGCAGTTGGAGCTAATCTATCTCTTTTGCCCTTCAGTATTGGTTTACCGTCCAGGGGAGTGGACACAAGTGTCCCCAATAATCTCTTAATTAGGCGATGATGGACTGTTCATTTAGTATGCAAAGCTGCATATCTCACTTTTCACTGAGCGAAGCCCCCTTTCCCTGTGGCGGGCGAGCCAGCGCTAATGATCTCAGCAAGTGGCAGCAATCCATTGCAGTGCCACCGTGGGGCCACATTAATCTTGTGGGTGATCCGTTTGATGAATGACCCTAGACTAGAAATCCTAGCAGATTTCACCCTAATTATGCTGAGGGTTGTACACCTGGGAGGCGCACGGAGAGAACTTGCAGACTAAGGGATGTGTCGCCGCTCTACAGGTAACTTTACACATTGCACTTGTGAAATTCTAGTGCAGCCCCCAGGGGGGAGAGCTGACGTCATGTTTTTTCACCAGAGGTGAAAATGATATATTAGACCCATTCCTCCCATGAGCCACCTGGGCAAAAGCCTGCACGAGTCATCAATCTGAGGGACGTCCCAAAAAGGGGTTATTAGAGGCTTAAGATCTGTTACAAGCTGTTCTGATAGTGTTTAAACTCTTTGAGAGGTTTTTTATCGGTGGATTGTTTCTGGAGTCGTTTCACCTCTTTGTTGCTTTGAGTTATGCTCAGCAGGGCGAATGTTGCATCAGCTGAAGATCTGGAAAAAATAAACAATGTCAGTGTTGTCTGGAAAAGTTGATGAGTACACATCTTGACTCCTTGAGTGGGTTCTTGTTGTCAAAAAATGTTAAATGAATGATTTTCTGTCAACTTTTTTAACCCACTTTATCACAAGAGCCACATATATTATCTTCGTTCTTGAAGGTTCTTAACATTACTTGACTATATAAGTGTTTAGGCACCAGCCTAAAATTAAGGGGGGAGGGGGTTAATGCCATTTCATGCATTCTGCCTTATTAACACAGAGTTGTAACCCTCATGCTAAACATAAGCAAAGTGTCAAAAAAGCAGTTGAGCTTGTGACAGAGTATTTCTGGGCCAAATTCACACCTCCTTTTTCCTACAAGTTTTGGTTTTTTTAACGGGGGTATCCGTTATGACTGATTGACCCCATATTCCTTTAAGGGCCTTTACCCCCAGAAAAGCACCCCTGTCCTGCACGTCAAATGAGAGCGAGAATTAGCATTAGCATTGCTCCGTCAAGTAGAAGTCACCGATATCACTGCACAGCACGACAACTTTATTTTTTCAAGATGGTTCGACAAAAGAAGTGTGTTTTTTAAGTGTGTCTTAAAGAGAAGAAAACCTTATTTAGCTTTTCATGTCTTAAGACAACAGTGGATGCAGTTTGTTTCTCCCGGACAGCAACATAATTGCGAATTGTTTTATGTTTGTTCCCTGCGCATTTCAGAGAGAATTGCTTTACAAACAAGGCTCAGTTTCACGCCGGATTTTCTACTTGTTTACAAATTATAAACTTTAAAAGACCCTATTTAGGAGTCGCAACCACAGGTGTAAGTAAATCAAAATCTCACATGTTTTGTTTGCAATCGGCACATACAGTACGTGCATGTAATGCACACAACACGAACAACAGCAAACATTTTCCGCCTCAGTTGGCATTGTACTGCACTTACACCTCAAGATTTACGTCGCATTTTTTTATTAAAATAGAGGATAAACAAACAAGGATTAATTACCAGATAGAGACGTCCTTCTTTAATCATTGCTGCTGTTGTTCCTGTTGATCAATTACTTACTCAATATCTAATTCTAGATCATATGTGTAAGGGTGTATCTAACTGTAAGCCATAGTTATTTAAAAAAGTTTTAATTTAAGTTTGTTTCCATCGATGTCACAGCTGTTAGATTAGTATCCAAAAGCTGGGCTTTCTAGTGACTCTTCAGCTCCGCCCACCGTACGCTTTCAATTGTTCGGGTTTTTCTGTCAAAAAAACGGAATGGCCGTTCTGTCTTTTAATAATCTGACAACACAAAAGACACTTTGGACATATGAAGGTACTACTTGTCCACCTGTTTCTTGAGGTAAATGTGGGCGCCGCCATCTTTGAGCTTTCCGGCTTATGACTTCCGGTGAGCCACTAAAGCTAATGGTAGTCTATTGCGAAGCACACTAGTGTGGCGTTTTGACTGGCTGTTTAATGTTTATTATGAAATCCAGGAAGACTGACATAATTTGTGCAGTTAGGGGTTGCCATAATACCTAATACAAACACAGTAAATCTTTACAAAACATTTATTTTGACCCCATGCACAAGAGCTGCATGTGTATGTGGCGCACATGCACTCATCTGTATTTACAAATCCATCCAGTAAAACCTTTCATAGAAACTACCAGTAAACAATAAATACAATAATTGTTTAAAAACAACTAATATTATGCTGATAAAAATGCTGATTAAGCGGATTTATTTATTCTGCTACTATATAAAATGCGATTACAGTACAGAATATATACAACATAATCTGCTTAGTTAATGTTTATAATAGTTTGTAATGTGCTTGAGCATACTTTTTAAATCAATAACCAAATACTTTAAAAAGTAAGCAAATAAGTTCATAGGCTCATGTCTCCACCTATGTAAGCGATGTAATAATATTTTTATAAAACGAAAACAATACTCAATACATGGAGTAGTTTAACATGTTTATTAGGGTTTGTTCAAATAACTTACAATGTGTTGAATGAGAAAGATACTGCTGACTGTGTCGGACCGCGAGAAGCTTGATGTGTCGCAATAAACAAGTCTATTAAAAAATGCCGTTTAAAAAAAACTCACAGCAGATGGACAGTTGTGACATTTTAAACCAGCCCCTGAAAAGTAAAAAACACGAAGTCTTGGTTAAAATCCATGTAGAAACACTTGACTGACGTTCCCATTGTAAAGATACTGGTAATGATATGTCTTTTATATTTGCGCATTGAAGACCCATCACCTCCGATCAACAACACGAAATGATTGAATATATCTTCATATATCAACCACTTCATACATGGCAGGTGTAGTAAATATCAACTAGGGATGCACCGATACCATTTTTTTGGAATACGAGTACAAGTACGAGTACTTGCATTTCAGTACTTGCCGATACCGAGTACTTAATAGAAAATATGATTTAAATTTACAGGTAACAGCTTTAATCACATAATTTAACAAAAAAACAAGGGACTAGTTTTCCAGTTTGTTGTAAACTCTGCCAACAACACAAGTGGCATTAACCCCTTACACGCCGCTCAAACATAGACATTTCTCAGACCGTGGTATCGATTCCAGGTATCGGGGGACTTTTAACGAGTACGAGTACTTTTGAAAATGTGGTATCGAGGCCAATACCCGATACCAGTATCGGTGCACCCCTAGTATTAACTGTTTAAATCATGTCCCTTCTACCGGCTGGCAATTAAAACGGAAGTCTCGGACCGGAAAGGTAATACGTCACATTCCACGTTCGAGAAACAGGTGTATAGATGTAACAAAGATTAACATTAGATATGCAAAAACGATCTGTGTTATGTGAGCTTTAAAAAAACAGAGGACAATGCTTAAGTGCAATCAGAAATAGTATCTTAAAAATATAGTTCACCACGGATTGAACATTTTATCATAAATCACTTAACCCCATGTAATTCCAAACCCGTAACTCCTTCAGTTGTTTTCGGAATACATATTGAGATATTCACTGGAAAGCTTGTGACTGTCCCGTAGACTGCTATACAACCGACACTATTCAAGCCCAGAAAAGAATGAAAGACATTGGCAATACTTTTTAGAATGTTTTGAGGCGACGAGAATACTTTTGTAAGAGTGCTACTGTATAAAAGAAAACAAAACTAATGACTTTATTTAACTATGAGTTCACGAGCAGATTACGAGTTCACCTATAACCTATTGTTGCTTTGCAACGACATCAGGAGGTCACCTCTGCCCGTGAACGTCGAAAGAAGAAAACAAATTGCTGAAAAAAGTTGTTTTCTTTACGCACAAAAGTGTTCTTGTTGCTTTGTCAGCCCATTCTTTTTTGGGCTTGAATAATGTCTGTAGACAGTTTCAGCAGTAACAACATAAACAAGGGGCTTTTGTTGTCAACACATAACTACCGGTAAACTCCGGTAAGTATAAATAACAACAAAGTCCTTTTAAAGTAGTTTAACAAGCAAAATAAGTAGACAACACGTAGATTACCTAGAAAACCAAAACATTTGTTATTTTCCATAAGGTATTTGTTCAAGAGTTCAGATTAGCAACCGGTCAAACCAATAAACAAACAGAAACCGGAAGTATAGTTCCGAACAGACGCATAATTGCGTCACCGCACGTGCGTCCGCTGAAACCATCTATATTAGCAGTCTACGGGACAGCCTAGTGGTTTGCATCTTAAATATCTAAAAATGTATTCCCAAGACAATTGAAGGACTTACGAGTTTGGAACAACATGGAGGTAAGTTATTTATGATACAATTTTCATTCTGGGGTGAAATATCCTTTGTAGACACTCATTCTCGAAGGTCTTCAATTGAGAAATAGCCTATGAACTAAAACTTCCCGTTTCATTGCCATTCCATCCTGCTACCAGAGTCTTCTTAATGAGAAGAAAAGCCTTCGTCAAGAGATCTGATGTCTCAAGGGCAAAACATGACCTACCAGACGTCCACAGGGAATATCTTTGACCTCTAGCTTCTGGTAGTGAGATGTGAGATTCCCCATGGCTCTTGATGGTTATCCTGCCTGCTCTCTGCGGTTTGCAGTGCTCTTGCTATGAGCTTGTGACCCCTTCAGAAGTCATTTTGAATTTCTTTCTCAGCAGCCCTTCCTTCGTGACTCTATCGCACCGCACATTTGTCATATCTTATTATTTTTCAGAGGTACGGCAATAGGATCAATAGGCATTTACAATTAAATTTCTACCAGAGGAAATTATGCATTTTGTTTCATGGAACACAATCGTGCTTCTTGAAAATTAATTTGTTTGATTTTCTTTCACAAATTGACAATGTTACACATTCAGTCGTTTTTTTCCCCCGTCACCAAATCCCTCAGTGTTCTTTAGTCAAACGCACACCATGGTTGCATCCAAGTTATCGAAGAAATTGATTTAATTGTGTTTACACACAATAAAGTTAGGATCTTAAAGGTCAGCAGAAAATGGTACAAAGCCCTAAGGAGTATTTGCAAGGGTCTGGTGATGCAACCATGCCATTTAATCCACATCCATCACTTTTTATCATCTAATTAGTCCCCGGCATGGCAGCTTGTTCAACATTGCGGGAAACGGATCTATCGATTCGATAAAGGCTTGGTATCTATCATATCATTTGTACATTGACACACAATTGACCACCCATTTCTGATTGTCTGTATAGTTTCAGCAAAGCACTATTGCCTTACAAAAATTATTTCCTGACATCCTGACACAACCATGCATCTTGCAGGATGCACACAAAATCAAACGACACAGTTTTATACCCTGTGTAATCTCACATATTCATACAGGGGTCATGTTTTACTGACGCTGCTAAATATAAGAGGCGTATCTGTGTTATGGATCATTTTTTTCCTTAAACCGTACACTGCCGTTTATTTGATGCTATCAAAATTTACAATCACTGTCATCCAAGGACCCAGAATAAAAGGAGAGATGAAATTGTTTAACTCTGTGAAATTCCTGGCACCATCGGTTGATCATCAGTTTATGCCACGGGACTTAAAGATGTTCAGGGTTGTTCAGCCCACTCTGCACATTTCCATGCTTGGAATGTGGATGTTTGTGCCTCGGAGGCTGTCAGAGGTTACTGTTTTCTATCTCACTCAGACAGTTCTTGCATCTTTGCTTTCGCCTTGAGCTCACAGCCTGGTGAGCATGTCATTTTTCTGTTTTGTTTGGTTTTCATCGGAGGGGAAGGACACGTTCTAGTATGAACAAGCGGTTAGAATGTCTCAGCCAAAGCACAACGCTGCGTGAGGATGGAGAAAAATAACAACTGCAGAACTGCCTGAAAATATTTAAATAGATTAACCATATGTTAACGCCCGGGATAACAACCTATTGTTACTGCAATCTGTTTGCATATTTATATTTAGCTTTGTACTCTATGCTCAATTTATTATCCAGCAAAAATATATTTTACAGTAGTGCTGGGTGTGAATACAGATCAGACTATTTTAAAGGTGCATTGTGTAACTTTTAGAAGGATCTCTTGACAGAAATGCAATATAATATACATTACTATAGCCTATTATCAATGGTGTACAAAGACCTTACAAAATGAACTGTACAGTATTGATTTTATCACCTAAAGATCATAAAGATGCACCTAAAGAGGACCTAAAAGGTCCGAAATACTCATCCAAAATTGTCGTACGTTAAAAAATAAAAACAACCTCATGTATCAATCACGTTTACACAGTGCCTCCGAAACGTTTGTCCATCGTAAAATTTCTTGGATCAGGTTCAATTTTCAGCATTTTTCACAACCGTAGCAAGCATTTTCAGAGGTGTTTTGACAAAATCAAGCATAGCGTCTGACAACTCTATCCACATTGTTTTGCAACACAAAGTATTACAAACAAAGTGATGAATACAAAGAGATAGAAAGTGCCATGATTGTCAGGTATGTAGCCCTCACTCGAAATGTGACCTCACACAACCCCAGAATGGAGGAACTGAGAAAGTTGCCTTGCTCAAGTTGTTGCTATTCATCCATTGGTAGCGAATAGATACAGTGTGCATGACGAATTTGTAGGATAAAGACATAATGACATAAAAACGCATGCGAAAATTATCAACACCAGTTTGCAAAATCTTTAGAATGAGCCGTTTTGTCTACATACTCAGCGGGTCTCCTTACATGGAACTTTTCTATAGATGTGTTTTGTCACTACAGTGTCTTACGCCCGGGATACACTGCAGGATTTTTGCACTCCTATCCACACTTTTCCTACGCCCCATGACGCTTAGCGCGAATTATGGGCGTGACTTCCAGCGCGTACTGTCACTGAACGGCATTTTCCATGATGATTACAGTCATAATTTCATGTATGTGCCAGTGTGAGGATGATATGAAGGAGTGTCCTGATACATCAAGATATATTCAGTCGATTCATGTTGTTCCTCGGGGTGTTCCTCCCTGGTGTGAGTTTTTTTAAACAGCAATTTTTAATCGACTTGTTTGATTTTTTATGGTGACACATCAAGCTTCATGCGATGCGATGCGACAGCAGCAGTAACTTCCTTCTCATTCAACACATTGTATGTTATTCAAACAAATCATGATAAACATATTAAACTACTATTACATGTTTTCAGTATTGTTTTCGTTTTATGGAAATATTATTATGCAGTAGATAAGACATGAGCTTATGAAATGATTTGCAAAAAAATCATTTAAAACATAACAAAAGTAACATTTACGCGCAAAAACATCACAAACTCTTATAAACAGTAACTAATAAGCAGTTTATGTCTTAGGCTATATGTTCTGTACTATCTCATTTTTGTAATAATATATAGTAGCAGAATAAATAAATCAGCATATTTTTATCAGCATAATATTAGTTGTTTTTAGATAATTATTGTATTTATTGTTCATTGTCAGTTTCTATGAAAGGTTTTACTGGATGGATGCGTGGATACAGTTAATCGATGCATGTGCGCCACATACACGTTCAGTTCTTGTGCATGTATTATAGTTAAAACAAATGTTTTGTAGAGATTTACGGCATTTGTATCAGCTATGATGGCAACCCCTAACTTCACAAGTTATGCCGGTCTATGACAACTCGTAGGTATCGTACACCGGAAGTGCACATTAAATAGCGCGAGCTTAGTCAGATAGCATCTACTTCAAAATGCAAAATATACGTTAGCAGGCAATGTTAATCGTTATGATTTTGAGACAAATATGATGTTATTTAATGTTAAACGCGTCCTGAGTCACGGCGGACAGCCGCTGCCAGGTGCTGCCGGTGTGTGTACATTCATAGAAAATTATGTATTCTGTTTGTAGATTCATGGCGCGCCGCTGCACTTCTCGTCCGGTGTGCAACCCCTTTCCCTGTACAACATAGGACCACTAATAAAGAGCCATGATTACAGAAATCGGGACGATAGTTTCACAATGGCAATCTTTCGTCTGGGACAGCCAAAAATCGTGCAGTGTATCCCAGGCTTTAGATGATGACATGTTTGTGGCTACCGTAGCTTCACCATGCGTTTCGAAAGGGAGGATGAGCTGTGGGTGAGCAATTCACAATCTCATTGCTAAACAGGGGCGGTTCTAGGGTCAGTGGATATCCGGGGCTTAGCCCAAAGACATCCAGGCATGTGTCAAAAATACACTTTTAATAGCTAAAACATGATAAACATTTTCTAAGTTTTTTTCTTAACATATTGGCTCTTTTTTTACTCTCCACTTAATTCCTTGTTCCTTTATTTTATCCACAACTGTTTTCTCTTTAATATACATCTTAATTTTTTTTCTTGTTGGATTTCTTTTTAATGTCATATTTTCCCCCTTTCACACTCATCTCTTAATTCAGCCAGGATAAATAAGAATTTCATCCAGGATATGTTCCTGGATCTCAAACTCAAAACCAAGATTGACATCTCGTTGCAGGGCTGCAGAGCTATTTTAACATAAAATACACAATATTTCTGTAAATTACATATTTTTCTATTATTTACCACAGAAAGCACTGTTTATATTGCACTGTATATTTAACAGTATAAACATTTTCTTAACCTTATCTTAAATAACTTTATATTAAAACTTGGCACTGAACTAACACATTAAATTCCTGAGTATGAATGTATTAATGATTATACATTTTCTGCAACCAGGTAGTGTTTCTGTTTTGATTTATTTAGGATTTTTTTTAAGTTACAGACTTGACTTGATTATGTTCAATCTCTGTAAAAATGAATAGGGCTACTGCTCTATGTGTAACTTCAGCACAGACACAGCAAGCAACATAATGATATATAATTCATACAATTCTTATATTGAGACGAGTGAGCTTCATAGCATACAGTTTTTTATTTTTTGCACCTTTCTCCTCATCTTTCCTCTTTTATTAACCTGGGCACTGATGACTCTATTTTTAATCCGTGGTTTAGTATGTGTTACATCTCCATCTCTACAGTATATGTGTTGCTATAAGCTGTGACTTGGCGTGAAATAACCCCGCGCAGCTCTTTGAGTAAAACAGCTGAGTAACCCCACAGACAGAGTAACAGATCTTCTCTAGACGAAAACTCCAAAGTCCCGACAAGATTAACTGATTGCATGGTGGCAATGATATGATTGACGTGTGGTGCATATGAGCAATTTAAATCCGATCACGCATTCAGTTTACTCGCCGTCACGGAGAGCGCGCTCATGGTTGCATACATAGCAACGAAAGACGCGCCACCTCTCACGCGCTATGGAAGGGAAAAAGAAAGGTCTATAACACGCGTTTTTAACCGTTTACATAAATTAGCAAACAAGCAAGTTGACAGTTCTTGACGAGAGATTAACAGTTTGGCTGTAATAGAAAATATTTTAACAGATTAAAATTAGTGACGCGCATATTATAACAATCGGGGCTTTACAAAATAGATCCGGGGCTCAAGCCCCGCTAGCCCACCTCTAGCGCCGCCCATGCTGCTAGATGTCGCTAAAATCTACACACTTTTTGTTTAATTGCTTTGGTAAAAATCATAAATTGTTCAGTAAGCATTTAAGCTTAAATCAATATGTGGACTATGACTTAGTGAGTTTATAGCCCCCTGAAATTAAACATTCTAAATGAACTTTCAATGTGAATGAATTTCTACCTGTATTCACTGTGATTGGCATTAAATAGATAAAATATTAATTACTAGAGCAAATATTGCATTATGCTCAATGAATAGTTTCAGGGGTGTAATTAAAATGACTTTACTATTATAATCCTACCCACTTCACAGACAGTACAAGACAAAAGTATTCCTAAAGAGACATCTGTATGTAACACTGTAAAAATGCTGGGTTAAGCTTTGGGTCAAATATGGACGAACCCACCCAATTGGGTTGTAATTTAACATATGCCGGGTTGTTTTAACCCATTGTTGGGTCAAATATTAAACATTTTCTGGGTTGATTCAACCCAACTGCTGGGTTTGTCATTTTTTGACCCAATGCTGGGATAGAAATAACAAAATAACTTTTATGTGTACAAGCCTGATTTAAAAAAAATCATAGCAATAGCCAACTTCTTACCAAAAAAGTGCAAAAAATATAAATATTAAGAAAATGGCCTTTAAAGTTGTCCAAATGGAGTCCTTGGCAACTCCATCCACTCAGAGAAAGCTAGTTTTTATATATTTATTGTAGGATATTTAAAAATACATTTATTTAGATAATTTTGACCAATGCCATTTATTGTTGGATATTGCTACAAATGTACCCATGTGACTTAAAACTGGTTTTGTGGTCTAGGGTCACATTTTGATATTTGTTCTTTATGCATTGCATGCAGCAGTTTCAAATAACGTTTGCAATATACATTTCAGTGTAAATGGGCAATATTTGTTTTGGGGGCATTTAAACCCATATGAGGGAATATTTTTATCTCTGTCTCACCATTTTGTCAAATGCTCAATTTCTCATTCAATACTCCAAATAATCAATTTGTTTGCAATCAATAATGTTTCCAATCAATATGTTTAACTAACAGGGCTAGAATTGTTACAACTGTCAAATCTTACAAATGTAAAATCAACCAATACATTCAACACTATCCCATGGCAATTTGTACATATACGAGGTGGCAAATTTGTATTAATTTGTACGACCACATTGGTCACATTCAATTTTAGCAATTTACCTTGACCCCTGTGATGTTGGGGTTAGGGGTGGGGTTTTGTTATTGTTTTTATGATAATCGTAAGTTTTTGCACGATTAACTTATTAAAATGTACATAAAAATATGTACGAATCCTCGTGAGATACCCTCACATTTAATTTTTTTTTTTGTCTGTTAAGTGGCTTTTTCTCTGCAAGACCCCCTTAATTTAACCATATGCTTTGTTATTAGTATGTCCATGTTACGTACAATAGGAAGTTAATTGCAGCCTTGAATCTTGATCTTTGGAGACCATTTTCTTAATCTTGCTGCTTAAATCCCAGACAATTAATAGTCTGTTTCAAGCATTTTTGGCAAATTTCATAGGATTTCCCTTTGGACCAGATGCCAGGAGCTTTGTGTGCTGCTCCAACTGCCTGCCTACTTCTCAAATATCCATGGATATTTAAAAACTATTTCCCTATACTGAGATCTCTGCATTAATTATTTTTTTAGCTTGTAGGCAGATGCTATCTTAAAAAGCATCTTTAAAAATAAACATAATATGGCATGATCAAAGATTTTAAAAGTATATCCACAGGTTGAGGTTCTGCAATTTTAGGATGTCCTTATCAGGTTGAGAAGAGCATGCAGTTGCTATCCTGTAGGCATATGTATGTGGAAATAGAAAGTAACCCAGCCAACCAGCAAAATGTAACAAAATGTATATTCATACAACAATGCAGTATGGAGAATGGTGGTGCAATATTTATCAGCTGGTATCTCTGAAAAACTCCTTTGTTAGCATCTGATAGTTGTATGGTGTGAACACAGAGTCACAGTCTTGAAATGCGCCGGCTCAACCTTGATCGTATGTTTTCCACAATCTACCATCTTCAATATACAGCATGGCTGCCAGGTGTTCTGGTTCATAACTGGCAATATTACCCTTGACGGCAAAGTACATGCAAGCAGTTTAAACCCTATTAGATAGCATAATGTACCTCTTTAAAATATGTGCAGGTCTTTATATACGTGAGTCTGCTCACAGCCCCCATCATCCAGCCAATAACAAGATGCTTACTGCAGTAAATCCAATTTATCAGGAAAATGAAATGGTTAGTTTTTAACGGATGCTCAATGCTGGAAGCTAAACATCTATTCCCGGTGTAGAGCCTCAGGGATATGATGAATGGATCGTCCTAAAGGTAGAGGACACATCGCTCAACTCTGAAGTCACCTGTTTATTTCCCTAAAGGATATATGTCTAATCCTTGGAACATATTCAGTAGATAACAAGGTCTTTTAGCAGTGGTTTCAAATGTGGCAGATTAACTTACTAAGCATTTTTACTAAAAATATTGTTTGTCAGGTACATAAAAAATGGTAACACCTAAATGAACCACACTTTTAAAAATGCTGGGTTATTTCAAAAAACCTGTTTGGTTGTAATTTAACCTGTACTGTAACCATTCATTTAAACTAGTGATTGGGTTTGTATTTTATTTTACATAACCATTTATTGAAATTGCCCATTCATGTTTAAAGGTATAAACATATTTGTTTAGATTATTAAGATATTAACTATAACAATGACACGATTGATTTAACATTACAGTAGGTTAGACAAAGTCATTTTAAGGGTGCAAATAAAAATAGATTGTTAAAGTAGCAATATTTGTATTACTATTTGTTATAGTGTCGTTCCAATGCCTCTAAATAGAGAACCCAATGTTTGTTTCCACATTAGAAAACAGATACATTTCCATTGTTGAATAATTCAGAGCAGACAGCACATGAATATGGCTGTATTCCAGAGATATGTGCAACCACCCAGTCAATCATTTCTTATCTACACAATCACGCCTGCAACCTGTGCATTAATGTGTATTAAGTAGCCTGTCCATCTCATGAAGCAGCACTACTATTTAGTCCTGCATTTCTCAGGCCAGTAGAGAGCAGACATGAGCTTCTATGTATAGACCAGAGTGCTTCTGTAAAAAAACCTAAATCGCAACAATGTAACTGTGAATCAGTAAAATTACAACCAGCTGCAATGATATTACTATTCCTGTTACTACTGTATAGTCTTCTATCATTACAGGCTATGACAAACACCCTCCATCTTAAAATAACACTATATAAGATTTTTACTATAAGGTTCATAATTAGTACAGGATAGAAGGCATTAGGTATGTGACATTGGTACATTTTCTTATAAATCATTGAATTAATAAGATATATATATATATATATTTTTTTTTTTTTAACGAAACCTTTAAGACGTATGCATAAATGTATAAAAATGTTAATGCACTATTCAAACACGACAGTATATTTTTTATATAAAAACACAATTATTTATTGCTTTATTTTATTATTTATATAAAAATTAATAAAACAATATTTATTAAAATATGAATTTAAATACAACTTATTTATTTTCTGATCCCACGGGATGCTGTTTCTCTGCGTAAAATTATAAGCTTTTCTGCTCTCACCCACAATAAGAAATTGCGCACGTGTTTGTAGAAACCAGTGGGTGTACCAGTATTTTACTGTAGTATTATTCCAGTTTGTGGATGAGCCCACGGCTGATGCGCACATCACGTCTACCAATCAACACGAGGCGCACTCTCAGCCACTGAGAGCAGTCAATGAATATTTATGCCGAGGCTGCTCACTCTCCAGCGCGCAAAGTTAGTGGATTACCAGTGGGAGGATGTGTCCGTGATACAACATCAGCACCTCGTTTGGATTAAGATCCATCGTTTTCGCCGATTGCCACTTCAAATCAGCGGTGCGAAGGACGGCGGTGTCAAAATTGCACTCCAAAATCTCGTTTCGGGGGGAGACGCGCCGTGCGCATCACTTCAAAGACTTTGCTCTTTCTTTCCCCTTTCCTTCTAAGATGCCCAGTCTTGGTCTATCGTCAGCATCAGCCCACATCAAACCGGGCTGCTCGTTTGAAAGGACGCCCGACCGCAGCCTTTCTAATCTGCAAGTTCAATCCGATAAATTGTGACAAAGGCTGTCAGCGTCGCAATAAGAAATCGATACTCGAGGCGTTCTTCTGGAATTTAAACGATCTCAAGTGAACCTAGCGTGGGGCGCTTTTGCTCCTCAGATGTTTCAGATGTTGATGGTGACAGATTATTGTTGTTGAGTGTCCATGCGAGACTTGGGGTGGAAACATGTCTGGCCACTTCTCTGAGGGGATCGCTGCTATCAGAGATGGCATTTTGGTCCAGTACTTCGGTTTTTACTTCTAAAGTGCCCCGGAAGATCTTATTCATGTTCACCCTCTCCCTATCTGTCACCTATTTGTTTTATAGCTTGATGAGCTGTTACAACTCCTTTCAGTTCCAGGAGAACTACGTCTATCAGGGGAGGCTGGTGACCGAGGAGACAACTTTGGTCACGCTGAGGGAGAAACTTTACTCCCCCACTTCCCAAGTGTACCTGGACGAGGAGTTAATCGAAAGGACGGCGACCGTCTCGAGCGTTATAAATAACGTGGGGGTCGAGGAGAGGACAGCGGGATGGGTGCGAGCTCGGGCGGCCACCCCGAGCAGCGTTTCGGGCGCAGCGGCCGCCGCCGAGCGCGAACACCCGGAGTTCAGCACCACGGACAGCGACCTGCGGAGAGCCGTGAACTGCACCTCGGATTACGGCGTGAAAAAACTACCACAAGCCATTATAATCGGAGTGAAGAAAGGGGGTACAAGGGCTCTGCTCGAAGCTTTGCGGGTACATCCCGACGTTCGGGCTGTTGGGAACGAGCCACACTTTTTTGATAGGAACTACGAGAAGGGTCTGGACTGGTACAGGTGCGCGCATTCATATTTCTATATACTTTATAATGGAGTTCAGTTTCTTGTTTTGTTTGCTTTGAAAAGTGCACGTTTTAAAGATATTTTTAAAGATATTTTATTGTATTATTTGGTATGAAAAATGGTTTAGCTATTTAAGTAAAGAATATTATTATTAAAAAAAAGTTATTTAAGACTTAAGAAAACACAGAACATCCTTACAAATCATATTTACGCTCATTTAGATGTTAAATATTTTCTCATGTCTTGCATAATTTAATCATCCCAAATAATCTATAGTATATTTACATACTGTATATAGTAAACAGTAGCATTTTTTATTTTATTTTGTAAATGTATAGTATTATGTAGTATTAATTATTATGAGTTGAGATTAACTAAATACTGTTCGTTAATATTTATTAATATTTACTAAGGTTTAGTTCAAAAACACAGCATTTACTACAGTTTACTATAGTAAGTACTAAAGTATACCTTGTTTTTCATGTGGCTGCAAGTTTGCACAATAATATTAATAATGATAAAATTAAAGAAGACATTGACATCATATAGGTGTCTAAAACTATCCGCAAATCAGGACTGTCTGTTTAATCGGGTGTACTTGGAGATGTTATGAATTCCCAGCAAGAGTGTGGTACAGGAATGCTGCTTGATACAAAATTCCAAAATGACTTGGTGGTCATTTGCATATGTTTTTCCAGAAAGACAAATTAGTCACAGTCATTAAGTCACTAGGCCCATACATATGTGATGATTCAAATGTGACAGAGCTGCAGAAGATGTGACATAATTTCTACGGCATCCATTGTCTGTTTCATTTCATGCTGGATACATGCTCACAATCGCCGCTCGATAGAGCCAGGTGTACTGAATGGTCTGTTGAGCACTTTCAGCATGCCTTGGTTTCAAGCTCCCAGGTGTGCTTATATCATGAGGTGCTTACTCAGGTGTGTGTGCCCCCCCAAACCCATCCTCAACTGCTCCCGGTCCACTTTCAGCCCGCATTAGCTAGAAGAAACCTAGCTAGTCCACATCTCCCTATGCTATTTACAATCCGTGCAGATACCGCCTCCAGATTAAAGACGTTTCTCTTTTAAGGGGCAGTTTTACCCATGCTTAACATCATTCAGCGTAATAGCTGGAGATGCTCATATAGAGAGGATCCGAGAGGCAAAGACTGAAGAAGCTGAAGAAGCATTAAGCTGCGCTGTGCGGCGCGTTTGGCGGCACTTCGAGTCTTCTAGCCTTGGCCTGTGACTCAGAGCTTTGGGGCTCAGCAACATCTGCTACAATTCACTTTAGAGGAACCCACACTCATAACCGCTCATTTGGCCGAGTGTTAATGCGAGCTGTTTCATTACAGCCGTTGTATGCGAGGCTCATTAGATCAGTGGATGCCAAGCTTACATAAATAACACCTAGGAGTGCTTGTGTGTTTTAATGTCCCGGAGCCTGGAAAATCCCTTAAGCAGCCTTAAATTTGTTTCTGCATCCGTTCGCTGCAGGACACACGGATTGCATGAATCTTAGGCATGCTGTGGCTTACTGTGCATACGAACGGGAACGATATCACAACATGTAGTAACTCTATCGAGGCTAGTAATACACAACAGTGTATTACAATTCTTGTAATATTTAACTAGCTGAACATTTTAATACACATTTTATCTGATGACATATCATCATATACCTACAGTAGCCTACAACACACTTACAATATAGTTTGTGTTTATATGTCGGCTTTGGTGCCTGAGTTCATAATCTCACCAAATACTTCAAACTGATTTGCTTCAGCGGCTCATTTAACATTTCGCTGTAAAGCTTAACCACACGACACGTGAAGTAAACGTGAAGAATTTGTGCATTAATGATTTTAGACACCGATGAATAATTGCACTTAAACCCATGGCAAAAAAAAGGCAACACGGTTAACAAATTGCCTATGCAGTACACAGAGATGGCCTAAACAGGCCTGTGCCGGATTTAAAGGCCTAATTATACAGTAAATATGAAGTGGAATGGTTTTTCATATATTTTAGAAAGAGTTAGGTAATCTTCTCAGTCGTGAAATATAATGGTATGACCTGGCATTGTATGACCTGACACAATGTTCGAAAGGCTTTTCAAAGAGAACCGGACACCCTTTTAAACTCCATGCTGTTTTTTAAAGAAGTTTCGCTTTCACCGAGGTGGTAATACGTTGCTTCTGTCAAGTAATAATAGGTTGGCATTATCAGAAGAATCATGCCTCTGATGGGATCTATGCTTGGCTCAGTGCAGAAAGCCAAAAAGGAATTATACCTGTGCAAAATGGAGATCTGATTGTTCCCCCTTTAAAAGACATTCATGCTGCTTTTATAAATAATAATTTATTGTACATGTTGATTTTAAATACACATTAAATATACATTGTAAATATATATAACACTTCCTGGTAACCATTAAGACAAATGCTATCTTTTAAAATACAGTCTGACATGTTATTCATTCATTCTATTCAGTGATATTCAGAAGCGACCGTATTCATCTGTTTGACCTCAGGAGAATGTTTCAATCTTTGTGTCTAATCATGAGCATGTAAAAGTGGAGGCCTTTCAAAAGATGCAGCATTGCCAACACCAAGGTCTCTTTCTTTTCTGTTGGAGATAAAATAAATTCTGATCAATGAGAGCTGTACTGTGCCAAAGCCCACGCATGGCTCTTACTCCATACATGGATACACAATGAAGCCCTTTAATTTCACCTATTTATTCCCTGATGCCCCTTTGTTTCTTGCCAAAGAGTAAAATATGTGATCAGAAATGTCCTATTTTGTGGAAATGTTCTCAGTTAGAATGAATATGTTGGGTGTATATCTTTGTATGTAGCATTAATAGAGAAATAACTATCAATGTGTATGATTTGTCTAAATACATTTTTTGTTGGCATGCTACGTATGCTTTGAATAAGAAATAGTTCAGCAAAAATGAAAACGCTGTCATAATTTACTCATCCTCATTCTGTATGATGTTCTTTCATATATGGATTGCAAAAATGTGTTTTAAGAAAATACGCTCTGTTCTGTTCCTTATAATGAAAGTAAAGGTCACTATGGCTGTCGACGTCTAAAATGACAAAAACATCATAGAAAATTGTCCTATACAAATATATCAAGTCTTCTAAAGCCGTTTAATAGCTTTGTGTGACAAACAAACCATTTAGTCATTCATTCTCAACAGCCTCACTCCCGATTTACTTTTATTATATGGAACATTAGTGATATAGTACTCTAGACCGATTTCTGCTTTCTCTGACTTGTCTCGGACTTGTTCCTTCAAAGACTCGGTCTTGGACCACAGTGTGAGGAGAAGGACTCGTAATTTCAGACCGGGTTTTCGAGTAAAACTCATTTTTTATGTTAATATAAAAAACACACAACAATGCAATGCAAAGATACTGCCATCAGAGCCGTTTAAATAGGCAGAAGATGATGCATGTGGTAGGGATTTTTTAAATGATAGTAAAAGCATAGTTCATATTTAGATGTTAAGACTGCTCCTCGAAACCAGTGGTTCTCAAACTTTTTCCGCGTGCGGCCCCCCTTGTGTACCGTGCATTCCTTTGCGGCCCCCCAAAGAAAATGTATGACAAAAAACTGTTCTAAAATCTAACATATTAATTAAACAAAACATATTAAATTATAAAAAAGTAGGGCTGTTGGTTAGTAGCGTTATTTTTTTAGTTTTAATTACACAGAACTTATGATAAATGAATGTATTTTATAAAATTTCATAAAACTGGGGCCCCCCTGGCACCATCTTGCAGAACCACTGCTCAATTCCCAATCTTGCTTAGTCTGTAGGCCTTACTGTTAATTGGGGTGATATTAAATCATGAATATGAAATCTGACTTGGTCTCGACTCAGACTTGCTTCCTCAAAGACTCGGTTTTGACTCTGACTCGACTGTATTTGAAAACCAACAGACTCGGTCTTGACTCGGTCTCGACTCTGCAAAGACTCGGTCTTGACTTGGACTCAGTATAGGCGGTCTCGTCCCCATCACTTTGGAACATATATACTATTAACAATATTTACCTTTTTGGTCCAAAGATGCAAGAACATCATACTGTGCACCAAATAACACTATAGGATTGGAGCAAAAAATAACACAATTTCCTAATTTGGCTTTTTCCGAAACTAAACCCAGAATCCTCCCCAGCGCTATAAAGCGAACCATCTGTGGGTTTGTGAAGAGTGTGAACAGCATGGAGAGTTAATTTTTCATATCGGAAGCTGAGACGTGAGCCCTGACAGGAGGAGAGAGTGGCAGACGTAGATCCACTGCTGAGCAAAGCAGGACAGAACCCAAATCCAGCATTTATCCCATGTTTACCCTGGCGCTCTGCAGTTCAACCCCTACTCTTGCCTTCTGACTGCTGGCTTTAAACTGCGAGGGGAAAACGGTTTGCTCCCCAGCTCGGGCTGGACGCCGTCTCCCCGCGCAGCTTGGCTCCTGCGCTGGGATGCCCCAGTCTGCCTGTTCCTGATAAGCCTCCGCCAAGACACGCGAGAACGCACCTCTGGGTACTCGAATGCCAACGCTGCAGTGTTGGAATTAAACTTTTTAATTAGCAGCACGGCCCTGTGCCTGTCGAGAGAATGGACCGCTGTAGTGGGGTCTGTCTCATCCCACTATTTCCACTTAATTAAATTCACCAGCACAAGAGGTGACTGCAGGAGCGTCTATCGTGACACTTCACATGTTTATCTCCTCGCCTGTCATCTTTGACTGGGTGCAAACATACTGCCGATTCAACGGCTATATTATTCTGTGGTCCCTGTAATGTTGTGCTTTTTGCATTTGTGTTGCTTTCCATGTTCAATGCCATATGACTTTGACATTGCATCTGTGTCAGTAACAGGAGTGTAGGCATGTGTTTTGTTTGCATTTTGTTATTTCGTTATAATCGCTGAAACAAATAGCTGACCTCAGAGACAGCTATCCAAACAATTTCGCCACCGATGACATCTGCATTAAACATAAAAAATGAGACCTCATGCTCAAAAAATGAAAATCCCATCAGTTGGAAATGTTCCCTCTGTATTAGATACATCCCTCCCTTCAGCTATTTGATAAGGTGGTGGAAACAATTTCGGCTGATGTAAAAAGTGCTCCGCACCATAAATGATGCCTATGTGCATTGCTGACTGATGCGCTACAAATAGACTCTTGCTATTACTTTGTTTTGACGTATTGATGATATGTAGACATCTTCTGGAACCTGCTTTTTGGTGCACGGATACACATGCGCGTATTGTTTGGCCCTCCGGAAACAATCCCAGACAGCAATCTTGACAGTTCAATTACATCTGGGATTTAAAGTCAAAGAGCATTAAGGCGTGAGCGTTCGCACAGTGCCGCGGACTACGGGAAAGGTTCTGTGTTGCCTAAAGAATCAAGGTGAAAAGTGAGCTCATATTGCAGAATTTACTCAGGGGTTGGCCTTCCGGGGTCCTCCGGCCCACTGCTTTTGTGGCATCGGTTATAAGGCGAATCACTCCATTTCATCTTTGAGGGCTGAGAAAGAAAAAGCCAGCCAGCATCAAGTGTGTTCCTACTGTTTTGGACTCTGTCTTTTCTTACTCATTTCTCCAACTGACAGCAGTCCTCTCCTCCTGCTGGGCTGAATCCTGCGACCGGGTTATGAGTGGTGTTCGTCATTCAATTTCACAAGTTTAATTCGGTTACGCCATGAATCTTATTTGTCAATTTAATTTGCGGACATAAAAAATTGGCACGGTACACAATTTGCCATTAATGCACAGCTTCTGCCCGGTTGTCGATAACCTACTATAGGCTGATTTCAGACTTCTCATCACAGGGCAAACAGGAAGTTGAGATCTGTTCTGTCGCGGCTGGTGACTTTTCTTCCGAAAGGCACAAATTCTAAATATGTGTTTGTTGCATCATGTGAACCATGTGCATCATGTGTTTTGTCAAAATACGTGCCTGCTGCACATGTCTTGAAAGGGTTTATGATAAAAGAGACCCAACCAATTATCACGTTTACAAAATACACGCAAGACAACTTAACGCTAAACTCTGATTACACATGAGATTAAGCGATTATCTGACGTAAGTGTTTGTTTATCATAAACCCTTTAGACCAACCTGATCTCACAAATTTCTGTGGCATTCTCATGGATCTCCGCATTTTTCCTTGGGCCCTGCCATGGAGTTTCTTTTCCGTGGCATTCTCACGAATTGATTACTCAACTGTTTTGTCCTATTTTCTTACCATTGTCGCTTCAGTTTAGGGTTAGATTTACGTAAAATGACATCCTTACCCAAACCCAACTCTAACCCCAACGCCAGGCGACAATTGTTTAAAGTTTAGAAAATATAAAAGAATAAATCAGAAAAATAGTATAAACCAATACTTAAAGTGACATCCTAACGCAACACCAAATCTAACCCTAAACCAAAGTGGCAATGGTTTGAAAATAAGAAAAAGCAGTTGAGTAACCAATCCTACTAAACACAGGACGTCGGATAGACGTGCAGATCATGTCTATATTGGGGCCGTCGGTCCATGACCAATTCTGGACATCTATTCGACGTCCAAACTAGGTCCACTATTTGGACGTCCAACCATGACCCTACTTGAACGCCATATTTACGGGCAAGATTTGACGTTTGAACTGGGTAATTTTTTGGACGTCATATTTACGGGCAATATTTGATGTTTGAACTGGATAATTTTTTGGACGTCATTTGGACATCTATGACAGGCCTATATGTCTATATTACATGATGAGGCCTATAAAAATGTGTTTATTTACAAATGTCAGCATTATTGTACCAACATGATTAATACATACAAATACTCTATATTATTTATACAGTACTGTTTTTTCTGATTTCTTGAATTACATTACAAATTCATCTAAATGTACAATTAAAAATCTGTAATTAAATGTGTAGTTCGTTATATTAAAAGTATATGACCATACTAACAATTTAACATGAAAATATTCTCACATATTCTCATAATGTTGAGTTCATGGTATCAATGCAATAAGTGTGCCTTATATACAATGTAAAGATATGGCCGTGTGGCCAAGTGGTTAAGGAGACTTGTTTGTAACCCAGAAATCGATAGTTTGAACCCCACAGCCAGTAGGAAATGACTGAAGTGTTTTGGTGTAGCAGTGCGGGTAAAGTGCAGAGACAATCATCTCTTTTCGCTTTTTTCATGTCTCTTTTCCTTACACGGAGGTCCTACGGATGTCAACATATAGACGTGCAGAAGACGTCGAAAAAAAGACGTTGCCTGGCGTTACAAAACAACACCTTTTATGGACCGGATTCGGACGTCCAAAAATTACATGAAAAAGACGTCATTCCGACGTCACTTTGTGCAGTGGGATCCGTGAGAATGCCACAAAAAAATGCAGGGATCCATGAGAATGCCATGGAAAAATTTGCAAAATAATCAGTGACTATCCCACGGAACTTTGTGAGATCATGTTGTTTAGACGCATGTGCAGTAGAGGTCGACCGATTTATCGGCCGGCCGATTAATTGGCCGATTTTTGGCATATTTAAAAAAATCGGCTTTGGCCGATTTTGCTGCAAAATTAGGCCGATTAATAGGCAGGCGCATCTGCGGGCACCTAAGCGCTGTTGTAGAACTCGTGACGCTGCCTGCCTCTTGCTGCAAGCAGCTCGCTCCCGTCTCGTGTGTGTGCAGCCATGCCTTGTTCACAAACAGCTTTTCTAAATGATGGCGGATCGCGCGAATTAAGCAGCCAGTACAACAGCGCGACGGGCTTATGTCTCGCGGTGCACTGTCCGTGCAAAGATTAGGCTCATTTCATGTGATTAATGAGTGATGATGAGTTTTGTTTGCGTGACAGAGAGAGAAGAGCCGCGCCCGCACGCTTTCTGTCTCCCTGCTTTTATTACTCAAAACAAAACTGACCCGATGGCGAAATTCGGAAGACCAAATCATATCCACCGAGGAAATGTTTTTCGTGTTGTTACAGTAAGACTTTGTTTACAGTTTTGCGCTGCTCAGCCTGGATTAGAACACAGCGCGTCCGATTCGCGAACTGACTCCTTTGAACGGATTCGTTTGAATGAACGATTGAAACAACAGATCTGTCCCAACACTAAAGTCACAAGAAGTCACTGTCAGCACAATCAGTCACTTATAGCGTCTCAGAAATGAGAATGTAAATGTGTTTAAAAAGATTTGCCCTAAATAACAGTCTCAACTAAAAAACATAGACCATGTTAACTTTATGATAAATAAATATTTTATCAGGTCTACCAAATAAGGATTTTATCCTACAAAGCAATAAAAGCCATGGTAAAAAACTGATCAAAGATGATGACGGCAGAGTGTCAGGTAATATCTGTGTCTGATAAATGCATGGTGCAGAGGAGGTTGTAAAACTCTTCAGAAAGACCAGTCATATATTTTTAAATACTTTGACTTAAATAGTGACATTTGCGTTTAAAATATCTGCTAATAATGATGAGAACATTTTGATTATTATGTACATATAGAAAATCGGCCAAACATATCGGCCATCGGCTGCCCTGATTTCTAAAAAATCGGCATCGGCCAGAAAAAAAGCATATCGGTCGACCTCTAGTGTGCAGCAGGCACTTATTTTGGCAAGACGCATGATGTACGGTTCACATGTCGCAACAAATACATATTTTGACATGATGAGCCACACACATGACGGGATAAAAACATGTTGTGACAGACTTCGCATCGTGCGCCCTCGAAAAAGAAGTCACTGGCCGCCACTGGATCTCTTGCAGGTTTTCCCAACATTTAAAATAAATTGTGAAAATGACAGTCTTAGCCAAAAATAAAGTATAAACATAAATCATGTTGAGTTTCCAATAATTCTCCCGGAGATTATTTACTTTCCACTGAATTGTCGTGATGTATTTCCAGTCAGAAGGAACAATGATTCCATTTGAGCGCGAGCTAGTTTACATCCATCTTAAAATCCATCTAAATGAGACTTTCTGGGAAAAACAGGCGTGTCAATCATACTTGTCAAGATTCCAATTTTCTCCCTGCATTTCCTGCAGCAACCCCACCCAACCACCCCACTTATCCACGTGAGTGATGCAGTCTCGAGAAACCTGCCAACATCAAACCCATGCAGTTCAGATGGAAACTTTGACACGTTCGGGTCACGCGGTGAGGGCAAACGTGCTGTTAGTACATTTCACGGCTGCTCTTTTGACCTGACATTTACCTTTCCGAGGCTTGCTCTTTCTGTGAAGAGCTGTGAGTGGGCAAAAATAAAAAATCAGGCATCCTGCTAGGAATGTGACACATGGCTTCACCCACATCTACCTGTGACATCTTACACGGTACACACAGAAATCATAATACGCCACACTCTGACAGATAGAGTTAACTGTTGGATGGCGGTACGATTGATTGAAGACAATGGTTTTCCTGCTGTTTCCCAACAAGCAGATGCGCACAAAAAAGATCTGTGACATGATCTCGCACCACCCGTTCCAGCGACACGCTGCTCAGATAGAAGATTGTGACAGTTTTAATTCAATTATGGCATTGAGATGTGCTTACACGCCGTAGGTGTGAACTAATTCCCCTGTAAACACCCCTCTGTCACAAACACATTCATTGGCTTCCAGGATCTGATTTGTTATGATTGTCCCATTGCCTTTGAAGTTTCTGTTTACTTATTCATGTTCTTTTCCCGCCTGGAATCACCACGAGGTAGTCAGGCAGAATACATTTAGCAAGGCGTTAAACAATGGATGGATGTAATATTGGAAGCGTAAACCGGCTGCGACGTAACAGGCCGGAGTTCTGGTGATTATATTGTTTAAACAAACCCAGTGGATCTGTACTTCGGTGACTTTGAATGAGATTTTTGGAACTTTTCCTGTAGCGTGGTCTGTTGAGGTTTCACGTGGCCTGCCATCAGTTATATGCACACACCATAAATCAAACAGCGCATGAGAGCGCCGCTGAAGTCTCACCGCAGCTCACTATAGTTTTCTACAGCAACCGCCACATGTGCCAAATATCCTTTGAGACCTGGACTATAAGCTGATGGGATGAAAAGGCTTTTAAGGATTAGGTTAAATGCTAATTGGTATATCAGAAGGTGATTGTTTTGCCTTGCTAATTTGAAATATTGGCATTTGAGATTTAGGTAGGGGTTGGTTTTGTTGATTTGCTTTGCTTGTTCTGTGATGGGCTTGTTATAGACTGTGAGTGTTGCTGTATACACTTTTAAATTATGAACAATCTCTTGACAATAATTAGTCATAGTAAAAGGTATAGGGGTGGTTCCCCGGACAGGGATTAGTTTATACCAGGACTAGGTCTTAGTTTAATAAGGAAATATAACTAGTTTTAACAAACATGCCTTACTAAAAACATCACTTGTGTGCATTTTGAGGCAAAGCAAAAGGTACTGATGTATTTTAAGATACGTCAGTGCAAGATGTTTTCAGTTTGGACAGCTCTTACATTTATTTTAGTCTAGGACTACTCTAATCCCGGTCCGGGAAACTGCCTATAGTCTTTTAAAGGGATAGTTCACCCAAAAATGAATATCTCTCATGTTGTTACAAACCTGTATATATTTCTCTGTTCTGATGACCACAAAGGAAGATATTTTGAGGAACGTTTAACTTCTTACACTCTGAGGCTATTTTGGGGATTTCCGCCTGGATTTGGCCTACCCAATTTCAAAAGCTTCCCATACCCACATGCAGAGGTGCACATACAAAAGTTTGGTATCATTTTACAGGAAACCCTTTGAAATTACATTAAAAGCTGCTGTTTGTGACAAATATTGTTATTTATGTTGTTTTTCATATGATAAAACACCAAATTTTCCTTTTTATGTTGTAAACACTGTCTTTGATAGTGTATAACTCTGGTTTTGTGTGCTCTAGCAGACTGCAGACAGTTCTGGTTGTTACCATCAGCAGACAGAAAAACACCCAAAAAAGAATGAACTCTTTAGCATGTAGCATTCAAAAGTTATTCTTATTTTACTGAAGGGTGTGAAAATACATTTTTCATATAAATATTAATTTTTTTGTTTTGCACATATAATAAATAGCAAGGGATTATTCATACACACAACCAAAGAAAATGCTGTGAATGGACTCATTTTTTAGAGTGGTACTGGGTCCATGATAGACCATTACAAATTACAGGAATATTTTATATTAAGTCAAAATAAGATAATTCTGGACCCAGTACAGGGTCCCAGAGTTAAAGAAGTTAAAACTGAGACCATGAGCCCCATTCACTGAAAAAAATCTCCGGTTGCACATGATTTAATACAATTTTCTTAAAATGATTTTTGTTTAAAAAATTGTTCGATCTTCTTAATTTAATTATGTACACCAGTTCAACATGATTGAATCAAATTTTCTTAAAATTAATTTTTATTTTAAAGGATTAGTCCATATTCTTAAAGAAAAAAATCCTGATAATTTACTCACCACCATGTCATCCAAAATGTTGATGTTTTTCTTTGTTCAGTTGAGAAGAACTTATGTTTTTTGAGGAAAACATTCCAGGATTTTTATCATTTTAATGGACTTTAATGGACCCCAACATGTAACAGTTTTAATGCAGTTTAAACTTGCAGTTTCAACAGAGTTTCAAAGGACTCTAAACGATCCCAAACGAGGCATAAGGGTCTTATCTAGCGAAACGATTGTCATTTTTTACAAGAAACATAAAAAATATGCAATTATTTTTAAATAACAACTTCTCGTCTTCTTCCGGTCCTGTGACGCGCCAGTGCAACCTCACTTAATACATCATCATGTCAAGAGGTCTCGGATGACGAATGCGAAACTACACCCCAGTGTTTACAAGTGTGGAGAAAGAGGACCGTTCCGACGTTGTTGTATGTGGAATGATACTAATTAATGTCTTTGTGTCAGTTTATTGTTTACAATGGTCCACAAATGTGGGTTTCATATATGTAACACGTGACCTTTCTACGTCATTACACAATTACGTGTGGTCGCACTGGTGCGTCACAGGACCGGAGATAGACGAGAAGTTGTGGTTTAAAAGTGCATATTTTTATTTTTATTGTCAAAAATGACAATCATTTTGCTAGATAAGACCCTTATGCCTTATTTTGGGGATAATTTAGAGTCCTTTGAAACTGCAATTTTATACTGCATTAAAACTTGTTACATGTTGGGGTCCATTAAAGTCCATTAAAATGAGAAAAATCCTGGAATGTTTTCCTCAAAAAACATAATTTCTTCTCGACTGAACAAAGAAAGACATCAACATTTTGGATGACATGGTGGTGAGTAAATTATCTGGATTTTTTTGTTTTGTTTAGAAAATTGACTAATCCTTTAAGAAAACCTCATTTAATTTTGTGCAACCAAAGTTTTTTTTTTTCAGTGTTCACTTCCATATTATTCCTTTTCCGAAACTTTTGATCAGTTTGGTTTTGGCACAACCTAAAATGAACCTTCATACAAAATTCTCCCTAGTTCAATGTATTTTACATTCATCCCTAAATTTTATCTATTGATCCTCATTTAAATTCTCTTCAAGCTTTAGTCTCCTCTTTTATCTCAAAAAGGTTAAAACATGTTTTATGATTTACAGCAACAGACTGAATAAAAGCTAAAGTATTTAAATAAAACACTCTCCTCCATAAAGTGCAGTTCAGGTCACCAGTGTATCTGTTGGTATTCAACACAAAGCTACTGATGACAAGGATCTCTCATAGGGGTCTATTTTCCTCTACCTGTACATAATTTAAGAGAACCTCAAGTATAAATTGAGTTTTGAATATGTTGACATTTTAACCTGGATCTCAGGATCACTGGGCTGTGCCGTGTTGAAAACATCATTTTAATTGATAAAACAGCAATAAAAAACCCTCAGTTCTGTTGTCTCAAAGTCACTTTCCACTCACAGCTCCTACACTCAGTCCTCTAGTTACTTTAAAAGGCCAACAAACCATGAAAGCGCATCTGGGCAGAGGTGAGAAGGTAGCGCCACTGTAACTAATGGGTTTATTTAATTTAATTTACTGCAGCGGCCCACGATCACAAGAGGCGTGCTGGCCACAGAGAGATTGAGGTGGCTGTGGGAAAGAAAGACAGATTAACCCACCTTTTAAAAGGGCAAAATTCGGTCTCATGTCATGCTGAATTTTCCAGCAGAGATATTGCACTGTGTAACTTGGCAGAACTAAATGAATGCAGGTTTGTGAAGGAATAAGGCTCTCTAGCTTATTTCTAACAAGCCTCCTAATGTCACGGGGTTGAGAATCGTTCAAAAATGAAAGCTTTGTAAACATGTCCTCTCGATGCAAAACGACAGCGAGGTGCTCAGATGTTGCCGAGTTTCCAGTCGGACACGGCGTTTGCTGATTGGTAGAATATATCACGGCCATGGTCAAGCATGTGTTGCAGTCATTAATGCGCCCTAATTAGGGATCGGTGTGCAAAGACGGCATTGTGCTTACGTGTCAGTGCGTATCTGCTTCGATGCATGGCGTCCCCAATTAACAGGCGAGAAAAAAATAAAAAATGTCTGAGAATTCCTGATGCAATCTTTGGAATGTAAATGAAGCAATCCCAGCAGCCCTCGGGTTCGCATAGCCACATTTCGTGCGGTGTTATCCACACAAAGATCTGTTCTGGAATAAACCTGCTTCGCAAAAGGCCGAACACATGCACACCTTGGGTAAATTCAACAAACGCTTCAGGGCACAGAAAATGAACGTGGCATGATAATTAGTTAACCAACGGAGCGTTGCCAGAGGAGGGAATGTTATACCTTGTGTTTAATAACAGATAGTTTAATTTGCGATGCTTGTAATGTCCCATTTTTTCACGCCACATTGACGCTTTCTGTTTCACTCTGACAGTTCCTTCTGTTCTGTTCGTCTCGCAAACATATTTGATGTTCTGTTCTTATCGTTTTTGGTTTGAGGTGTCAAAGTGTTGTAAAACATTCTGTACGCTGATAGATGCCTAGGGCTCAGGCACATCGAGGCAGAGAATTTCTGTTTGCTTAGTTCTCTTAGAATTTGCCTTTGGCTGACTATGTCACGCTAAAGCTTATCACGCAGGGCGGACGCACGAGGGGATTCTGGGATTTGACTATCATCACATGCATATGCGTGCTACCTTTGGAGCTACACGTGGTGACGTTTGACAGGATTATTTTGTATGAAGTACCACAGGGCCACCGTGAATGCTATAAGGATGGGGTGTTTTGTATATGTGGCACGTGGTATTTATGTGGTGGCAACATGTGTTTTGAATTGCAGCCGTAGATTGGAAGTTCAATGTTATGCAATTTTGAGTTGAGTTGTTCAATCGCATAAATATAGCACAGCCTCTGACACTAACAGATGCGTGTCAGATTGTCTAAGCATTGTGCAACCAATGTGTCAAATGTGCATGGAAAAACTTAAAGGGACAGTTACATTGAAAATTCAAACCCATTTGACTTTCTGTTGAATACAGAGGAGAAAAGCTGAAAAAACTTTTTGATATAAAATAATAATTAGGAACTAAAGATTTCAAGCTATCAAAAGTATGCAAAACCATCAGAAACAGTGATACTTTAGTGTAGCAGTCAGGCAGAATTTGTGTTAGTCAGATTCATGAATTAATCATAAAAAAAGTTGAGTCCCTTTTGAATCATGAAAAAGTGTAAAAAAAAAAATTTGCAGGTTTTAAATTCACCAGTCACAACATTTTGGTAAACTTTCTCTTTAAGCCTTAATAAATCTCTAAGACCCGTTTTCACACACATGGCTTAAAGGGACACTCCACTTTTTTGAAATATGCTCATTTTCCAGATCCCCTAGAATTAAACATTTGATTTTTACCGTTTTGGAATCCATTCAGCTGATCTCTGGGTCTGGCGGTAGCATTTTTAGCATAGCTTAGCATAATCCATTGAAGATTAGACCATTAGCATTGCACTAAAAATAACCAAAGAGTTTTGATATTTTTTCCTATTTAAAACTTGACTCTTCTGTAGTTACATCGTTTACTAAGACTGATGGAAAATTTAAAGTTGTGATTTTCTAGGCAGATATGTTAAGAAATCTGGTGTAATAATCAAGGACTTTGCTGCCGTAACATGGCTGCAGCAGACACAATGATATTACGCACTGCCCGAAAATCGTCCCCTTGGTAACTTTCAATAGGCGGGGACTATTTTCAGGCGCTGCAAAATATCATTGATGAAAATAGCCCTGGCTATTGAAAGTTACCAAGGGGACGATTTTCTGGCAGTGCGTAATATCATTGTGTCTGCTGCAGCCATGTTACGGCAGCAAAGTCCTTGATTATTACGCCAGAATGAGAGTATAGTTCCTAGTCATATGCCTAGAAAATCGCAACTTTTAATTTTCTGTCAGTCTTAGTAGACGATGTACAGTAACTACACTAGAGTCAAATTTTAAAAGAAAAATATCGAAACTCTTTGGTTATTTTAGCGTGATGCTAATGGTCTAATCAGATTCAATGAATTATGCTAAGCTATGCTAAAAATGCTACCGCCAGACCAGGAGATCAGCTGAATGGATTCCGAAACGGTAAAAATCAAATGTTAAACTTTAGGCAAGCTGGAAAATGAGCATATTTTTTTTTTTTTAAAGTCCCTTTAAAACTTGTCCCAGACTAAAATGTACATTTGAACTGTTTTAATAAAAAAAAACTTGCTCTGACATATCTTGAAACATATCTCAGGATGCACACCAGTAAGGCACATTTATAAAAGCCACTTAAATGTCCGAATCTACTAAAAGCTTAGTATTGGCTTAATCAATGCCGTGTCTGTGAAACCAGGCCTAAATGATCTGTCTTTTCTGCACATTTATGTACAATACAGTATATTTTACGCTTAAAATCTTAATTTTATAGTTAGTTTAATCAACTTTTTAAATACAAGTTCATAAAAGTTAGTCAAGTCAACTTTGAAGTTTGGACAGCATAACATTTATGTTAATTGAAGTGTATGACATAGCTCTGGCATGAGGATAAAACCACAAGCCTCCTACCAGAAGAAAAAGAAGCCCTATGGTGCTTTAAATGTCCCTATTGCTTTTTAGCTCTTATTTCATCCACTTTTTGACACTGTGTGCACTTTCTTTTTTGCCTTTTGCATTATTCCCACATGAAAGAAACAACAAAGTCCACCACACGTTCTGTCAATTATGTGATCTCAATAAAGCAGTCCTGTTGTGATAATGAATGCAATCAAACCTCATGTGGCACAAGCACAATAATAGAAATTGCAGTTGGTCCAAGTATTGTAAGTTACACTTAAAGTGACCACAGTTTAGACTCAGAGCGCTTGTGGATAGGCATCGGACAAAGCCATTTTATTTTAGTCGTCGATTAGACAGTGTACAAGAAAGATTTCTGTTCATGCATGGTTTTCATTTAATTTCTGTAATTCAGTTTTACATTTCTTTAAATATTCGTTCCAAGAGTAATTTACTGTAATTTGCACTGTAAAAAGATTAGTATATGACTTCTAGATATCATCCATCACAGAAACAGTGTAAACAAAACTGAATAAATAGAGCTCAGATGCAGAATCCTCTAAGTGCATCTAACATTTTGTTCTTGGAAATGGGCATTTTTTATCAGGCTATTTTGTTTAGGTTCATTAGTTTCTCTTTAATGGCAATGAAAAGGTTATTAGTAATTATAATTATTTATTTTTTACAAATGTCACTTCAGTCATTAATTTGTATTTAAGAAATTATACTGCGTTTTGCTGCAAAACCCTCTAAGTACAAAAATCACTCTCTTTTCTGAATAAAACTAAAAGGCTAAAAATTCTGTCAATATCCTAATATATTCAGTAAACCTCCTTTAACCAGGTAAAAATGTTCACTTACTGTACATGCCCCAGTTCTTCTTTCAGTGCACTTAGAGGACTTTGCTGAAAAATTGTTTTTTTAATAGCTTTCTGAATGGCCTTGCCGGGATTAAGCAGATTTAAAGCAGAAGTATTTGATGAACATATAAGTCACGTGGAGAGCATTTGATTGATATATTTATCACTTTTTTTAACGGATGTGGCGTTTAGCGGCTTAGAGCTTTTTGTATTTTGCCATAATTTACTATCAACCTAATGTTGCCCCATATCATATGCATGTATTCCAACTTTGCAAAAGTTGGTCCTTATATGTTATGTGTCCAAACTTAACATGTCAAGGACGAACAATGCAGATGCACAAATGATATTTGATCATCTTCAGAAGATGATAACTTTCTTATTTTCCTCATCCTTTTGTAAGGAAAGCCATTGTATAAAAATAGCTGTTGTATTTCTGCAAAATGAAGTCATATGGGATTAAAACTGCATTACAATGAGCCAATATTGACAGAAATTTGATTAGCTTGAACTATTCATTTAGCTGAGAAAAAGCAAAGCCCTCCCGGGCTCTTTGAAACCCCAGTGATGTGATGGCACACGCAGAGGTCAAGCGCTGAGTTCTGTGATCTATGCTCGGGACATTAACCCGAGTTTGAGTTTGATTGACACGCTCTTTAAAAAGAGATCATGGCATCTAAAGCACAGGCATCTGCAGAGATCATCTTCGCATCTTCACAGTCATTTGCTGAAGGTCACTGCCCTAATATGGTAGATTAAAACCCAATATTAATTCTCCTTCCTGTGCCGGCGAAAGGCTGGGTCGTTCGCTTGTTGTGTCTGGGGTGTGTTTGTTTTGGCCAAAGTGCTCCGCCTCTGCTATCCTTTTTATTAACACAAGCCCTAATGCCTTGATTTAATGCACTCTCGGAGGTCAGATATTGCGCTGGCAGCCACAGAACACTTCTTTCTTCCCAGCCCCATTAATAACAGCAAACAAATCAGGGATGCGCCATAAATTTCCTCCCTGGCATATTAGAGTAAGTTGGATGTGAGATGTGGACATGTTTATTATGAGAGGAGAGCATTACTCTTGTGAAATTCAAACGAAAGGGGTTGACTGTGTCGGTGTGTGTGTTTGTATTTCTTTATGTCGCTCTTTCTCACATGTCATTTGTATGTGCTATCTTTTAGAAACATTTGCACACAGTATTCCCAGTTGCCCAGAGCAAAGCAAGATGCAAGTCATTCTTAATTCATAAAATGTTTTCTTTGCCCATGTACACTAGCCATTTCTCATCCATAAATATAGAGATCGTTCCTAAGAAATACAGCTTTCATTCAGAACCACAAAAACCTTACACTATAGTTAAACCTTGTTTAATAATATTTTTGCACATTGCGCTGTAATGTGTGCGGATTGTGAGTTCAAATCCTGGTTAATATGTTATTTGATTATAGTAACATCAAACAACAACCTTCTTTATGAAGTTAAAATGGTTGGTAAGATGCACTGTCACAACAAAATTACCCCGAGCTGTCATTCAGGCAGTAATATGTACCATTTAGGTTCAGATATGTGTACATATGGTAGCTAATATTTACCTTTGAGATACTAATATGAACTCTGTACCACACCAGTGACAGCTAGGGACCATTTTTCTGACCAAACATGATTTCATTTCATAATGATGGTTGCTCTGGGCACAACAAATATCAGATGAAGTGAGTCTTTTTATCTACTTTTAACTTTAATATTTGGTATGTCCACCTTTGGCAGCAACTACTGCAGCACATCTCTCTGGCAAAGTGTCAATTTCCTTCATCAGAAGTGTTATTCCATGCCCTCTGCAACTCAAGCCAAAGGCTTTCCCTTGAATGTAAAGTGCTGTTTTTTCCCAACTCGCCCTACATTTGCTCAACAGGGTTGAGGTCTGGACATTGAGGGGGCCAGTAGGGAAAATGACCTTAATCTCTGTATGATGGCCACCACTGTATCTAAAGTCATCATAATGTTCTATAGTGAAAGTAACAAGGTTGTCAAGTATGCAATGAATACTCAAAATTTGACCTCTGCATTTAACCCAACCCAGTAAGTAGTGAACACACGCCATGCAAGTCATAAACACACACGCACCCGGAGCAGTGGGCAGCTATCCCAGTGCCCGGGGAGCAATTAGGGTAAGGTGCCTTGCTCAAGGGCACCACAGTTGCAACCCACCAGAGACTCAAACCGGCAAATCTTGGGTTACAAGTCCTGCTCTCTAACCGCTAGACTACAACTGCCCCCTGAGCACAACAAATATCAGATGAAGTGAGTCTTTTTATCTACTTTTAACTTTAATATTTGGTATGTCCACCTTTGGCAGCAACTACTGCTGCACATCTCTCTGGCAAAGTGTCAATTTCCTTCATCAGTAGTGTTATCCCATGCTCTCTGCAACTCAAGCCAAAGGCTTTCCCTTGAATGTACAAGTGCTGTTTATTTTCCAACTCGGCTAAAATTTGCTCCGGACTTTGAGGGGGCCAGTAGGGAAAATGATCTAAATCTCCATAGAATAGAGCCATCATAAGGAGATTTAGGTCATTTTCCTTACTGGCCCTTTTAAAGTTTGGACCTAAACCCCATCAAGCTAATTTTGGGCAATTGGGAAAATAAAGGCAACTTTGGGGCAAGTTGGATCAGAGTCCTGCACGGGTCCATTTTTTAGAGACCCGCTCCCGTCCGTACCCGCAAAGTTCAGCACCAGATCCGACCCGTCATCCATGATAATATCAAAATTGCCCAGACCTGTTAATATTTGGCCCGCTACCCGACCCATACCCGCATAAATCACACACGCTAATTTTATTCCAATTAAAGTGCTTTATTTTTATCTCTTTTTACCTCTCTCAACATCACAACAGCGTCATGAATGGGCTAATGAAACAGGCTAAAGTGCGCTTTGTTTTGTGCCATTCAAGTAGCCTGCCATCGGCACCTAAATATGCTACGGAACCTAATAACTAGACACAAATAGACCTATTAATGAAAAAAAGAACAAGAAAAAATACAACCTACCTACACAACTGTGCTCCTACAAGTCTCGTCTCGAAATGCTTTCTAAGAGAAGACGGTCCCAGCTTCTGGCCTATCAATGGCAAAACTTTATGCAACGCTCGCTCCAACTAGGCTACGAGAAGCATCAACAAAGGTCGCACTCTCGCAGTGGTGGTGACGTGATGGATCAAATGTCATGTGTATGGCATGTAATGGTAATTTAGACATACAAATATTGCACATATTTTCATTCGCGCTACTACCCGCCCGCACAGAGTTAATTATCCGCCCGCATCCCCACCCCTGAATTTTAGGAATGTCACACTCCACCCGTTTTAGACACTTTTATGTGGGTATCCGCCGCTACCCGCGGGTTCCCGACATGTTGCAGGACCCGCTCCCTGAGTTGGATGCCCTTATTTGCCTTTGCTTGTAATATATCTCTCTCTCTCTCTCTCTCTCTCTCTGTCTCTCTCTCTCTCTCTCTCTCTCTCTCTCTCTCTCTCTCTCTCTCTCTCTCTCTCTCTCTCTCTCTCTCTCTATATATATATATACTACCTTTGGCCTTAGATGCTGGGAAATGCTCCAACCTTCCCGTGACCATGCAGGGTGCAAGAGGTCTTAGGAAAAGATATCAGACATACTGTACATACTGTATACCGTAGGAGGTCATGATCTATTATGTATTTTTAAAATGTGACCTGTTAGTGACAATGTTAATGAGCTCATTGGATTTGAAGGAGCATTGATGGGGAAGGAAAATTTAAGCATTTGCAGAGTTGTGGTATTTTATTATACAGCTACCTGTCTCACATTGTCACATACTGACAGCAGGTAACATGACATCTCATAAAGAAACCGCTGTGGGAATGACTGCTCTCATCTATAACCTTTCTCTAAAACTCATTCAATACCAGGAGACATTTTGCTTTTCAAAGCCCTTCCTTTTTTTGTAATACCTCATTACTGTGGAATATATTTAATCAATCCTGATGTTGGGTAAACTTTTTATATTATTTAAAACGTTTTTTACCATTGCTGTTATGTACAGTTGATTGAGTGCACACAAAAACTACAAATAGAATAATAATATTTAATATTTAATCAGTAAACGTTATGTATTCATTTTGCTTTTGATTATTATTATTTATTAAGAGTTATTCTTGGCTTTTGTCCTTTGTAAAATGCTTTGTTCTGATACATTCATTACTGTCTAATTGAAATTTTACTAACAAGATATTTTAGATCACTGTAATTAGAAAATTGCTATACAGAGTTTGCAGTTTTTGTATTGTCTGTACTAAAATGAAATTAGTTATACAAGAAGTTCATTAGATCATAATTTCTAGCATTAGATATTATATTCTTAGGATGTTTCCATGACTACAAGACAGCTTAATAGAAAACTCTTGAATGGATCGCATTGTATTCATCTCGCTGAAGGTCTGTGTATTTCTGATGCAAAATTTCCATCAATTATTGAACTCAGACTTTTCATTGAGATATTTGCTCTGCTAGAGTTCATCACTACTTTTAAGTATTCCATATTTTTTAAAAGGATTATTTATAAATGTTTCTCTTTATAAACATTACAGTTGCAATGCATTTTGCGATAGCCTTTTCCATGAACATTTCCCATTTAGCATGACTGAGCTATTTACATTTTAGTCCTGATGTCTGAAGCACTCGCTATGCAATATCCTCACCAAGTTTTCACACCAAACATTCTGAATCCCGAATCCATCCCACACTGTCTCACCACGTCTGACAGGACACGCATAGGTGAATATAGCAGCGTGTGTCACCAGTGAACTCGGCATGCTGCCGTCACATCCCAAGCCTCTCCGTGATCTCTCAAATATGATTCAGATTCACCAGGGTGTGACTTTAATCATAAATAAAAGCTACACCTATATGTTGCGTCTGAGTAGATATTTTAAGGGAAGTGTCGAGATAACACTGAATCACAGGAGCAGGGCCTTACAAGTAGCGCAGTCCACTCAGTCAAGCGTGCGGTGCCAAAATCCACCGAGCAGACAGCATACGAAATTTACAACACCGTCGATGACACGCAAATGACATCGTTCTTTTGGTTTTCCTGGTCTCCATATTGTTTATACACCATTAATCTCAGCGTCTCTTCTCTCTGCACTTCACCTATGAAAGCATAAAACGCCTCGGGCTGCTCTCGTGCAACAAACAATGCATCACGCTGTCCGTAGACGAGAGAACCTGAAAAAAACATTCACTTAAGCCACAGGCCGCCACCACCGTCCTGCTTTCATAAAGAATAGAAGTTGAACATGATTTAGCTCATTTTGCGAAATGGGAAGAGAAACATAGCTTGATTGTGATATATGAATATTCACTTGAGTTTAGAATTATGGATCGCTTCCTGAATAGGGAACAAAGAGAGAACATTAATTACACCCATCAAGCAAGAAATCTTTTTAATGGCTATCAGCATCAAAGCTAATGGAGGACTCAAAACGGATCCTTAGAGAATACTCGATTGTGGATGTGTGTGTATGTTCTCTTCCATTGTGTCTGTGTTCTCAAAAATTGGCAGAAAGTGTTCGGCTCAATCTGTTATTCTCAAAAGAGCATGGTTTGCTCGAGGAAGAAGCAACATGTTGGTCTACCCCGCTGAATAATCATCATTAGAAATGCTATTCCTCCCAAATATTAAAAAGGAACAGACCGTGCAATAAGCACAGCTATGCAGCTCTGCCTTGATTTCAGGGACCAATGAAATCATTTAGTGGAGGCAGACATTCTCTCAGATGTTAAGATGTATGAATTATGCAGAAATCAGCTGTTGCAATATTTATCAGCATGTATAAATATTTTTAAAGGATATGAGAAAATTAATTTCATTGTATCTCATATAATCGTTCACACGTTCAGTATGCATACAAAAAAATAACTGGACAGTTAATGGACGTGTGTACAGTGTTTCCTTAACCAACATCAACATATAAGGTAATATATAAGTATAAGAGAAGGTTTACATTTTTGATACCTTATTGTATTTGAATTCATTAACCTAAGCTTTTTACTTGTCTAGTGCTACGTGCAATGCCATAGATATTCCGCTTCTGTATATTAAACATAATACAATGTTGTATCATATTACTGTACCTTAAGGATATATTGTGTACCTTTAAAGGTACAGGTAACTGTTTTGAACCCCTAAAATTTAACTGGTACATAATTGTTTCTTAAGGTGCGCAATAGGTCCTAATATTGCACCCAAAAAGGTACATTTCAATGAGTTGTATATCCATAAAGATACAAAAATTAAGCTTTGAGGGTACTAGCGACAGTTTTTAAGTATTATCTCTTTCCCCACCATTGACAAGTTAAAGGAATAGTCTACCCTTTTGCCATATTAAACTATGTTATTACCTCAACCTAGACGAATTAATACATACCTATCTTTTTTCAATGCGTGCACTGTACAGCGCGTTGTGAATGTGTTAGCATTTAGCCTAGCCCCATTCATTCCTATGGTACAAAAAAAAAGTTTTATTTTGTGGCACCAAACTTACTGATATAACTCCTCATGTAACAGTCTTTAAATAGGGAAAACACGAAAGTGTTTGGTGGCTTCCCTGTTTAGGACCATAGGAATGAATAGGTCTAGGCTAAATGCTAACACATTCACGACACGCTGTGCAGTGCACGCACTGAAAAAAGATAGATATGTATTAATTTGTCTAAGTTGAGGTAATAACATAGTTTAATATGGCAAACGGGTAGACTATTCCTTTAACTCATCAAACAATTCCCTGCCAATGACGAGTTTTTCCGGCAATACGTATTTTCCGCTATTATCCACCAAGTGGCGCTCTTTCCGTGGGTTCACACCAGCCGAGTTTGAGGTGTCAAATTCGCGTGTACCGCGTTTTAAAATTACTTGCTTCATTCGCGCGTGAAATTCTAGTCATCGTGACATTCATGCGGAATTCGCGTCATGGGAGGGGCTTCTACGACTCCGCTCACTTCCTGTAATCACGTCACTACTAGAGCAAGCTCCTGATTGGTTAACGCAGTGTGTTTTTCCACCAAAGTTCAAATTTTTCAACTCGCGCTTTTGCCACGGCAATGCTCAATTCGCGCAAACTAGACGCGCAAATGAGGTGGAATCGTGTCTACCGCGCCGCACTAAACGCCTCATTCGCGCCGCGAGACCTTCAGACGCGCATCAACGCGTCTTTACATTGACCTAACATTGAAATCACTTGCACATGACGCCGCATTACCCAACTTATAAACCCAGAAGTATTCCGTTAGGGCAAACAGTTCAAACTCTGTGTACATTTTGAGGATCGCTCTAAATCTGATCTCTATCAAAGTCCTCCACAAAATGTAATTATCTCAGCTTTTGTTCAAAATTTGGTATTTTCGAAGAAACTTATTTGAGAAGTGATAAAACAGAATTTTTTTTAATTAGGATGAAACATTTAGTTTGAAAGCAGAGGGTCTTTTCTTTTTTTGATATACTGTATGTTTATATATTTACAGAAAAGAAGAACATATTCTGGAAGGCATTAAGCTTTTGTGATAATCATAAAAAATGCTGGCGCTGGCTGGCAACTAAAAAAAAAAAAACGCTGGCGGAGAAAGAATTAAAATATAAAGAAATGGTTCTTTTTAAAACCTTTGTCTGAATGTTTTTTCCCTAAGCCCCCTCAAGTATGTATATGACAATCTAAGCTCCCAACCCTCAACATCCATCTTTCCTTTCCATTTTGCCATTACATTACGTTACATTAAGATTGAGGAGCAAAATTAAAATAATTATTATACATAAGAGAATATTGTAACTACCTTAACTTGGCATTGTAAGCATGTAATATATATATATATATATATATATATATATATATATATATATATATATATATATATATATATATATATATATATATATATATATATATATAGTGTATTATTGTGTATAATATATGTTTTATATAAAATTATTTGTGGAGCATTTGTGAACTTGAAACCCCATGGAACCACTGTTCTCTGGCATTGAACCTTTTGTAGTACATTTATTGTAGCACATTTAATGGTGGTTTCCCGGACAGGGATTATCTTAAACCAGGACTAGGCCTTAAATTAATTAGGAAATATAACTAGTTTTAACAAACATGCCCTACTAAAAACATTACTTGTGTGCATTTTGAGGCAAAACAAAGGGCACTGATGTATTTTAAGATATGTCAGTGCAAGTTGTTTTCAGTTTGTACAGATCTTTCATTTATTTTAGTCAAGAACTAGTCTAATCCCTGTCCAGGAAACCACCCTATTATGTATGACAAAAGTATATTTTAAAATGTAAATGAAGAGTTTGGTTCCAAAATGAGACAACTCTAGATAGCTAGTTTGTTTTGATTTAAGCCTTCATAACAAAAAAATCAGCTAAGTAGCACAATAAAACACAATAAAAACATGATAACATAATAATGAAAATGTTTTGAAAAAAAGAAATAAAAACTTTTCGTTTTCCCAAATGAGTTATCTCGTTTTGAAACCAAACTCTTCAAATATATCATGCTGTCAATCAATTAATGAGACAACAAAAAGCTCTTTATTATCAAATAATAAATAGTTTTAGGTGAAGTATAATGCTTTAGCGTATGCATAACTAAAAATCTTTTGAGTACTGTCTGCTACAATGCATTAAATCACATACAACACAATTGTATTGCTCTACTGGAACAACTGTTTAAATCTGTCATTTGTTATGCGACAGAATTTTGCAGCCTCATTTGGTGCTGTTGTTTGCTCTCTTACACGCCTCGCCTAAATTATGCGCTTGCAAATTGTTGATGCGTTAAACTAGGACGCTTTCCAAAATTTCGCTCTAAAAGAAGCTCAGCCTTAATTGGCAACAGAAAAGTGGAGATCCGGGAAACTGGCAGCCTTCTCTCATTTTCCCGAGTTGCAAAATAAATAAAATGTGCGGGTTCGGCCGAGCCAGCTTTCTTTTAACTTTCGTTCCTACGATTTTTATGCCAAATTCAGTTGAGCTGTGCAGTGTTTAACCTCTCCACCCCCAGATCCCAACGGCTCAGGCTGGAATCTCCTCACAGAAATGAAAGCAGTGGTGGGTGGCACTAGGGGAGTTGAATGAGGAATTCTGAATGACGGTGAGATAATTGGGCCCTGTTCAAGCTCGTGCTTTCCCTGTCTCTCTCTCTCTCTCTCTCTCTCTGTCTACGTTTGGATCAAGGGAAGAAGGTAGAAGGCTTACTCAGCACATCTGAGCACCTTAAAGAGCAGATACATGTACTCTAAAAAGTGCTGGGTAGTTTTTGACCCAGGACTGGGTCTGTGTTGGACAGAACACACAGCTGGGTTAAAATGACCCAATGATCGGTTGTTGTTGGATCCAATAATCCAGCAAGTGAACCTTGGACACATTTTCATATGTTTTTGTTTTTTATAAGTAGGTACTTTAGTAAGTGCACGGCTGTTTTTTATCAAATTTAAACAGTACAATTCACCACTTTTGATAAATACACCACTTTTGTTAATGAAATCAATGAAATTTCTAATTAAATTAGACTCAGCTCCTGTTATACATCCTCTGAATTGCACTTTTGGTTGATTGCAAATGCATAAATTATTATTTGATTTATACCCTAATTATTTGTTGTGAGAGTGGTTTACAAAATGGTTCACAATAAAGATTTTAAACTTTGTGTATTTATTAAGCTCTGCTACACTTAAAAAAAAAAACATATTTCGCAGGTTGTCTGCTTTACATCCTTGATCCAATGATGTCCTTAACACCTATTGGGAAAATCGCCTATAAGCGCTGGACCTTGAGCCAGTGTTTACCCACAGGATTCGCAAACGGTGACACATGCTTTTACTCTGACTAATAAATCATCGACGGGCTGATGTACATCGACGGCAATGCGCTGTCAGTTTTGATACTTGATTAGCATTTCTGTCACTTTGCTTTACACTTAACATAACTCCAGCTGCGCGACTCAATCGGGGCCGTTCGGTGGCATGACAATGACGAGCCATTGCTCAACCTGACAGGCTGACGTGGCAACGTGTCCTTTGTGAGGAGGGACAAGCATATGAGAGCTCTGTGCACTCGCCGAAAGAGCGTAATAGCCGGTGCGTATCAAACATCAGAATTATTGATTCTAAAAACAGCAGGCTTACTCATCGCTTTTGGCTGTTTTGGAAAGCTTTATTGAGCGTTTGTATGTGGTATTAAATGAGTTGTTTAACAGCCGCGTGAGCATGCACTGGCGACGGAGTTTATGGTTCATTGGCACCTTGTAGCTGTTGAGTTGCATATGGCAGCTCCCACCTTTAACATGCTAATGAGGAGGTGTTGTGAATAAGCGCTTCATATTTTCACTCCCCTGCTCGATCTCCAGGGCGGTCGGCCTGAGTCAGACCTACTAACTGTGAAACGCTTTCTAAACGGAGATGCCAAGGACAGACGCTAAGACTTTGCGGTCTGTTCCAGCTACTCGCTGTGTCTTAGGCACTTTTCATGGCTGTGAATGCCATTTTGTCGTTGGAAGTTGGATGGTGCCAGCCACACTGTAACAAAATCTTAGCTGCCTTAAATATTTACGTTAAATCAAAAGTCATTTGAACTTAAAACTTAAATTTTGTCTATTAAGTAATTTCAACTTTTTTTATGAGTATAATTATAATTAATAAGTTGGAATAGCTTAACCTGATTTGTCTGTCTGTCTGCCTTATGCCAACTATTACAGCCTGGTCTCAGTGTTAATATGTAGTATTAATTTTTATTTAACCCTTTACCTGGCACAGCCCTTTTTAAGTGGGGGTTGAAATGGCGATCTTCCCCTTCAAATTAATATAACTGTGGCATCTTGTCTAGAAGCCTCATTTAGGTCTTGTTTACAAGGAGACACTAAGTTTTTACAGAAGTGTCAGGAGGTGAAAATATTTAATAAGAAAAAAATATTATAGCAGTTTAAATTTATCGTAACAAATAAAAATAATGCAATATAGACGGTTTCATTGGACGCACGTGATACACGTCTGGATCCGAACCTTACTTCCGGTTTCGTTTTTTTAATGGTCTGACTAGTTACTAAACTGATCTCTTGAACGAATGCCTCGTCAAAAATAACAAATGTTTTGGTTTCCTAGGTAATCTATGTGTTGTTTTTTTTCTTGTTATATAAATAAACTACGTTTAAAGAACTTTGTTGTTATTTATTCTTAGCGGAGTTTACCAGAAGTTACGTGCGGACCGTGACAGCCGCTTGTTTATATTGTTACTACTGAAACGGTCTATAGTATTATTCAACGTGATCTCATGAGAATACGTGTGTATTTTTACGTTTCAGTGTGGTTGTACAATACGTACATTTACTTATGTTTAAAACACACTGAAACGTATAATATCGACATTTTGACAGGACTAATATGTTAATTATTTACGTATTTACATCTTTACAAACGTACAAATTTGTACTTAAGTTATTCCTATTCATAAATATTAAAATTGTGGGCATTGGCGTTTCTTACTCATAATAATGACATGTTTTCAGTCATATTTTCTGACTTATTTATTTAAACATACAAAAATATGTTTTTTTGTTTTTTAAAGTTATGTGTAAATACTATGTATTAACAGTGAGACCAGGCTGTATTATTTTATACATTTTACATTTTAAAATTATATTAAAAAAAAGAGGTTTGTGTTGGTTTGCTGTGAGGGTTGCTGCATACTCTTGTCACAAATGAATAAATTACAGTTACTGCATTTTTATTACTGCTAAAAGGTTTGAAAACTACATTCTTAGACCTTTGCAACAATATAAAGTTTGTCGTGACAGATTAACAGTTACATGCAAAATATTGAAGTAAACTCGGGTGTCCAGCTCATGGGACAGTGCCAGTTAACAGGTTTTAACTTTCAAAAACACAAAACATATCTTTTTGTATGTTTAGATAGACATATTTGCAACATTTAATAGCATTATTAAGTTTTTTACAGCTACAAAATGTAAAACATTAACAAATCCTTCATATAATAAAGATTGCTGTACATTTCACCTTTAACCATTTTATTGTTACTTGTACCCTAACCCTACCCCAAACCCAAACCCTTTTAATACAAAATTTTTAAAAATACATTATGTATTCTTTTTATGCTCTGCAATGAAATGGACAGAAATGTGAAAAAAAAATGTGTGTAACAATAGTGGTGGCTCGTGACTTCTCATCCAAGGGGCACAAATTTAAAATCTGTGTTCGGAGTGTCATATGTGTAGTGCATGTTTTAAAATATGTGTTTGTTGCGTCATGTGAACCATGTGCATCACGTGTTTTGTCAAAATAAGTGCCTGCTGCACACACGTCAAAACCGTTTATTAAACCGTCTCTTTTATCATAAACACTTTAGATGCAGCTGCACTATGCAGGCACTTATTTTGACAAGACACGTGATGCACAAAGGATCACTCGACGTGCATTACACACATTTTAAAATTACGAACCACACACAAGATGGGCTACATACATGTTGTCACAAACTTCGTATCGTGCGCCCTCGATAAAATGAAGTCACCGGCCACCATTGAGTAACAATATAGCATTTAAAAGATATATTAGCTGCTTATGCAGTCCTACCCCTAAATCATGTAGGGGCAGTTTCCCAGTCAGGGTTTAGATTTATAAACTAAAAAGTTTAGTTATATTATGACATTCAAGTAGTTTTACAAACAAACCTTAAAAAAAACAATACAGGTGTGCAACTTGAGACAAAGCAATGGCACTGGTATATGTTAAGATATGTCAGTACAAGATGTTTTTTAATTAAGGCACCTCATACATGCATTTTCATCTTGGACTAAGACAAACTGGCCTAAGTCCGGGAAACTGCCCTATACTGTTATAAATTAAAAGCATTAGTGTAATCACAATCATTTCTTTATTGTGAAATTTCAAAACCAGTACCGGAAGTACTGTAGTTAAAATGACAATGTGGTGCAGCCGTGATCTTCTCTGGAGTATATGAAGTACAGAGAAGTATTAAAATTATTAATTCACCTAAACGTTGATTCTGCTTCACTCTGTCAAGGCGTGCATTTCAAATTTCAAATGTTGACTGAAAGATACCAATGTCACACACAACCAAACTTACACATGTATTCCCATGAGATCATGTTGTCTATTATGAACTGAATATGATGGATATTTAAATTCAGCAATCAGTAAATCTATTCTAGAAGTTTTGTAAACCCATCTAAAGTCATTTTTTGTGGTTTACAGTTTTCTATAATATCATCCTATATAATATAAAGAACATTCTGTGAAAATATAACCTTGATTTATTTAATATTGACTGAGTATGGTCATGTCAAAGATTAAAATTAAATAAAAAACAATGAATGAAATTAAACTTTGATGCTCCTAATCTTATAATTAAATTATTTTAGCCTGGATTTCACAGATAGGGTCACATATTATAATTCTTTAATTATAAAGTGGGTACATGCATACATCAATTTACAGTATATTTGTGGCATACTGTTTTTCATTCTGACCCTCTGGTGTGTTTTTTTTACAGTACATTAAACACACAAAGCTGTTCCTCTGGGTCTGTTGGTTCTCTCTGATTTGTTTCAGAGTTGGGAAAAGACTGCACTCCAGTGCCTGACCCTTGCCAAGGGGCAGATGACCTGTACTGTACCGAATATAGAAAATCCTCTTCGTAGATTTCCCACAGAGAGGTTGTAGTAATATGTAGTGAATATTCGAAATGTGAGAAGGTGGTACATTTATCATTCACTGAATTGTTCTACAAAAGGTTACATAAATTACCTATTGACAGACAAACCTCTGGTAACAAATTGAATCTCCATGTTCTCCAGTAAGATCTGAGGCACATATAAGGTCACCATGTAACTCTATAAACTTGTAATAAAAACTGAAAGGTTGTTTAAACCGATCCTAAAAAAGCTGCTTTATAAATGCCAGGCCAGTAGTTGGCGATGTCACTTTGTAAAGAAATAAAAAAAACATGCATGTGTATCCCATCACCATTTTCACAAATTTGCATTTCATGCCACTTAAATGTTGTTGTCATGTAAACAAAGGGCCAAAACCTATAAAAAAGTTTTTAGTTCAAAAACTGTGTTATTTGACCAGAGTAACGTGCACTTTGACTTTGACTAATTGGGTGTCAGAGAGACCGAACCAAACTTGCACAGAAAGCAGAATCATTCATTAATATTCCTCCATGATATGCTTAACAAGAAAATTGACTGATAATACAGCTAACCGCTCTGCATCTGCTAAAGTTGTTACTTTGTGCCGATTAAATGTTTTATGGCTATAGGTGGTGATTAGACACTAATATAGTTAGAACTCCATTAAGATAATGCAAAGATGTTGTATATAACGTCCCATCACAAAGCTATTTGCTTGCAGTGACCTTTTTGTTCCAGTAATATTAACAGCCTCATTGGTCATACAAATGCTTGTCGTATTTGTTGTCATATGTATTTGGGTTTTATAGTGTCACCACTAATGGCCTTTTAGTGCTGGCAGCTGTACGTCTGTTGCGCTGTTACAACGAGCTTTGGTGGAACAGCTGCATTAGTGGGATCGTACAGGGAGTCCGTCCCTTTTGGTCTCACCCTTGGACTTTTTCGCACTTTGAATCGCACCTGCCCCGGCTCTACGCATCAGGCCGTCTCAGCACACTTAGCCACGCTCTCTTGATCTTCAGATGTACCCTCAACCGTGCTGGCCCCTTATCAACTATGACACTTGTAATCGGGGGCTTCATTTAAAGTTTAGCGCTGTCTGGCTGTGTCAGTCCCAGGTGCTGTTTTATTTTAGCAGTGTCAAGCACATATCATACCATGTTTTGTTCAGGATGTATCAAGCATCGTGGCAAGTGTATTGATAATGTGTGTTAGTTTAGGGTCTATTAACTAATTGCTTATTAGCATGCTTATTAAGCAAGATGTTGGCTGTGTAGTTATTGACTGTTACCACATGTTAATGCCTTATTTTGGCTGAACAGGTAGCATTGTGGTCTCACAGCAAGAAGGTGCCCAGTTTAAGCCATTGTTTTCATAATGCTGGGTTTATTGAGAAGCTAAAAAAGCTTAAATTTCCCTCACTAACAAAAACACACTACTCTGGTGATGTTGATTTCGTGTGAGCTCTTGGTTGGTGTGTACGTTAGAGCCCTGCAAGCACATCGGGGCCCGACGGGGCCGGACAGGCTAAGCACATTTGGGCCGTTTTTTTTTTACAGACCGGGCTCGGGGTCGGGCTCCGGCTTATTTAAGCATCTCTCCTCATTGTGTGTGTTTGCCTGTGTAGCAGAGAAAGCACGCATCTGAGGCTATGTTTACATTAATGCGTTTATCCTTTAAAACGTTACTTTTGCTACGTTTACACCTTTCATTTACACACCACCGTTTTTGACCCTCATAAACGGATTCGTTCGCAAAAGCTGCAGACCCTGTTTTACTTTGAGAACTCACGCTTGCTATTTCTGTGTTGCTAGCGGAGGACGTGCACGGACCTCGCACACTTTTAAAAATTAACGTCATACTAATTTTTATTAATTAATTGCACACTGAACAGCGACATGTAAGGGAAGATAAGTTATTAAGTGTTTTTCTGAAAAATACAGTCAGTTCTTACAAACATTTTCAAATGTTTGAATGAGAGCATAAATATGAACTGTGAACAATGAACTATTATAACCCCCTACATTAAAGCAATAAGCATTTTTGTAGGCTAAAGATATACCCCTCTTATTATGTTTGAGAAGGCGCGTCCGAGAGAGAGAGCGGGCATCAAAGCTCGGGTCAGATCGGGTTGAAAAAATTGGCATTGTCGGGCTGGGGTCGGGTAAGGGCTGGATTTTTTGGCCCGTGCAGGGCTCTAGTGTGCGTGCACTGTTCCGGGTGAAGTGCCCATATAAGGCCTTCCTCGTACTTCCTGCACTGAAATTGCCCATAAAAGAAATAAAGCAAGATTGTTATGTATAAATATCTAATTTTCTGAAAAAACAACTTTTAGAAACTTGTATGGACCATGGCGAGTGCATTCGGCACAGAAAACCCTGTCAAATGTTCACCTGCTTTTTTGACACTTTACATATGTTTAGCATGAGGAATCCGACTCTTTAACCATGTTAATAAATCAGAATGCATGTTCTTGCTTTAGACCCTAGATAGATAATCAGACCCATAAAGTGTACAGTATTAAAGAATGTCTTGTGTGGTGACGTGAGTCGAGTGACAATGACGTATGAGCGCCGTGCCGTCAGTCATTGTAGTGTTGAACATGAAGAGACATTATGCAGCGTTTAATGTTTGGAAGTACTGACATTAATTTGAGTTTAACTCATTTAAAGGTGACAAAAACATCAGCGTCCGCTGTACACTCTGCGTGGGAATAAAACTTTTATCTACAGCAAAAAATTTCACCTCAAATCTGAGCAAACACCTAGCAAGCCGGCACAGGAATGTGAAACTTACTGAAAAATACCCAGAACCCCCAGCTGACATGACCGCTGCGGCTCCATCTCCTACAGTGTTACGACGTAAATAGTCCTCAGATTGTATATTATGTTCTATTACAAGAAGTTCATGCGAAATCCGATGTAAACAACAGACTATATATATCTATATTTCATGGATTTTATGCATTTGTGGACAAAAATGGTCATTGGATGTATTCTATTAGACGGTTTTCATGGGCTATTCACACATCTGAAACAGACTGGATTCGACTCGCGATTAGGATTGGGGTAAGGGCGATCATTATATCAACACAAAGGTAAGAAGTCATCTGGACTTCTGCCACAAAATACTACATTTATGATGCTAGAGCATCTGTATCTCAAAACAGAGACCATACACTGATGCTAAACCCGTAGACCTTTTAAACAATGTATAATAATGTTAAAATTATTAATGTTTGTAGACAGTAGGCTATATAGATATTGATAGCAGCGTAAAAAAAACGACGGCATCACACCCACAAATTAGTGCGCATCAGAGCATGTGAGCGGTGTGGAGCGGTGTGACGCTCCGCTAAATATTCCGCTCTACTGTTCAAGCGCTCCACTCACCGCCCAAGCAAGCGCTCCGTTAACTTTCCGCTCACGCTCGCAAATAAACCAATTCCCGCTCAGATCCCGCTCCGACATAAAAAAAATATTTAGTAAGCCTAATTGTTTTCTGTACTGACGTTCTTGTATAATTGCATTTAATTAAAGTATTAGCTGATAAATAGCAGTTATGTACAGTTGTGTGTTGGCTATTAGACCTAGTTTAACTGATACGGATATAATTCAAATTAACAATTTGTTTCCACGACATCCACATGTTTTACTAATTCACAATTTTAAGTTATAATAAATGTAATAAGTAATTACGAAATATTATAACAATTCGTTCCCCTTACGAGAAAAAGATTAACAAACTATAATATTATATAAATATATTATTTGAAAAAAACTAAAATAAATTGAAGAACAATTTCTTAACAAGAAGGTTTTTAAGTGCGAATTTACATTGCATCGGTAAAAACAGAACACAGTGTCTTAAAGAAATTAAAATTAGACAGTATTTATGAACCTGTAAATGTACAAAACGAATGCAATACAGAATATTTATTTATGGCATTTTCAATAGTATATAAGTAGATAAATTAACATGTATCTATGAAAACGAATAAATCATTATTTTGGCTAAATTAATCTGGATAGATCATTTTAGTCAGACTAAACATTTCATCATTTCAGTACAAGAACAAGCTTAAATGCTATCTATAACAACTTACATTTTATCCCAAATGTTACATGGTCGAAAATATGTAGAAATATAGCCTATACGAGAACAAATTACAGAACAAAAATGTTTAGGTCACGCGGACCGAACGAAAAGCCGTTAATTAAGCGGACTCTCTGTAAAATAGAGGATGTGCTGAATCAGTCGAGTCGGCAGATTATCATCAATGTTTATAATGTTCCACGCAGATACTGTTGATGAAAAAATGTAATATCTAAATGTCCTGGGCCCGGTTCCCCGATAACGTTCACTCTTAGCTGCTAAGAAGACTCAAAAAGATATATCTTACCAAAGTTGTTGATGTTCCTAAGTGTGTTCCCCGAAGTGTCTCTTAGGAAGCTTCTTAACACGCTGCCTCTAAGTACGACGTACAATGGCGCTGTCCCAAGTAAAGGTGCTGAATTATTTGCGATCGATCATTCAGGGATCGATTTTCCACTTCACGCGAAGGTGCATTACGACGTTAAGAAAGACAACACGTTATATACAAATGGAACATTACTCAAATTATTCCAGTCACATTTATTTTAACATAGTTTAAGTTATCCGTAAAATATAAACTATTAATTAAATTATCAAATTGTCAGTAATACGGGTAGACGAACAGGGTATCCCTCGCTATTTATCCACCCTCCTTATCCCGTTGTGCCACTTGTGCCGCTTCTTGACATGGGTTTTGACTTTAAAAAAATATGTAATACACTTTTATACGAATGTTAAGGTACTTAACAATCAGAATTGATAGGCAAGCAGCTGCAGTATTTCTGTTTAATGCGGTATTGCTTACCATTAATGTTTTCAATAAAAAGCAACCTAGTTAGATAGAGAATATGGTCTGAGAAGATCTAGCAGCTCCATAATGAGTTGTCTTGGAAGGCGGTTTTTTTATTTAGCCACGTCAATGTCAAAAGGTTTAAGGGTTGACGAATAAAAAAATTGGCATGGATTAAACAGTTACGCGGCCGGTGTTGTGTGGAAGTCTGATATGTTTCCCTTTAGTGTATAGTGTTTTTATAGCATTTTTATCACATGATACGTTTATTCTTTATATACATTGAAAGTTTTAATGGCTACTGAGATGTATATGTGTGCATTTATGAAATGTATCTTGACTGTTCTTGATTGTAAGTCAATTATTTTTACAGTATGAATCATATTATATGTATAATATATATTTATTATGTTTGGAAACATAACAGTTTTAAAACAAACAGTAGAGAAAAGAAGAAAATGACAGGCTATATGTTAAAAGACATAAAACTGTCAAATATGAAATATTTAATAAATTGTATAATAGAATACATGATATTATTGCTTTTTAGTACAACCAATTGAAATCTTTAATCTTTCTAAATAAATTATAAATGTAACGTGATGAAAACGCTATAAACATAGAGGGAACAGACTTCAATGAGGAACAAACACCGGCGCCGTCTTTGATTCATTAGTTCTGATACCAAATAAAGTCAACTGCATAAATACAGGTAGTCCTGTATCCATTGCAAACATATTTTATTATAAGTCTTAAAAATGTCCATAACATAAAATCATTGTCAGCATACCATAGTTTGACTTGTACTGCGCTGCGCTGATTTCTAAAGACAGCGGCGATAGCGTTTTGCGCTCAAACAACGCTAAGAGAGAGCTTACGAATGGTCCAGACCAACCTTACGAAAGTGTGACTTACAGAAGATATACTTAGCGTACGAACGTTTTGGGAATCGTGCCATAGAGTTAAGAGAGAGGTTAAGGAATAGGTTAAGAACTACTTAGCGATAAGAACGTTTTGGGGAACCGGGCCCTGCTCTGGTGCGCGTCGAGAGGTTAAAAAAGAGAATGTTTCATTTGATTCAATTTTAGATGATGGAATATGCAGAAAGAATAGAATTACACCGAAAAGTCTGTTGCTTTATAGCATATTCAGGTCGTGCATCATGTATTTGAATAGTAACTTAGTAAAGTAACTAGTAAAGTAACTAATTGAAAATAAGTAATCAATAAAGTAACTGAAGTACTTTCTTGGAGAAGTAATCATGTCGTACATATTTTACGAGTTGGCTTATTCATATCAATTCATACGAAGTTAATTATGCAAAATCGTATGTTTCTCATGAAAAAAAAACCAACGTCACAAGGGTCAAGGCAAATCGTACCAAAACTTAAGAATGTGGTCGTATAAATTCATTCGAAACTCGTAAAATATGTAAGAATTCTCTTGAGATAGCGTTGATCTATACTTAATATCTGGTACTATATTACAACCTTTTTAAAGTACCGACCCAGTAACATATTTTGTACCATGTATTCTGAGAGTGTTGTTGAATAAATAAATATCCATAAAACCCAAATATAGCATGGAATTCAATTTTGCCTTACATTGAGCATTGCACTGTGCTTAAATTGTTAATCATTCCTTACTACTTTATTACAAAGTGATTTTGTCAGAAATCGTTGTTTATTTAGTTTATAGCAAGCAATAAAAAATGTGGCTTGTTTGCTTCTGTTTGTGTGTTTTGTAGGAAAAAGTCAAACTTAAAAGAGTGGCGATTTCAGCACATACACGCATATAGAGAGAAAACTTTGTGTTAGATTTCACAGCTTTCTGTGTGTTGCTCGGCAGCGCTCCTCTGTACATCTTAGTATGGAATAACAAGATTGGTTTCTGTTAATGGCTTTCACACCTGCCATTATAATGTAAGGTCAAATATTAGAAATAAGTGCTATTCAAATCCTCAGTAATTGAATATTTGAATGACCAATTAAAATCCCCGTTGGAGGTTTAGATAAGGGGAATTAGCTTTTTTTATTCACCTGCCCTGAAAGCTTTCCTCCCATTCTTCGCCATTATGCCCTGAGAATTCTGTCAGTGTTCCCTCCTCTCTTTCCTTGCATTGTTGGACGTGCTGGTTTAATAATAAGAGTGGAGGCGAAACTTCACATTTTCTTCCAGCTTGCAGGAGAAATGGCCTGGGGAGTCTACAGTCCCTGTCAGACCGACTCAATCCGTCCCCCCACAGCTGAGTTTGTACAGTAGGTGAGGCTCAGCGTTCACACCCGCCCATGAAGAAGAAATGGAATTAGCCACACGTCCCACATATACTCCATGAAAGATCCCTGTTGCTGTCACCTGCTTCTGAACTCCTTATGTTTCCACTGTGTCTTTGTTACATTACAAGAGGCAATCAAATCGGCAGCCATGCTTTGGCGATAGCATCACACATGATTATTTTTAGTGCAGTTAACACACGTTCCGCGCGATGGGGGAAGAGCGTTTCTGTGTCTGTATCGACAGTGAGTATCTGCCGTGTGATTTTTAGCCTCCCTGTGGGTCGCTGCTGAGATGTAGAGAGCCAAACGTGTAAAAATACAAATTCTGTGTGAAACTCAGACGTTTCTCAGATTGTGCATCATCGGGGGTCTCAGTCAAACACTGTCTGATGTTTGTTCTGAAAATGCTAATTTGTTTTGTCATTTACATTCTTATTTACAAGAGCTTCTGTTTACTTTGTAAATCATCAAAGTTTGTGATTGAGTTATTTGGTGTGCTGATGAATTTAGCAAATGTGTTCCAGTTTTGAGCTAGAAATTGTTGTTTTCCACTGCAAAATGAAACACCTCCGAGTGTGGCCATATGTTATTATTCAATAAAAAATGTATGATCCAAATTCTATATTCCACAAGTCATGGCCCATTGGTTTACCCAGACAGGTTTACAATACTTTAATAGTATTATTTGCTGTGTATTCACTGGAAATCCTTGAAGTGGAAAATAAATATAGATATTTTAATAAAACTCCATTCTGGCAAATATTAATGTTATAACATAATGTCATTGAATTGCTGTCTATTACAATCCAAAACAAGCAGGGTTCTCAATTCCTCCAAATCTTTTTCTTAAAGGTGCCAAAGAATGCATTGATACAATACGTTAAAGGGCACCTATGGTCCAGTTCACGATTTTACATTTTATTTGCTGTGTAAGTGTGTATTAGTACACGCTCACAATATGCAAAAGGTGGATAACCCAAAGTAAACGATGATGAATTACCAGCGTACATCTCTTTCCTCGGACTACAACAAACCCACGGATTGTAGGCAACAGTTTACTTCCTGGGATTGGTGATGTAATAAAGACCAACATTATCATAATTCCTCCCGCTTCGGACTGTAAGTTAATTCCTGTCAGCATTGCATTGTGAATGAATCTTTCAAACATGGAAAGGAGCGTCACATTTCTGGCTGACGGCAGAGGTATTCAGACCAATCACAACGTACAGATTAGCTGGCCAATCAGGGACACAGCACTTTTCAAATCCATGAGTTTTGTACCAAATCAGTTCGGTTCAGGAATAGAGTGAAATCTGGAGCAACAAAAATTTACGATATGTGGAAAATAATGTGTTTTTTAACCATAAACCACACAAACACATTGTATTATACCAAATACACAAAATACATAGTTTTTAGCAATGAAATTGGTGCTCTTTAAATTGTTCTCTGATATTTACATAGAAGGTATGTGACTTTATTAACTCTTTCACCGCCAGCGTTTTTTAAAAAAAGTTGCCAGCCAGCGCAAGCGTTTTTCATGATTTTCACAAAAGTTTAATGTCTTCCAGAAAATGTTCTTCTTCAAATATATAAACATACAATATATCAAATGAAAGAACAGATCCTCTGCTTTAAAAAAAAAAAAAAAAAAAACGTTTCATCCTACCTTCAGGAGTTCTTTTGTAATCAGCTTTTGAATATGGGTAGGTTTCTGCAAAAACAATACATTTTGAGCAAAAAGCAGAGATTATTCAATTTTTGTGACGGACTTTTCATAGAGATCCCATTCAGAGCGATCTTTAAAACAGACACGGACATGCAGCAGCTTGCCATAGGGCAATACTTCCGGGTTTAAAAAGTTGCGGAAGGTTGTCGGAAAATCCCACTAAGACCAGCATAACCTGGTTGCTGGTTTTAGCTGGTTTAAGGTGGCAGTAGCTGGTCTAAGCTGGTCAAGCAGGTGCGTCAGCTGGTCTTCCAGCCTGACCAGCTAAGTCCAGCTAGACCAGCTTAGGCCCTGTCCCAAATGACGCACTACATGTGGACTTTTGGTCTCGTGGCCTTAAATTGCGCATGCTCGCTTAGTCTACGAGTCCGTTGGGTGTCCAATCTGTCATTTTTACGCTCCGGAGTGTGCTCATCAGCGCCCCCTTTAAACCCTTGATGCGGTCTTCGGCGAAGCCCGCACTGCAGCAGGCTTTGCGCACTCTACCAACCCAGAAGTCCTTGTGAAATCAGACCAATCAGACGACGGAAGGGAGGAGTTCACACTGATGAGAAACTTATTCTCCTATTTCCAGAGTGATGCTCGAGTCTGTCCAAAAAATACAACTTCAGTGCACCCTCTTGAATTCGCTTCAAGGGTCCCTAAGGTCTGCATTAGATGATGTCATCAAAGTGTGGACTCTGAGGAGGTACACAAGTCCAGAGTTTGGGACAGGGCCTTAAAAGGTGACTAAAACACAGCTAGACCAGCTAAAAGAGTGACCAAATCACAACTAGACCAGCTTGGTACACCAAAACCAAGCTTGGAGACCAGCTAAAACCAGCTCACCATCTTATGCTGGTCTTAGCTGGATTTTTCGATAGGGAAAGAAAACAAACCATGTTTGAGCCTGAATCAGACAAAGATATAGATTTTGATGAACAATCAATTGTTCAGAGATTGTTAATAAATGCTTCTTATTGGGAATTTTGTCTTTTTTATTATGCACCTGCAAAACGTAACATAGTAGAACTTCAGCCTAAAAGTTAGCATATAGCATTAGCATATAGCATTATGAGCAGTCAAAGCTTAGTTTTTAGCATTGAATCAACATTATAATTAATGTAATGTGTCATTTAGGGCGTACATCTCGAATGTAATGTCACAGTCGTGATATGTTGAGATTGGCCTGTTTTTCAGTGGTCTTTTGCATGCATGAGGTTCACAAAGGAAGGGGGAAACAATAGTGTATGATGCTCACGATATGTTATTACCATATACAGAACTTATTATTCTTTTATGCCTAGGTAAGTACTATTTTGCATTCTATGGCACCTTTAAACACGATAGCAAATTTATGCAGAGAGGGTTGTGAAAGGTGTTTTGTAAATGAGATTCAGGTGGGCTAGTCTTTTCAAGCCGATAAGCGAATTCCTCGGCAACTTATGAAGCATGTTGTGTTACTGTAAATTTTATAATTTATGCACACAGGCACAATAGTCTGCATAAAATCCTGATTTATTGAATTTCTTTTAAAAAAAATATTTTTTTCAGTATCTACGAAGGGTAAAGAAACCCTGCTGAAAAAAACAGCATACCAGCAAGACCAGCATATGTTGTGTTTTGGTGCTGGTTTGATCAACAAAGTCAACTTTGGACCCCTACACTAATAATATTAAAATCTTTCTTGGCTTGCAGATGGATGGTAACTGTTTATATGATATGATATGATATGATATGATATGATATGATATGATATATTAAAACTTTAAAATTACATATTAAAATCTGAGTACCACAGTTCAGGTTTTGAGATAGATCTTATCACACATTAGGTGTAAGACTGATGTGATTTTCAAATAGTGCCTGTTCTTTTATATCAATGTCACTTTTAGCAATAACAGTGTGACAAGTAAAACTAGACACAAACATCTCCCGCAGCTGGACTGCTTTCTGTTTCCCTGGCAGCTCTGGCAGCAAAAAGCTGCGGTTGATCCTCTCTCATTTTAGTGCACTCAGGACCCATAATGCCTTGGGTGCTCAAATGAGCCACATGTCAACCAAGGCTTTTCAGATGCCTCTCTCTCTCTCTCTCTCTATCTATGTCACCCTGCTTCTAAGTAGTAAAGGGAGGACAAAACTAAGAGGAAAATGGACTGGATGGGGGGGTTGCGGTCACTCTGTGTCCCACCGTAGCTCTCATGTTGTGAGCGACTGCTCGCCTCGGGCGGTATAACATGAGAGAGCTCTCTGGTGCCCGCTAATCTTCCCCACCCGCCAGCACTGACCTGTACGTTTCCTGTGTAAGGTTTGACTTCAAGAGATGTCGCTTCGTCAATGCCACAGTCAGGACTAATAAGAGTTGGAGAGCAGGTGGGGTCAATGACTAAGCTGATTTGCCTAGTGATAAGCAGGACAGATCAGGACAGAGCCGCGGAGAAGGGATTTAGGCTTAGACTAGGCTTAGACTTTTTATTGCTTGTTGAAGAGCTTTAATTTGCAGTACATGATGTTTTTCTTTCTCTTTCCAGTTTCTGGCTAATCTTTTGCAATTTCTGACGGCGGCATAAGTGACGTTAGACAGATATTGCTCCCAGATGATTTCACAATGCCATTCAAATAGGTACCCGATTACAGGCTCCTGGGTAATTTGCATATGATTATGGCGTTGGTTTTGTAGAGGGAAAAAGCGCTGCTGTAATTGTCCAACTTTTATCGTGTAATTACGTTGCCGTTTGCACTCTGTAATCTTAAATTCTATGGGAGGAATTATATGGCAGAATTAATCACACGGCTGTGCTTTGCTGTCGTATATTTTTCGTTTTATTCAGACGCTCTGCATCCTCTTACACAAGATTTCAGTCATGTTTGTCATTGACATCTTGAGGATGATTCCTTAGCATCAGAGACACTAATCGTGACCTCTAACTTTTGTTTTGTGATGTACATCAGCCTCGACTGCGATGATCCAAGTCATCAGTCAATCTTAAGTCTTATCGTTCTTTAAAATCAAGTAAAGCACCATCGAACCAATAATTTTAATCTCTAGCAGAAATGAAGTGCATATTTAAGCGAACGGTGAGAGCCTGTGCCGTATGGGTTTCAGAGAACTGGGGTTTGCTCTCTGCCAGGCAGATGGCAACACTTCCATCTGTCTGCTTCTCTGGGGTGGGAACGGGAAGAGTTGCATCTTTCTAATTCAAGATACGTTCTTGATGCCTTTATTCTGGCAAGGCGCACTTTGTCGGGAGCCTGATAGCAGTATTGGCAGCTCTCAGGAAGACTGGCAGCAGGTGTAATCAATACGACCATCCCGCGTCAGTGGGAGACAGCCGAGCCCAGAGGCGGGCCATCCATCAGAGCCACAGCGGGCATCGGGTCCACCTGAATCATAGTGCATCGCACATACTGCAGAGGATGTGTGCATAAATAAAAAGGTTGTTTTAATTAGTTGTTCCTCCTCTGAAGTTTATTCAATTCTTCTCCCTCCCTAAGTGCCATTAGGAGATACTTTAATAATGCAGTCCATTATAGTCTATCCAAGGATTTGGAAACACAGCTACCATGTTTTAAATATTAAAGTCGGCCTGATGAGTAAAGGAATAGTGCAAATAAGAGCTGAGTTTGTGTGTTACAAAAATGCGTACTTAGTAAATCAGTACCCAAATGTTTAGTGAGGGCTCTCTTAAAATCCTAGTTGTAAATATACTACATAACAATAGCGTATATATATATATATCAGTGGTGGGCCGTCAGGGCGTCAGAGAGCCTTCTCTGCTGCACTAAACACTATTTTAATATATTTTCCATGAATGTGTATTAAATGAATCCCATAATAGTCTATTATCTTTATTGCATGGCTTTTCTCTTGGTTGCGCTGCTTCCAGTGGTGTATATTTATGATAGAGCATGCAGCTGACTTCATGTGTTGCCATGGTCAAAGAAATCTGCCTAGGCCTTCAGAATAAGCAGTGCAGGCGCCTTCATCTTAAGAGAAATGGCTGAATCATCAGATTTTGGGTTGGTGTCACCGGCCCCATCTAGCAGGCCTACAATGATGTCATTGTTTTCGCCTCATTTGAATAGATTGACCCTCAGCAGTTTTAAAAATATTTGGAAAAATTCCCGAATACAGCATCCCCCATCTTAACGCAAAGTCAAACAGAACTGACTGTAATGTATGCCATGACTGATTTTGAAGGCAAAATTCCGTTAAAATCCTTGATTTCCTTCATCATAAAAATCTGGCAGCTGTACGCATTGACATGTTTGGCGGTGATTTTTCCTTTGTCATCTTCTTCGGACATTCTCAGACGTAAAACGAATTAAAACTTACTTTCTTGACTTTCAGCATCTATGGAGATAGAAAATGACGTTATGTTGTAAAACGAGTGTTCGAACTCTTCTTGAGGAAAGAAAGGAAGATGGACTTTGTGTACAAATAATCTGTAGGCTAATTTGGTGAGTTTAATGCATTTTATTTAATAAATGCAAATACTATTTGTAATGAAAATTTTGTGAATATAATTTTTTTTTATAGTAAACCTTTAAAAAACTATTTGCATTATCCTTGAATAATAGACTGTAAATGAAGTAAATTCTTTAAAAAAAATTATGCGTATTTTTTTTTTTTTTTTTGCAAAAAAAAAAAGAGTTTGCTTTAATTTCAAATACATTTCAAATGGGTTTCATTTTGAAAACTGTGTCTCATTTTGTAGTGTCTTTTTTAATTAGACAACATTTGACTGTTATTCCTTGAGGTGTAAAATACAGTCATTTCTATTTCATTTAGCAGTTTAACGGTTGATGTGTTTCTATTGTCATGACGTCATAATGATGGTATTGCGAGATAAATTAATTCAAATAGGACACCATTGAAGGCCTAGGTGTAAAATGCATGACCCGCCACTGATATTTATACAGTACTGTACATCACCTTATGGAGTTTATATTTCATTGCCACAGTCACTTGTAGCTTAGCTTTGTAGTATACAGAACATCAAATATTGTACAGTATTTTTACAGATTTTTTCCGTAATGCTATTTTGAAACAATGTGCATAGGAAAAGTGCTATGAATATAATTGAACTGAAAAAATTTATTGAATTTAAGTTGCGTTAACAGTACCCAGCAAGCAAATTTTAAAAAGACATTTAATATCCATCTAAACACAGCGTATAGGCAAAACAAGGCAAAATTTGGATTGTGAGTGAAAAGATGCTTAATTTAAGCATAGCCCCAAAATGAAACCAAACGCAGGCAAAATTTTTTGACTTTGCTTAACTGATGGAATATCATACATCTCACAAAGGTAATTTTGGCTAAAAGTGGGTTACTCATAGCTAGAAGGACAGTATCGGTTAACCTATATTTGTCTTTTTAAACATTTTTAAATAGATTCTGGCGATGAAGCAGTAATAAATCTTAGGTACAGTACTGTATATATTTTACAACTATGTGTATCCTTGGCAATAAACTCAAGACCTTGACATTGCAATCGGAAGGTCTGTTTTGCTAAAAAGTCTTTTCACTCCTCTCTTTTCGCCGACAAAGAGTTTATCTCTTACAATGCTCAGTATACTCGGATTGGTCAAGCTGGCCCTGTCTGTTGTGACGGTTCGGGTTTTATCAAGCTGTTTGTTGTAGTTCATGAAAAGTGTGTAGAGCTTTCTTATGCTCAAATGGCAAGATTACACAATAAAGAAAGTAAATCTCATTTTATTATATAAATAAAAAAACATTGTGTAAATGTTAACTGATAGCTCTATGTCATTTGGAGCTCTACTGTACGTAGTGTTTAATGAAAACAATTTTCCTGTTTTGAGACAAATTTTCCATACACTATATTGTGCCAGCATGTCTTTTCTATATTTCAGAACATACATTTTTCACAGTGCATGTTTGCGTGGGAGACCTTATTCAGAAGACAGGTTGTTCTCTTACCAACCGAGTTTAAGAAAGCAGGAATTATCTGGGCCAGAAGCAGCTGGAGATAAGCAGAGCGTAAAGTAAAAGATAGTTTGCAGAAGGTGAGTTTTAAAATGTTAAAGAGGACCAGCATTAGTCACCCTGTGCTGACTCTCCATGTAGGCCCAATGCTGGTGCAGGTACAGATAACTGAGTCATGCCTCTCTAAAAATCTGCGTGGAAACGTACAGTAGTTTCTGTTGGGGTGCTGCACAGAGGGCAAAAAAGCCAGGCAATGCACTGACATTTGTCATAAGCAGTCCTGAACAGCAGAAGAGCATCCTTACTAGCAGTAGATCTTCTTTTATATAACTCATTCTTAGTCTCTCACTGTTTCCACTGCAATGACCCTCACAACCTCACACTTTCACTAGGGGCACTTTCCAGCCCCCCGACCCTACAGCGTTCCTTCTTCTGTCTTGTGGAACAAGAATCATCACGTCGGTGGGAATTCATTGTTTTGAAACAAGCTCCTGAGCAGATGTTCAATAAAGCAATGAGCCACGAGATGCTGTGCGTTACAGTCAGGGAGGTACCTGGAGAACGCTAGCCGTTAGCATTCACATTCGTCTACATGACAGTTGTTCTACTGCCGCATGATTTCCTAGATATACAGTGTTCGAAATTTGCCATCTTTGCTCGTGGGTGCTCAGTTCTGCAGTTATGTAGACTTTAAAAGTGTAATTTTATCTGAAAAATTACGGAGATGTTTCAAAAACCAGTTATGCTGCGTTCAGACCGTGCTGGAGGCGTCAAGCGCAAGTGATTTCAATGTTAAGTCAATGTAAAGACCCGTTGACGCGTGTCTGTAGGTCTCACTGCGCGAATGAGGCGTTTAGCGAGGCACGGATTTACCATTGCTGTGGGAAACACGCGAGTTGAAAAATTTGAACTTTGGCGGAAAAACGCGCACGTTAACCAATCAGGAGCTTGCTCTAGTAGTGACGTGATTACAGAAAGCGAAAAAAGTCGCAGAAGCCCCTCCCATGACGAAATTTTTCGTGTGAATGTCTTGATGACTAGAATTTCATGCGCGAATGAAACGAGTAAACGCAAAATGTTCAAGCAGCAAACTAGACGCGGTTAACATGAATTTGACCCCTCTACCGCACCTGGTGTGAACCCACGGTTAGTCTGTTAAAGTCACATTTAAATTATAATTAAAAATGTATATTTTTGAATATTGTGGTATTGTTTACAAATGACTTATCTATGAGCTTCATTATTTAAAAAAAATAATGTGCCCTCATTATCTTTAATCAAAAAGCAAATCTCCTTTCCTTCTCGATATGATCTCCGGTCACGAGGTATGACAGGTGGGCATTACCCGGGAAAAAATCGCAGCAATTACCAAATAGCACATTACCCAATACATTTTCTATGGACGAATTCAATTACACCCCTAACTTTTTTCATTTCAGAAGCCATTTCTACTCATATACGTCACTCTCGATATTTCTGTTTCATTGGGACTTTAACTCTTTCCCCGCCATTTACGAGTTTTTACGGCAATCCCATATTTCCGCTATTATCCACTAGGTGCCGTTCTTACCCAACTTATAAAACCTGAAAGTATTCCCTTAGGGCAAACCGTTCAAACTCTGTATGTTTTGAGGATCGCTCTGAATCTGATCTCTATCAAAGTCTTTCACAAAAATTAAATCTCAGCTTTTTGCTCAAAATTTTATATTTTTGACAAAACCTTCCCATATTTGAGAGGTGATAGAACAAATGAGGGATGAAACAATTTTCTTTTTTAAAGCAAGAGGGTCTGTTCTTTCATTTGATATATTGTATGGTTATATATTTAAAGAATAACATTTTCTGGAAGACATTAAACTTTTCTGAAAATCATAAAAAATCCTGCGGTGGCTGGCAAACACTGGCCTGGAAAGAGTTAACAGTAACATACAATGCAAAATTATAGTTTTACATACATTTTTTATTTAATTTCATTGTAAAATACAGTAAAAAATTTTTTTATGGATGTAGTAGGTTTAAATTACCATGTTCTTTATAGTGACAAAAAAGTCAATACATTCTTTTATACAATCTTCATTTGTGTTACATTTAATTGAAATAGTTATGTTTTGTCTTATTTTTGTTATCAGGTAGGCACACTGGGGTATTTTAATGTTTAAATTTATAGCATTATTTTTTTGTCATGATAATGTTTTGCGTTTTATTCAAGTTATATAAACCAATCAGTTTTTCTGTAGACTGTTTAAGGTTGCCAAGCGATGCAATTAGCTGGCAAAAAATATAAAAAGTGCACATCTACAATTGTGTATTCATTGACATTTTACAACAACCTATTTAACAGCTCATCTAATTCAACAGCAAAAAGTTAAAAACACCACCACTGCGCCAAACAAAATGCAATTTTACCATTACCTCTCTCTAGACAAAGCTTTCAGTGACATCACTAATGCGCCAATGGTGCGTGCGTGTCATAATACCGAATTAATGTGGCTCCACAAAGTGCGCGCTCCGCCGGCCCCCCGCTGCGACTGCAGTAATCAGTGTTTGTGAGTATGTAGAAGGCAGTTATTAGCTTGAGTAAACAGTGAGCAAGCTGTCCTGATCCCCACTGCGCTCTGCCCACCGACATTGCCACAAGGGGGGCTGACGGCAGCCTATTCACACACAAGCTCATCCCAACCCCGTTCCACTCAATAGCACCCGTCTCTGCGTGTCATTCCCGTCGCCTCGATTTCGTTTCATTGACAACACGGAGCAGACGGTGCTGGGGACACGAGCCCCTTGCATTCTCCTGTGAGAATTCTGTTACAGGTGTGTTACCCGACACGGCGGTTTTCTCTGCCCTAATAGATGAATGGTTTAAAATATTCTGTCAGTTTCTCGCCGAGCCGCCGAAAGGTCAGAGTTATCCAATCTCCGGCCGTGCCCGTCTCCATTTACCGTAATCATTCTGAATATGAGAGATATGAAAGCCGTCTGGTCAGAGACACAAGACTGTTCTTTATTCAGCACACGATGTGAAGACTTCCTCTCCGTTCAGTCAGACTAATAAAAGCTTGGTTTAGTGCGCTGAAGAATACTAATTACCCGCTGTTTACGATACCCTACTTCGGACAATCAATAATCACACAAAAGCAAAGGAGGGCTCGGATCGCTCCAATAACCGTTAAAATTAGATTGCATGGAGTACCTAAGGAATTCCAGAGGCGTCACGCATAATATTCTGTATTCGAGACAACCGACTCCGTCTTTCATCTTTCTGTCTTTTGTTCTGAGTTCCTGTGCGGACGGCAGGCGTATCAGAGTTCTAAGACAATTAATTAAGTCTTCGACAATAGGGTTGTTTCATATGTTTACCACACTGAATCAAGATTCACCAAACTTAATTCTCTTCCTTCCTTCCTGCATTTTGGAGACTCCAGAGTTTCCATCACTGCTTGTGCTCTGTGTCTTTATGTGCTAATCAAGAAAAAAATCCTTACACTGACTCATTCTCCAGCATCTTGTGCTCTCAGTGCCACAGGCTGTAACTTCTGAGGTGGTGCTTGGCAGAGTTTGGTGAAAACAAAATACTTCCTGTTTATGTATTTTTGGTCTTGATTAGGCTGTTTTCATAGTCAAAGAATCGAAATGTAATAAGCAATTGTTGACCAATAGAAAGTCACAGTATGATCACAGATTGTACTTTTATGCTTAAAAAAGATAGCATCTGAACAATAGGTCAGACTTGTTATTGAGAAACAAGTTCAACAGCATTGGTGTTATTTAAGTAGTCGAAGTTTGGATCTCACATTTTCTCAGCATTAGTCTGGCTAGAAAAGGTGTTAAGTGAAACTGGGGACAGATGGCCAATCACACGGTGGGCCGAATGCATCTTTTAGTTAAGTAGGTGTGGCTTAAGTGAGACAAATATACACCAACAAAAGATGACAACTTTGTGCTAAGATTTTTAAATACTGTTTTATTTTATGATTTTCTTGCTTTTTAGCCTTTTACATTAAGTTTTGATTGAAGTTTAAAGGACAAGTTTGGTATTTTAGACTTAAAGGCCTGTTTTCAGATTGTTTATGGTGAAATAGAACGATTTTGACTGAAATTTCGACATTTGCGGCTGTCCTGAGAATTTTCGCGTGTTTGTGTTTCAGCTCAGACCTCTACAATGGGTTTAATGGTGCACTGGAACAATCCTTTCTAAAATCCATTAAACTTTCGTTTACAAAGACGTGAAACTCACCGAGTGGTCAGGGGTGTTCACTGATATGCTCACACAAAAATCGCTGCAAAAGATGCTTTCCAACAGCTGTTTTAGCATTCGTTGTTAACTTGTGGACCTATTTTCCCAAACGCCTCACACCCGTACATTCTTCCGCTTAGAGCTTGAATAATAGACACTCCAGCCCAGGTGGTGGCGCTAATCCGCCATTGCCAATTGCAAGAATAGAAACAAAGTTCCCGGCGCGGAGTAATACCGTACCTCACAGCACATCTAATACATGTCAATGGAGTTGGTAAAAACTACGATAAAACCTGTTGGAATGCGTCTTTTGGAGCGATTTTTGTGTGAGCATACCAGTGAACACCCCTGACCACTCGGTGAGTTTCACGTCTTTGTAAACGAAAGTTTAATGCATTTTAGGAAGGATTGTTCCAGTGCACCATTAAACCCATTGTAGAGGTCTGAGCTGAAACACAAACACGCGAAAATTCTCAGGGCAGCCGAAAATGTCGAAATTTCAGTCAAAACCGTTCTATTTCACCATAAACAATCTGAAAACAGGGCTTTAAGTCTAAAATACCGAACTTGTCCTTTAAGGTTTGGGAGCAGCCATATTATTCAGTCCTGTCAATCATTTTTACACTGTAAAAAAAGGATTTGTTGGAAACCTGGTTGCCTTAAAATGTAATTCAATTAATTTAATGAACTCAAAAAAGTTAAATTGTGTCAAAAAGTTTAAATAACTCTAATAAGTTGAACCAACTTTTTAACAGTTTACAAAGTGTACAAAAATGTTAAACAATTTGGTAACACTTTACTTAAATGGGGTGTTCATAAGACTGACAAGACATCTTCACAATCATAACTTGACACGTGTCATAAACATGAAGGAGATTTGATGCATGTGTGGCAACTGTCATTAAGTGTCATTTGTTCAGTTATGTCATTTTAAATGCAAAGATGACATTGTTTGAGATGTCTTTGTTATTTGTCATTAAAATGTCATTAAGTGTTAATACTCTGTCGAATAGTTTTATAACAGTGTCATGAATATTCTTCATAATGTTTTTTTACATTTCTTCCAGGTGTTAGAGAAATAAAATAATACATCCAACAACAATAAAAAAAATTATTAGAATTGATAAAATTATAGTTTATTACATTTGGAGACCGATTCACCTAAAATTTATTGAAAGAGTACAACAATGGGTTAAGCCATGCAGTGTTGGGGCCATATCTATGAAAAGAGTTTGCACAAAAAAAAAAGGTTTTTCTTCTATGTCAGAAAATGTCAGAACCCTCTGTGTGAGGAAGAACAAGTTCTGTTTGTTGTAAGTATGTGTTGTGCATATAAATAAAGTGCCATTTTGCATTTTGTTATTTTGTTAATAGTATTACCAATTATTGACATTTTAATAGCAAGTTCAATTTGTAGCACTGTAGTTGAGGTCAAGAAAAATATTCAATATGCTGTTATAAAACTATTTGACAGCGTATTAACACTTAAAGGTGCAGTGTGTAATTTTTAGGAGGATCTTTTGCAATAAATGCACAATAATACACAAAACATATTATCAGTGGTGTTTAAAGACATTTTATAATGAACCGTTATGTTTTTATAAACTTAGAATGAGACGTTTTTATCTACATACACAGAGGGTCCCCTTACATGGAGGTCGCCATTTTGTGCCACCATGTTTCTACAGAAGCCCTTAACGGACAAACTTTTTGACGATGAAATGTTTGTCCGTTGGTGGCTATCGTAGCTTCTTTATGCATTTTAAAAGCGTGGGTTGGCCAGTGGACTGAGCCGTTGGTTGAAATTCGCTACTTCACCACTAGATGCCGCTAAAATGTATACACTGCACCTTTAATGACATTTAAATGACAGTTTAATTTAATGTTAACCCATAAAGCTAGGTAGTTTCTTAAGTTTAATAATTATTCTGCTATGTCATGTTTATGACAGATTTATGACAAGTTATGATGTATTGGTTTATGTCAAGTTGTCACAACAAATACAAAAAATCTCAAACAATGTCATATTTGCATTAAAAATGACATTATTGAATGACAGTTGTCATAAACATGCATAAAAAATCTCATTCATGTTCATGACACGTGTCATGTCATGATTACAAAGGTGTCATGTCAATCTTATGAACACACCTTAAAGTAAAGTGTTACCAACAATTTCAACTTGTTTTTATAAGTCAACTTATCACAGGTCAAACCTTAAAATACATGGTTGAATTGACTTACAAAACCAAGTTGTTTTAACTTCATGCTGCTTTGTTTTACAATGTATATAAGCAGCAGTCGCTGCACCTTCCCAGCATAGATTCTTTTGGCATCCCTCCTTCCCATCCTCGCTGATTGCTGATCTTATTCTTTCTTTGAAACGTGCCTCAGGTTCAAGCCCTCTCCGAGGAGAAGAGGCCAAGATCGTTTACTATTACTGTACCTAGTTAGGCCGAATGGTCAGGTGAACTTCCTATATGAACCATTGCACTGTACGAATAACAGTTATTTGCCATGACTGGTATTTTGCATAAGCTGAATATGTATAATGGATGTTAATACACTCAAAATCCTGCCAGAAGATGTTTCCAATTACGGCAATTATATGCGCATGGCGCTCATTAAATAATGTGAGGCATAAGGCATGACTGAAGCACAAATTAGAAACACTCACAGTACCTTTAGATTTAGCCCATGAAAATGTCTTTTCATGTGAGATTCTGTAATTTCGGTAATTATGTCGGAGCGCTTTCACTAAAGCTGCATGTGTAAATATTTTCCCTGGCTCTATCTCCGCCACTCTATCTCTTTATCTCGTGTGACACGTGCAAGAAGCAGATGTTTGTGACTGATTGAATTGCTGAATGATCATTTCAAGTCAAATATTGCCAGCCAGAGATTTTATCGCTCAATAAAACATATCCTGTCACTGCATGCGTCAATCAGCCGGTTCTCAAAATAAAATAAAAATTGATGCATATAAGAAACGGGAAGCGTGTGCCGTATTTACATCTTCTTTTACATTGCGACACATTTCAAATTCAAGCCTAAATTCAGGTGAGATGAGACACTTGCGTATTCGCTCAGAGATCATTCTTAAAGGTTTGGCACACGTACATCACCTGTCAGGCCACATCGATTTACCCAGTGACTCGGCTGAGGTATAAAAAGAGAAACATTGGTACGTTTAAGTACTGCTGGCCTCCTCATAGTGCATCTACTAACTCCTCCGGTGCTCTAAATGTGGCAAAGCCATTTGCTCAGCTTATAAAATGCTTGGCTGCCTCTATTCACCTCCTTTTTACTTTGGTGAACATATTGGAACCCACAGCGCGTGTAAAGTGTTAAATGCGGGGAACCCGGCGCACGTCTGAGCATGTCAGCAACCAGAAGGGCAAACTTAATTTTATTGCTGGAAAGGTTTCTTTTCTCCCCTTACAATGTACAGTATATGTTTTCACAACAGTCTGTGTTTCTATTATAGCTGTCAGTGATTTATGGTATGTTACCTTGAGCTGACTTTAGTCTTTTATTTTATCCGTGACAGCTTGCAGTCAGGGCACTAAAATTGATTCGCGCTCTTACAAGAACAGGTATTGAATCGGCCCGACGGAAACATTTAATATAACAGTTGATAAATTTTGAGAAGGCTGAGGATGTGCTCAGTTATTTAATAGTAAACAAAAGGCAGCTTGGATATTCCTAGAAATGAATAAAGAAAACATTAGGGGGATGTACTGTATGTGTATGTGGTTTGGCTTTTGCGCGATACAGAGTAAAGATGTCATAAAACATGTCAAATTTAATATAGCTGTGACAGATGTTGTGTCAGTGGTCATGGCACGTAATAACAGTGTGTGATGTTATAATAATGCTGTCATACAGGTCGACCTTTGATCAATGTCATAAGGGTTGATGTAATAGCCTGACCTCACATCAGTCAGTTTTGTAAATGTCCATTTTTGTTATATTCACACAATAAATCAGTGAAAGTATTTGCGTCTTTGTTAAAGTGGAAACGCAAAGCACTAGTATGCATTTCAGTAGTTTCAGTCAATGAGTACGTTTCAAAAGTTTGGGATTTTTTACTCCGTTCTTATGTATTGTATGGATTGCATTTTGTACGCTGTCAGAAAGAATGGTCAAAAAAGTTTCACTGGGAAGGTGCACTTTCAAAAAGTACACATTTGCATAGAGAGCTGGTATTCCAACGTGATCTCATGGGAATACGTGTGTATTTTTACGTTTCAGCTTTGTTGTACAATACGTACATTTACTTACGTTTAAAACACACTGAACCGTACAATATCGACGTTTTGACAGGACCAATATGTAAATTATTTACGTATTTTCAGCTTTACAAACGTACAAATTTGTACGTAAGTTATCCCTATTCATAAATATTACAATTGCGGGCATTGCCGTTTCTTACTCATAACAATGACATGTTTTCAGTCATATTTTCTGACTTATTTATTTAAGACAGTTTACCCTTTTACCTAATGAAATGATTATGATATTCAGATATTCAATTTCACAATATTTAACATTTTAAAACTTTAAAATGAACAGCATTTCTGTATTTATATTTAGTTTGTTTGCCATGACACACAAAAACGCATTTTCTCCTGCTGTCTTTTATGCAATACGTTATTAATACTACTAAGCAATAATTACAACAAAATACAACATAAATTCACAAAAGATATTACTTTTATTCATTTGCTGTAATCCACATCTTCAAAATTCATACGATTGCAAGGAACAGGCCCAATTTCAGCCCTTTATCCAGCGATATTGATCAGAGTTCTCACCAGCAACCGTAAAGTCAGACTGCGCGTTCGTTAATGTTAATTCAAATATCCCGCCTCAAAAAGCTTTACAACACATTGCTTTACGGCACTGATATCAAAAGCTCATTGGCTCTTTGAGTGCCACGTGACATATTTGCGTCATTTCCATTGGTGTTCGTTTGAAATGAAAAAAGCGCGCCGTGACAGAGGGAAGTCGGATCAACGCTGATCAAACTCTTGGATTAATAACTTTAATACTTCTCTTTACTTTACTTCATATACTTCAGAGAGGGCCGCGGCTGCAGCACATCGTCATTTTAAATACTTTTGGTACTGATTTTAATATTTGCAATAAATAAGTTCTTGTGATTACACTTGTCTGTCTGTTATGATTTTTTAAACAGTAACGTTAAATGATTTTAATAAACTGTTTTGCGTAGGACTGTAGCACCTTATAATATCTATTGAATTTTATATTGTTACTAATATGTTTCTAAACATATCTGTCAGTTACTATAAAAAGAATACATTATGTATTTAAACATTTTGTATAAGAAGAGTTTGGGTTTAGGGTAAGATTTGGGTTTAGGGTAAGGTTTGGGTAGGGTTAAGGTGGTAACATATCGCTAAAATGGTTAAAAGCAAATTATACAGTAATCTTTATGGAATGAAAGATAAGTAAATGTTTTTCGTTTTTTAGCTGTCAAAACGTAATAATGCTACGTTTAAATATTTTAAATACATCTACATTGTACGTTTTAGCATCAATTTAAATGTACAAAAAATAAGTTTTTTTGTTTTTTAAAGTTTCATGTAAATACTACGTATTAACAGTGAGACCAAGCTGGGTATTCACCTCAGAGGTACATATTGGTACCAAATAGTACATATTAATACCTGAAAGGTACATATTGCTACATACAACTGCATTATTATCTGTACTATTGTGCATTTCATGTCACTGATTTGCTTAATTCCTTTGGAAAGCCTTCACAGTGTGATTAATTCATTCGTTTCATGCGTCTTTTCTCTGATCATACCCACACTGAAAGCTCATGCAGATTCTGCACATTTTATGTCCTTTGCAAGATCGTTCATTAAAAATGTGGTCTAATTTTGACAAATTAGAATGCTCTCATCTCATCCTGGTGCTCCTGAAGCAAAAGACTGTAAGTTTGATCCCAGTTAAATACACAGGAAATAATAAAATGAGCAGCCTGTAAGTCACTTTGGAGAAAGCATCTATCAAATGTATACAATTTAAAATGTTTTTAATCTGTGTTTAACATTTTAACATTAAAGGGACACTCCACTTTTTTGAAAATATGCTCATTTTCCAGCTCCCCTAGAGTTAAACATTTAATTTTTACCATTTTGGAATCCATTCAGCTGATCTGGTGCTACCACTTTTAGCATAGCTTAGCATAATTCATTGAATCTGATTAGACCATTAGCATCACGCTAAAAAAATAAGCAAGAGTTTCTATACTTTTCCTATTTAAAACTTGACTCTTCTGTAGTTACATTGTGTACTAAGACCGACTGAAAACTGAAAAGTTGTGATTTTCTAGGCAGATATGGCTAGGAACTATACTCTCATTCTGGCGTAATAATCAAAGACTTTGCTGATGTAACATGGCTGCAGGTGGCGCAATGATATTACGCAGCCCCCGAAAAAAGTCCCCTTGGTAACTTTCAATACCAGGGGACTATTTTCGGGCACTGCGTAATATCATTGAAATCATTTGTGTTTAAGAAAATATTAAAACTCTTTTTATTTTTGAACTTGATGCTAATGGTCTAATCAGATTCAATGGATTGTGCTAAGCTATGCTAAAAGTGGTAGCGCCAGACCCGGAGATCAGCTGAACGGATTCCAAAACTGTAAAAATCAAATGTTTAACTCTAGGGGAGCTGGAAAATTTGAATATTTTCAAAAAAAGTGGAGTGAAGCTTTAGCTTTAGCTTAGCTTAGTGGAGCTGTTGCTTAACTGGTAGAGAAGTTTAATCCTTGTATTGTTACATTTACTGTATGCATTTGGCAAAGTTTTGTCCAAAGCCACCCTTTATTGGTATACTATATGTATTTCCTGAAATTGAACCAACAACTTTGCATTGCTAAAGTAATGATTTACATTTGCATAGCAAATTATTTTGTTATCATTTTGTTAAAATGTGAGTAACTTAACATAAACACACATGCAACATGCATTTCCCCTCTGCATTACACAGATTTTTCTGCTGGAAACAACATGTAAACTGTAAACAGTACTCTGCAGATTTCGACTTGGCCTAGACTGTACTTGTGACACATTTATTTAACTATACTCTATTGATATTTGAAAACATTTGCCGGAGAAAGCTGTTGTAAGATGTTTGGTAAAGAAAATCTAATCAAGTGAAATCTGATAACGCTAGCAGTGAAGCAGTCCTTTGTAAATGAAATTCCACTGTCTGATTCCAAAGTTCAGGCTGCCTCATTTATCCGGGTGTCTCTGCCTTGTCCTTTTGGCCTCTAAAGAGGTTTAGCTGCTCCTGTTCTCCTGTCAACATCAGATTATTTACAGCGTGCCGGGGGAAGCCCTGCCTCACTCCGCTAAACGTACGTCTTTCATGTCTGTGCTCTGCACCACTGTGCTCTGAATCAAATGAGCACTGTTTTCTTTCTTCCGCACATCTCCTGAGAGATATTTGTTTCAAGGTTCAGAGGAATCGCACAGTTTAGTCTGGGTTTGGGGGCATTGTTTACTGCCTTCACAAAAACGCTTTAGAAGTACTTCTGATAACTTATGGTACTAACCCCCCACCCCTTATTTTTAAGTTTCTTGCTTTTCCTCACTGGAGCCAAGCTTTACTTTTCCTCGTCTTGTCTCTTTTGTCTCCCATGTCACCGTTCAGATTTTTTTGCTCGCGGACGGATGTGTGCTTAAGGTGTTGTCTTTGATACTGATCTTTGAAGGCCAGCGATAACCTTTCAGCATGCTTCTCCACGTCTCGTTCTGGACTTGATGAAAAGCAGAGAGCGACTGAAGAGGGGAGAAGGATGAAAGTGCTTTTTACGCCCTTCCGGTGACATTATCTCAAGTGAGATACAATGAGAGTAGACGAGTGTTGGGTACACAATGAACATCTCAGAAAAACTGAAGATAACATCAAGGAGACAACGAGGACCCGGCGAGTGAGATATTCATCATCAACGTTTAGCAGCAGCAAGGCCTGGTTTCAGGACAGAAAGAGTTTGTGTTATAATCATCTTAATAGTCTGGTATAGCAGATTTCTTTATTATAAAAGGTAGATTTGTTTGATCAGTTAACAAAATATTTGCAACTTGGTTTGACTTTTAGCTAATACATTGACGTTCATATTTTTAGTGTACCGTTTAGCTGGCCAAAACATTTTGGAGCCACAAAAACTGTAAATGTGTTTTCTGCTTATTTATAAACATTAAAGGCGGGGTGCATGAAAGCCTAAACAAACACGCCCCTTCCCCAATTGAATTTGGACCATCTTTTGATAGACCCGCCCTGCACAAACAACCCAGGCAACGATGTTGGTTAGTAGAGACGCCCCTTACTGCTGATTTGCTGCAAGTGTGTTATGGTTCTCGGCCAGACTGATTCAAAAATCATGCACCCCGCCTTTAAAAGGAATATAAACAGAAAGATTATTATGGAGGACCAAAGTGATAAAAATAATTTTAATATATTTTTATTAATTTAAAGTATAAAAATTATAATCATTTTGACCATTAAATAATGACATAAATCGATAATTATAAGAAAAATTATAGTTAAATATATTAACAATGTCAATTATTATAATGTAAAAAAATATTTCAGAATGACTCCTATTTGACAAAACATGCTTTTTCATGACAATTTGTTCGTGTTTTATAAGTTGGCTAACTTGTATTAATTCGTACAACCACATTTGTAAATTTTTGTACGACTTGCTTTTGCCCCTGTGATGTTAGGGGTAAGGGGTGGTGTTTTATTATAGTATTATTTTTTATGATAATCATATGTTTGTATGTTTTTCACATGCATTCATACGAATTAGCAGTGAAAGCAAGTGACTTCTTTTTTCGAGGGTGCACAATGCGAAGTTCGTCACAGCATGTATGTATTTCAAAATATGTGTTTGGCGCGTAGAGTAAACCATATTTGCATCACGTGACTTGTCAAAATAAGTCCCTTCTGCAGACACGTCTAAAGGTTTTATAATAAAAAAGACGCTCACGTTTGCCAGATACTCGCATAATCTCATGCATAATCAGAGTTTACTGTTAAGGGAGTGTCTTGCGTGTATTTTGTGAACGTGAGCGTCTCTTTTATCATAAACGGTTTTGATTTGTGTGCAGAAGGCACTCATTTTGACAAAACACGTGATGCACATGGTTCACACGACGCAACAAACACTTATTCGAAAAACACGAGCAACACACATGACACTCCGAACACATATTTTGAATTTGCGCCACTGCGAATTTGCCAACTCGTAAAATACGTACAAATTCTCGTGAGATCAGGCTGGATTTTCTGAATCCCAATTTCTTTATAACAAATATGTCTATGAAACTATATCATTTATTGTAAATATTATTTCAATATCAACCAGCCAAACCTTGAAACAGGTTGTTTTCATTAAAGGGAAAGGGGATATACTAAGAAATTATAAAACTGATGTTGTACTTATGAATAAAATAAACACATTATAGATACATCCATGTATTCAGATGTGTGTGCATGGCATAAATATAGCTGCTTTACAAACACATACAGTATAAAACCCTTATCTTGGAGTCCAATGTTTCCAATCCATTACATCTGTTCTTGAACAGACATTAGCTTTGTGTCGTTGCTCCTCTTTTAGCGGCTTTTCACCCGGGGCGTATTACTAACATGGCAGAGCACAATGTATCCATAAGACTCAGTCGGGGTCATTCATGGATGTGTTCAGTTATGTTAGGATGCCCTCTGTGAAGACGGCCTGTGTGCTTTAACCACTGAATCGGCTTAATGAATAAGTGAAAAGCTCCATGCATGGTTTACCTTTGCACTAAAATTATAAGGGGAAGTGCGTCTCCCTGGGAGAGGTCTGGGTACAGTACATTCATGTCTCATCTCTAAGAGAAATGTTTGCTCTGAGACTCTCTTCAAGTCCTTGCAGTAATGGCTTGTTAAGATCCTGGCACTCTTTGTCCAGCAGATTTGCTTTTCCCTCATGAATTTGCTTTAAGCTCATGTCCATTTAGAAAAGGGTGAGCCCTTTTACTGCCTGAGGGCGCAGATGGAGTCTTTTTTTACACAAGTACAATTCAGCTGCTGGCTAGTTGAATTGATAAATACTGATACTGTAAATCCCTTGTATGCTAAAGAAGATTAATATATACTAGGGCTGTCAATCGATTAAAATATTTAATCTAGATTAATCGCATGATTGTCATGAGCTAACTTTATTAATCTATTAATCGCAACCTATCGCACATTTACATCTGTTCTAAATTCACTTCAATTTCACACTTTTCAAGTTTTTAATATTCTAATCAACATGGGCGTGGACAAATGTGGATGCTTTATGCAAATTTTTGTTTATTATTAGTGAAAGAGTCAGCAAAAATAATTTTGAAAAAAATCGAGTTAAAACAAATTCACCGAATCCATTACTTAAAATCCCTGTTAAAACTAAAACATTTGGCACACGCAAAGTCAAAAAGAACATCAATATATGTTAAACTTTATTCTTTCTTTTATGGTTTGTATAATGTTACATAAATATAATGTTACACATCAGATATTTTTCCCCAACAGTTAATCAAACAATTACTTACCGTATTTTCCGGACTATAAGTCGCGGCTTTTTTCACATTTTCTTGTCCGCTATATGCTGCTCCTGTATTTATGTAATTCAATGGATTCAGTGATGTGGAATGACGAGTCTGCGAAAATGCAATAAATCCATGACAAGTTTTTATTCAAAATGCTATAAATCTATTCAATCAATGTATAAATGTGCATTCATTTTTGCCATTTTATATTCATTTAGTTCCTATTAATTCCTACATTTACTTTGTCATAATAAGAACACTGTCATTGCTGCGGTTATACTTGACGTTGTCGCTTAACATCAGCTGTGATTCTCGTTGACTTTGAGTAAAATTATGTAAAGTTTTTCATAAGATCCACTGGGGTCAATGTGTTAGCACGAGAGAAGCTAGATGCTGTCGGTAGAACAAGCGATCGTCTCCCGAGTGCCTCTCGCGTAAATGATTAGATGTTGATGGCTTACGTTTCTTTCCCGTCACAGAAAGCCACCACAAGTTTATCAATGCCATCAAAGTATTAATTTGTTTTTGTTTGTTTGTTGATCACGAAGTACAAAGTAGATGAGGAAAACTAGGACTCTGTGTATTCAACGCGCCGCCATTGTTTGTTTACATTGCGTGGAATGGTGCGCTGTAATATGTGGAGCGGATTTATTGCATTCTGTAGAAAAGGAGGAGTGGCGTTTATTGCGTTTTGGGAAAAAAGATGACAGAATAACACAGCGGATATTGGATTTTGCGTAAAATTAAGAATTTACTTTTAAATACTGACCTGATATAATACTGATTGTGGCAGTAACTCATTTTTTTTCAAAAATGGCATTTATTGCGTTTTGGAACCAAACTCTTCATATGTTATTTTGACTGACCGATGCATTTTTGATTGTTGCGACTTATACTCCAGCGCAACTTATTGTCCGGAAAATACGGTAATACATAACAGATTATATCTGTGTGAATTCTTGTCAAAACAGATATTTTTTTAAACTGTAATTCTGTCTATGTATGCACAACACAGTCTCACAGCAAGTCATGTTATAGTTACGAAAATTTTGATAAATTTATTCGTGTTTGAGGACACGAATTTCCGCTGTTTTTCTTGTCTCTAGAGACCAATGTCTTTTTCGTCCTTCCCAGCACAAATTGCTATGTGTGGCTTCTGCTAAATGATTAAATTTAAATTTTAGTCACACATTACCAGACGTTTCAAAACTTCTTTAAACCTCCATTTTTTGTCCTCCGGTTCTTTCTAGTGTCCTATGGCTAGGTTAGCTGCGATGTGGTGCTGAACTCAAGATCAGCTCTGCTTATTTGCGACCCTGAACTAATTTACGCTGCTCTCAGTAGATTGCGTTGGTCATTATTAAAATCAGCCGTTGCGCCTGTGTTATTTAATTTGCACTCTTTTAGTAAATAACCCGCAGATATTACCACACCCATTGGCGCTTTTTTTAAATTGCGCTCTCATGCTAATTTCCCCCTATTTAATAAATCTGGCCCCTAGTGTGGTTAAAATTAATTTACTTTAACACATTATTAAAGCGTTAATTTTGAAAGCCCTACTACACAGAGACAGTCTTAATCATTGCATTTAATAATTTGTGTTATGTAGTATTTTTTACATTTTGTGAAAGATTATGTAGTGATGTTCCTTGACATTTTTACTTACTTAAAAAACATAAACCTGTTTAGTTGTCATCCACTTGCCAAGCCAATATAGTGAAGGTTTGCTTGTAAATATAGGTTCAGATTGAAGTTATGCAGATTAGAAGCATAAAAGTGAAATAATATGTAGCCTGTAGTTAACTGAATAAAAAATAAAGAAAATATGACATTTTTCACTGCAGGCCTGCTGTATCTGGAGCACAGTTTGATCTCTTCTAAATCTGAAGGAAATCTGTCCTCGGGATAAAAATGTGAGAAGCTAGAGATTTAAGCAATAATCTCAATTTGTTCTCTATTTAATTGTATTGCTATGTAGAAGAAATAACTGAGCTATCAAAAATCTCATTTGTATTTTTTATTACAGTACCCCTGCAATGCTCCATGCCCCTAACAGGAACCAGATAGAAGGATAGAAAAGCCTCTGGGATTTGCTTTAAAAAAAATAGAAAAGGCAAAAAAACACCTTGAGAATACTGTGAGGCTTGCAGTTTCCTCAAGTAATTATTGTGCGCCGTAGAGGAAACCCTTGACATCTGTAGGATTTCATTATCAGCTTTTCTGAGATGAAAATAGAATTACTCCTCACCTCTAAAACTGTTCACCTGTGTCCGTAATTTGATGAGTTTCGCTGGAGTTGCATTTCCAGGCGAGTTTGTGCTCTGTCAAAACTTCATCAGTACAGCGTGAGCAAAACAATATGGTAAGACAGATTGTGCAGACACCTCTCTCACCAGGACTCGTCACATCTCGTTTACGACGCAGCGGTGGCGCTTCGATCGGGAGGACAAAGTGTCGGCGTAGGTGTTCAGCCGACCTGTTTTGCCGAGGTTTAGCTGAAAGGGCATAGAAGTTTTGTGATGGAGATTTGTCATTAAACTGAGAGAGGCGCCGGTCGGGTTGACATAAGGCTGATTGTTTCGGTGTGAGAACTCAGCTAATGATGTGAGGAATAATGAGACAGAGTTTGATAAGACTTTGTACACACCAAGAGACTTTAATACCTGGAAAATGAATTTAAATCAGTCCGTTTTCCGTGTATGCATTTGGCAGACGCTTTTATAAAAGTGACTTACAGTGCATAACATTTTTTAATCAGTATGTGTGTTGCTTGAGTTCGACCGCAAGACCTTTTGCGCTGCTTACCACTGCATGTCAGGACGCTCTGTTCTCCACACAGTTCCATTAGTGACTATCCCGAGTGACATCAAAAGCAACAGACAGGAAAAAAGTCATGTATCTATTATTTTTATAATGAAATATCTGTGATTTATACATTAATTGTTTGCACAAAATTAAACTCCTTCAGAATACATAGCTGCTGCACTTAGTGTAATTGCACTGCATCATTTACTAGAGAGTGTAAAAAGCATATTATGCTAACTATAGCCAAGCTTTGGTGTGTCCGAAATTATCCCCCATACCCTCATTTACTATTCCCTTCATTACTTCACTAATACACACGCTTAAAAATGCTGGTTTATTTTTAACCCAGCGTTGGGTCAGAAGGGGTCGAACATATCCTATTGGGATGTAATTTAAAGGGACAGTTCACCCAAAATGAAAAATCTGTCATCATTTACTCACAAAATAAGATATTTTGATAAATGATGGTAAGCACACAGATTATAACTATTGACTTCCATAGTAGGAAAACAAATATTATGGAAGTTTTGTGATAAATGATGAAGAAGATATTTTGATAAATGATGTTAAGCACACAGTTGATACGCATTGTTTTTTTTTACGTATTTGTTTTTCATACTATTGTAGTCAATGGGTACCATCTATTGTGTGCTTACCATCATTTATCAAAATATCTTCTTTTGTGTTTATCAGAAAAAAAGAAATTTATACAGGTCAACATGAGGATGAGAAAATGATTACAGAAATTACATTTTTGGGTAAACTATCCCTTTAACCAATTGTTTTTCAAACCAAAAATGCTAGATTGTTTTAAAGTGCACCTACACTCACCTAAAGGATTATTAGGAACACCATACTAATATTCAGTTTGACCATCTTTCACCTTTAGAACTGCCTTAATTCTACGTGGCATTGATTCAACAAGGTGCTGAAAGCATTCTTTAGAAATGTTGGCCCATATTGATAGGATAGCATCTTGCAATTGATGGAGATTTGTTGGATACACATCCAGGGCACGAAGCTCCCGTTCCACCACATCCCAAAGATGCTCTATTGGGTTGAGATCTGGTGACTGTGGGGGCAGTACAGTGAACTCATTGTCATGTTCAAGAAACCAATTTGAAATGATTCGAGCTTTGTGACATGGTGCATTATCCTGCTGGAAGTAGCCATTAGAGGATGGGTACATGGTGGTCATAAAGGGATGGACATTGGTAACAAGGCATGATGGATCCATGTTCTCATTCTGTTTACGGCAAAATTCTGACTCTATCATCTGAATGTCTCAACAGAAATCGAGACTCATCAGACCAGGCAACATTTTACAGTCTTCAACTGTCCAATTTTGGTGAGCTCGTGCAAATTGTAGCCTCTTTTTCCTATTTGTAGTGGAGATGAGTGGTACCCGGTGGGGGGTCTTCTTCTGTTGTAGCCTATCCGCCTCAAGGTTGTGCGTGTTGTGGCTTCACAAATGCTTTGCTGCATACCTCGGTTGTAACGAATGGTTATTTCAGTCAAAGTTGCTCTACTATCAGCTAGAATCAGTCGGCCCATTCTCCTCTGACCTCTAGCATCAACAAGGCATTTTCACCCACAGGACTGCAGCATACTGGATGTTTTTCCCTATTCACACCATTCTTTGTAAACCCTAGAAATGGTTGTGCTTGAAAATCCCAGTAACTGAGCAGATTGTGAAATACTCAGACCGGAATTCTGGCACCAACAACCATACCACGCTCAAAAATGCTTAAATCACCTTTCTTTCCCATTCTGACAATCAGTTTGAAGTTCAGGAGATTGTCTTGACCAGGACCACACCCCTAAATGCATTAAAGCAACTGCCATGTGATTGGTTGATAACTGCATTAATGAGAAATTGAACAGAGGTTCCTAATAATCCTTTAGGTGAGTGTATTTCATTTCTAAAAAACAACGTTATTTTGTGTGTTTGGTATAATATAATGTGTTTGTGTGGTTTATGGTTAAAAACACACTATTATCCACATACCGTACAGTTTTGTAGATTTCACTTTTATCACTTACACACTATAGGAAATTTAAAAACGTGATTCGGACCATAGGTGCCCTTTAACCAATTACTGGCTCAAATGTAAATATATATATTCATTTTGGTTAATTTAACCCAATTGCTAAGTTTGTCCCTTTTTGCCCCAACTCTGAAGGAGTCAATGAAAATAAGTGATTTCGGACACACAGTGCAACATAAGGGTCTTCTGTCGAAGTGCAGGAATTCATCCAGCCCAAGCATCACGGTGGTTGTACACTTGTTAATCCGGTGCATTATGGGATTGAATGAGTGCACTTGATAATGTCCACTATGATTTTGAACACCACTACTGGCTGTCCCCTCCAATAGTGAGCTATATAGGGATTTACGGGATTATTTCGTATTACACCGTGTTATTTCGGACACAGGCCTTGATACGCTGATGCATTCAAGGCACATTTTGATATGCTCAAAGAGGAAAAATAAACATACAAATTCAAATTCTTGTGAAATTGATTTTGAAAATGAGTTTTTCGAGAGAGCCGGGTGCTTTGGAACCTGTCAGTACGGGCATCTGGAAAATGATCTACGACACCTGTGTTTTTATTATTGTGATTTTGTGATGCACTAGCAGGCTAAACGGTTGCCATGCTCTGTTCATTCTCCGGCGGCGCTCAGCTGGATTGCAGAGCACTTTGTGATTTGCACAAGTGTCTGCAGTAATGGGTGTCCCTCCCAGCCAGCTCCCAGCAGATGGCTGTGATTGGCATGACAAACACAACAGGGCTCTGGCTCTCAATTACAGCTCAAACTCAGTCTCTCTGCGAGCCTGGCACATCGATAAACTAGTATGTCACAATGGTATGGACTAGTCATTTCAGAACGTGGATCCAAATCGAAAAACTTGGAAATAAACAGATACGTTTAAACAAGCAAAACTGCTTTGTTGTGCTTTGATCCTTTAGATGGAAACTTTAAAACCTGTTTCCTAAAGAGGTCATAAAATAAAAAATTGCCTTAGGTTTTTTGAGCGTTTATTGTATTACAGTATAAGCCTTCATTGAACCAGAAAAATGTCCATCTCAACCTGCAAAAATTGATTTCTGACATCACATAGAAACATCACAGTAGCTACAGAAGTTAATAATGAAAGCTATATTACAAGTATAGTCATGTGCAGTACATGTCAGCCTGCATATCCTCCCAAAAAATCCCTGTAGGTTCAAAACAAGCTGCTGAAGTTTTCCCTTTTAACAGATGCTGATCATTTCAATCTGACCTTCACAGTTTGAGTAGCATATTTTTGAGTGGATTGTTTTGTAAACCTCTCACAATGTGATGCAAGATTTGCACAGAGCCTGTTATTGAAAGACAAGGGGGTTGAAAACTATGCTAAAGAGGTAAAGAGGTAAAGTTCAGCATGTTGTATTTCTAGCCATTTATGGTGTGCCTTAACGCAAGCAATAGCCATCATGTCACCGTCAATGTTAAACTACAGATACGATATAGAGTAGTCCACTTCAAGAAAAAAATAATTTGAATGTTGTTTTTTGCCAAAATAACTTGCAAGATGTGATATTCCATGATGTAAGTAAAATCAACAGTAATTTCTGTTCGGCTTTATTTATTTTATTTTTATTTATTTTCAGGCTGTGGTGAGACGTCTATTACATTTTCACTGACAGACCAAATTTTGCCTTTGTTTAGATATCTTGGGCTGTGTTTGGACAGCTAATAGCAAATTGCTTGCTGGGTTAAAGGCACAGCATAAAACAACGTTGTGTAAGAAAAGCTGTGATTAATTGTCAAGTAAATTATAAAATAAAAATTAAAAAATTTTGAATTGAAGATTGTATGATAAGAACCTTTTAATATTAGTTAATCTGAGTTGTATAATTTAGTAAAAATCAAATTTTGCACATTTCATTGTTTTGAGGCTCTCTGAGGACATACCTCAGGAGATTTAATTGGCATTCAGAGAACACTGTATTTTCATACATTTTTAAAGCCCACGTCATACTTCGCTTTTAAGGGTAGAGGGGACGTTGCATGCTGATTTGGTTAGATTTTCCAGCACAAATTGTGGAGAAATGTGTGACCTACTTTAAACCTCTTCCTCCTGACCACCTTCACCATTTGAATCCGGTGTCTTGCTGTCTCGCTCCTTCGATGTCAAATAATCACCGTCTACCTGTCCTGTCGTACTGTGTACAAACCAAATTGATTTGAAACATTGATGGATCCTGCTGTGATTGTATGCAGCTTGATTGTACACTGTAAAAAAATTTTTTAAATCAACATATATTTTATGCTACTTTAACTTAACAAATGAAGTTAAATAATTTTTAACTTGTTTTATAAGTTATGTCAATTTATCAAAACTTAACCTCTTGAAAATTTGTTGTTGTTTGCACCGTAACACTTAGTTCTGTGTAACTGGAAACTGTTGTACACAAATGTGGACAATTACACTGCTTCATGTTCAAAGAAAAATATTTATTTATTTATTTCTTCCTTACCCCAAAATAGCTGGTAGAAATATGAAAAAAAGAAAACCAAAGATCGGAGCTTAGGGGGTTAAAATAGTAAGTTGAATTGACTTGCATAATCAAGTTGTTTTAACTTCATGCTAAATATTTTTTTACAGTGCACTGTAAAAAAATTCCGTAGAAATTACAATGTTATTGCAGCTGGGTTGCCGGTAATTTACCGTAGATTTACATTTATGTTATTTACTGGCAAGAGTTTGTTCAAAGTTAAATAAATTTTAAATATTAACAAGTCTTTATCTTTACAGAATAAAACTATACAATAACAGCCTCATGCAAAGCATTCTGGGAACCAGAAATCATCATCAACCTTTTTCTGTTTTTTGCTTCAGATTTTGTTTCCCAGAATGTTTTGCTTGATGCTGTTTTTTTAGTTTTACTCTGTAAAGACAAAGACTTGTAAATGTTTAATGTTCATTTAACTTTGAACAAACTCTTGCCAGTAAATAACATAAATGTAAATCTACGGTAAATTACCGGCAACCCAGCTGCAATTTCTACAGAATTTTTTTACAGTGTGTGATTCCAGGTGATGTCAAACATCTATGATCCACATGTTGTAAAGAGTAGGGGTGCGCAAAAACTAACACGGAGTTAGTTGTAACACGGACTGTTTTTTCCGGTATTTTTTTCACACTGCCAAAAGACAATCTCCTGCAAATTATTGGAAATGTATAATGTTTTTCCAGAGATTTATTGATGAACGAGAGTTTTTTTAAGTTGGGTGTGTAAGATACCAAATCCAATATGTCATATTAATCAGTGTCTTGTTGACTAAAACGTAGCATCATTTTAAAATACGTCTGCAGGTCTTAGCAACTTTTTTGGTGGGCTTGAAAATATTTTAACCCAGTGGGGTTAATTGTAACGTTGTGTTACAACTAACCCCTCAGCACTTACGATATGAAAACCACTAACGTTAGCGTAATTCTTGCTGTTGTTTTAAATAGACTACACACGAATGATTGCTGGCTGCCAACAAAATAAATGTGCCTGTCTTATCAAAAATCGTGTGTCAAATTTATGTTTGTACATATCTTTAATATTGATTGAATAAGCTCACGTCAAAGATTGAAATCATAATGAAATGAATGGCTAAAATCAGACTTTGATACTCATTATCTCAGAATTTGATTTTGAAACTGTAATATGGTTATTACAGACTGGGTCACATATAAAAAATTTTTTATCATAATTGTGCTGCTTTTTCTCACATATTTAGACATTTGTATCCATTTATAATTGAACAATTGTTAGAAAAGGGCTGGATGAATGAATACAGTGTGGATAGCTGTCTATTATAGACGGATATATAAACAATATCCACTTCAAGTATATAGACAAAATAGTATTGAAATATTTGCCTGCAAACTTAATTTTTAGCAAGTGTTACAACTAACCCCCTGCCTGTTACAATTAACCCCACCTATGGGGTAAGTTGTAACGTCTGCTCTTCTGTCACGTTTGGTGTAATTGTCCAAGAATGGCAAGTACTAGAAACAAACTTCAAAAGTTCATTTGTAGCAGTGTGTGTGTTGCTTGTGTAAAAACATAATTAATCAAACTCAAAACCAAAAAGGGTTTGGTTGTGCCCCGCTCTCCCCTACCTTTAGGCTTTCCAAATAGCAAAGCATCTATTTTCTCCTTTCATTTTCTTTATCAGAGCTAAAGTATGTTGATTTTTATCTCCTGTTGGTGGTTACACTTTTCATTTGATTTGTATCAAGTGGCTTCTTTGTTAGTTCTTTATATCTTAAGAACCTTTCAACAACTTTCAAATGGGTTGGCATTTGCAGGTTCATCCTCACCGATTTCATCTGATTTACCAATGGATCGCTAAAATCAAACCTCAGCCTTTATTTATACTGATGAAGAGGATGAGCTGAAGCACTTACCTTGTTTAAGACTTTCATTTTAGTCACAGTATGTCAAAGCGTCATGGATTTTCTTTGACAGCCGCCTTTTAGATTACTGTGTTTATGTAACTGGCACGCAGCACCCAGGCCCTGTTGTCTCTTGAATGTACAGCACGATGTCATGGTTTTTATCGTCTGTGGGCCACGACAAATACCGCTTTTTTATTTCCATGGAGACATTTAGTCATACCTCATTTAGTCTGAGGATACTCATCATGCTCAATTAGATAATCTGTGTTTCCTTGTCATCCCTTTTAATAATAATTATAGGGTTTAAGGCTCTAATCAAATAATTATAGACAACATACACACACACACACACACACACACACACACACACACACACACACGTTCTGCAGTAAAAATCCATCTGTTTGTTTTGTACAGTATACAGTAGGTAAAAACTCTTTGCCTCCTGCTTTTTACCGATCTAATCCTTCGCTGTCCATTGTAGTTCTACAAATATGCTGTAAAATAAGTGCGCATGAACCTTCATTATTCTTCCAAACGCCCTGAATTTGTTGGAATTTGAAGGGATTAATGGGACATGTAGAACTCTACAGAGCCCTGCCAACTCCAGATGTTACTGTTGTTATGATTGATGTTTACCGCATTCTTGTTGTGGGTGGTTGTATTTTTAATTTCGCTTTATCTGTGCCGAAGATCCATCACGGCGAGCTGAATGCTATCTGACAGCTATCGTTTCTCTCTCATTGACGTAACCGCCAAAGTTACGCAAATCTCCTTGAAGGATCTTTTGTTTTACTTTGCAATTAGTTGTACAGTATGTTGATAGAAAGCAGCACGCAGGCAGTTCTGACGCGCATGTGAGCTGAAATTAATTCCTTCACGGTAACATGAGCAGTCGGCGTATGACAGCAAGCCAATGAGTGGAGGATTTTCAAATCCGGCTGAAAAAATCCAAACCAGACTGCGAATTTCATGACAGGAGAGTGTGCTATTATTTAATATGGCTGCCAAAAGAACATAGATCCACAATTTAAAGCTTGCAAAAGCGGATTACAGTCTTTACTGTTGGACTCTGAAGCAAAAATAAGAGCAGTAACCAGCTCTTCTGAATGGTAAACTTGCTGTAATCCTCCAGCACACTGCTGATAAAAGATTACCCATAAGTAATCCTTGTGTCCAATTTACCATAATCAAAGAAAGAAAGAAAGAAAGAAAGAAGGTTAAGATGAAAGATGAAAAGAAGAAATGGCCATTTGACCCATACAACCCGAAGTACTGATTTATTTCGTAAAAAAGCGTTCTTAGAATTTAGCCATCATTTCTTTGTAACAATCATTAAGAGGGTAAATAATGGTTCCTGACTAAGTCAAGCATTCCATGTATCCCAGAGCACTGCAAAAATAAAGTATATAATGCTGAGAAAAAAATAAAGATTAACTTTTTTATTTAGTTTTTATTTTAAAGCTGTAACAATTGTACAGCTTTCACAAACACAACTTTTGCATCTCATTAAAGATTATTATGTTACATTGCATGTTTTGTTTGTTTTTAAGTTGATACAAAAAAGTCGTAAATATATAGGGGCGGTTTCCCGGACAGGGATTAGACTAGTCCTAGACTAAAACATTTTTAAGAGCTGTCCAAACTGAAAACAACTTGCACTGACATTACTTAAAATACATCAGTGCCCTTTGTTTTGCCTCAAAATGCACACAGGTAATGTTTTTAGTCAGGCATGTTTGTTAAAACTAGTTATATTTCCTAATTAAACTAAGGCCTAGTCCTGGATTAAGCTAATCCCTGTCCGGGAAACCGCCCCAAAGTGTTTTATGTCACCCAGTATCCGCTTGTTCATGAAAAATGTATGAAGTTGCATTTCAAGATTCAAGTTTGTACCTAGGCACAATGAAATTCTTATTTTGCTTTAAGGGTAACAGGGCAGCAAACAAATACAATTACAAAAAAATTAACATTTAAAAAGTAAAAAGTAAAGAAATTTAAGTTAATCCAGGACTAGGCCTTATTATATTAGGTAATTTAAGATGTTTTTACCAACATACCTTACAAAACACTACAGGTGTGCATCTTGAGACAAAACAATGTCACTTATATATGTTAACATTGAACAGGACATTGGCCCTCATTTATCATTCTTGCGTAGAAACGGGTGTATATGTTGGTGTAAGATTATGCTTACACTCCTCTCACCTCTCATTTTACGACATTGACACATGGAAGATGGCAAAGAAGAAAAACCAGGGAAGTGGAAAGAAACATTTTTTTTATTTGGTAGTTTAAAGAGCGGGATTAAAGACAAATTAATAACTGCATGACATTTTGTAATATTTGTATTATTATTTTTATTATTAATGACGCTTATTGATATTTAGAAGAATAATTATTTATTATTATTATTATTATTATTTTCTGTTGCCTACACCTAAATTATATGTCTGCTTAATGGTTCGGTTAAGTTTTTTTTTTATTATTACATTTTAAAATGATGTAGTGACTTTTTTAGTGTGCTGATCTGTATTTACATACAGTTGTTTGATAGCTAAAATCCAGTTTGATACGGAGCTCCGGAGATAATTCAAATTAACAATTTCTTTCAACGACATCTACTAGGCTAATTCATAATTTGAAGTAACAATAATTGTAATAATAATTATGAAATATTATAATCATTAATTCCAAGGAACAAACTGTTGAATATTGGGAACGAATTTTATATTTATGGCCATACTTTAGACTAAATAAGAAAAAGAAGTGTCCATAATGTAGCATAATTCGTGGCCATGATTTTGTCCGCATGTCATCATGATCGGATTTATGGCTCCATTCAACACAAACATTTTACCTTACCTATTCATGTATTTATTTATCATTGAATGGTAACTATCTTACCTTTTGATGCATTACCATGTTTTCGTAGCACATCCTTGTGCTTTCTTGTAATGTGCCGCTTCAGATTCCAGGATGAATATTTGCTAATATAACTTTTACATTCTCTCAGCACTCACTTTCAATTTTTTCTTCCTGTCCAATCAACTTGAATTTTTACTTTACATTTATGTATAAGGCTTGAATTCCATAATTTATTGCTAGACGTTTTTACAGATTCTCGAACTAGCAAATTATCAAAGGGCATTCTGGGTTCAACGAGCTGTGCTGAGCGAACGGAATTTTCGGAAAGTCGCTCTGATGGTAATATTACCGCACCGCTCAACGCTCCACTCACATGCTCTGCCCTGAAACGTCATGTAAAGCGCACAGGCTCGCAACTGAAGCAATACATATGCATACAAATCAAATGCTTTGGTAAAGTCATACAAATTAAACATTGAAGTTCATGTTGCACAAAAAAAACCACTTAAGTTTATAATTACTATATGTTGTTGTTGTTTTTATACAGTGGGTCATAATATATCATATATACTTTAGTTTGTCAGTGCGTTTTGTTGTGTTACGATTTTCTTTCTGTGAATTTCCTTAACTCAAAACGTGCGTACACCACCTCCTGAGCTGGCGTAGGATTTGAGCGTGCTGTACGCCAACGTCCATATTGATAAATCTCAAAGTCACCGTGGTTTTGGGTGTATGCCAGGTGTACGCTGGAAATTTGGTGTACACACTTTTGATAAATAAGGGCCAATGTGTTTTTAAATGGAAGCAGCTCAAACTACCTTTTAGTCTGGGACTAGGATAATCCCTGTCTGGGAAACCGCCCCTTAGTAGTAAAATGTAATTTACTAAAGCTTAGTCCAGTGAATATGAAGTTGGGTAAATTGGGTAAGAGAGTCTCTCAGGTTTGTTTACACTGCTGTTGTTCCTCTGCTGTCAGTTAGTTGATGCAAATAAATGATTTTAAAAGTAAAAAATAAAATACTTATAAACAAAGTATTTTTTTACAAATAAAATGTATTTAATTTGTTTAATCTGATTGTTATGTGACCATTACAAAACACTACAAAAAGATTAAGGTAATAATAGCAATAATTATGTAAAACACTAATGATAAAAAACTTTTAAATGGATGACAAATAATTTTAGTTAAAAGTTAAAATAAACAAATATGCAAATGTGCTATTAAATTATGCAGTGTCTACTTTAAATTTTAGGGGGTACTTTGAAAAAATAATTTATGTAAAGGAGTTTTGGCCGACATAAAAAAGTTTTAAAACCAGTGCCAAAGATAGTGGCGGCCGGTGACTTCTCTTCCAAAGAGCGCAAATTCAAAATATGTATTCGGAATATCGTGTGTGTGACTCGTCATGTCAAAATATGTGTTCGTTGTGTCATAGGAACCATGGGCATCATTCGTTTTGTCAAAATACGTGCCTGCTGAAAACATGTCGAAAGGGTTTATGATAAAAGAGACACTCACGTTCACAAAATACTCCCAAGACACTCCCTTAACACTAAACTCTGGTTGCACATGACATTAAGCGAGCATCTGGCAAATGCGAGCGTCTGCAGCAGGCTCGTATTTTGACATGACGCGTCATGCACATAAGTTTTCATGACACGCCAAATACATATTTTGACATGACGAGCTAAATACATGTTTTGACGAATTTCGCACCATGCGCCTTCGAGAAAGAAGTCACCGGCCACCACTGGCCATTTTTGGCTGAATGATTATGAAAAGGTAAAAAATAAATGACATCACAGTACAGAACCTTTTAAATCATTTATTTTTAAGATAATCAGGCAAGAGAATAATAAAATAAAATTTCACATTTTCTTCACAGGATTGAACTCATACTATCAAAGGCTTTGATATCTCTTTCCTGATCTATATTTCTTTATGTGCGGCACAATGAGGAAACAGGGAACCACAAATAATCAGTTATCTCTCAGCCAGAGTTTGCTTGGCAAAATAAGCAAAACAAACTCATATTACACGCTGGGCTAATTAGGCCTCAACTTGCTTTATTTATTTACTAAGCTCAAACAGACATTACACTCCCCTGCCGCCAAGCCTTCATGGCCAATCGGAACAGAGCCGACGGGGACAGTGTCTTCAACGCGCCCTCTGCTACCAGCCTGCTATCAGCCATGTGTGAAAACAGAGGAGTGCTTGTCAAAAAAGTGCTTCTCAATTCCTGTAAGCGTTTTGCTTTTTGACACATAAGTCATTTGGTTTGCGTAGCTCAGATAAAACATCCAAACGAGGCAGAGGAGATAAGTAATCTCATTTACATTTGTTGCTCTCCTTAAAGCATAAACAGACAGATGCTCTATTTATGAGACCGCAACAATTAGCAAGTAAAAATATAAAACCCCATTAATATTCAAGACTGAGAAAATGTGCCCGCATAAACAAAAATGTGCATGAAGTTGCACTGTAGTATTTAAAGAAGGATATTAAAATGTATTTACGATAAGTCCTTTAATATGGATGGTGTCTGAACGTCACATTGTTTGTATGCAATGTATCACTGTTTCCAATGTATTTTGGCCCTGAGCTATTTGATTTGCTTGTTTTGGGTTTTGTGATTTTTGATTTGGTTTGAAGCCCGGAGAATCCACTTCCTTTCCAGTCTGGATCAAAGAACTGTAATGAGTAGCATTCATTGCTACAGCTCCTAAATTGCCACAGTGAAATTGGGGAACAATGTGAGGTGTAATAAGCTGTACTGTGGGTACGAATGCAAAAATTAAATCTCCTCACTGACACTCGTGTGCTTGACGATACTTTGCCATTTTGACAAATTGTTACTATTGATCTCCTGAAAACTCCATCGCTGCTTATATACCATTCCTTTATTAAGTTACTCCAATATACCAGCCCTGATTTCTGCCAATACCGAGGATTCTCTTGTATCTGCCTCTCTCGTCGTTACCGTGGAAACCAAGAGCCGATGAAAGTTCGCTGCAAACATGTCTTCCTCACGGGTCCGTCTTTTCTGCTCAATATGAGACACTGAATTAAAAAATAACATGCCTGTATTGTTCTCTGATATTTGCCTGGCTGCACTCGTCAAAGAAAGCGTCATCGTGTTTCTTCGTCTTTCATCTCGTACGTACGATGCCATTAGCATTATGAAGCACATTTTCATTTATGAAACCGCCTTATTCCTCTTCCCACAGATTAAGTGATAAGAGTTTAAAAGTGATTTTGAGACGAGATGATGGGTGCGAGAAGTAAATAAGCGCCACGTCTCACGTGTACTTCAGACGGCATCAGTAAGCTCGATTGCAGTGGGTTGTGGCTTTTCCAGAGATGAAAGGAAAAGATTGGATACCATCTGGGAATACATTTCTGAGAGCGTGATGCCATATGAAAATATGTCATGTTGCTCAGGAAATTAGTGCACAAAAATTTCCAAATAATTTTTTTTCTGCAGTGGTTCTCAAACTGGGGGTCCTGAGATGGTGCCAGGGGGCCCGAGTTTAATGACATTTCAAGAAAATACATTAATTTATCATTAATTCTGTGTAATTTAACTTTAGAAAAATATGGGTACTATCCAACAGCACTACATTGTATCATTTAGGGTTGGATTGGTAATCCCAGGCTGGGAAACCACACCATAATATGTTTTGTTTAATTCAGATTTTAAGTTTTGGAATGTTTTAGGTCATAGATTTTCTTTGGGGGCATACCAAGCTATGCACCGTATACAGGGGGTCCCATGCCAAAACTGTTTGAGAACCACTGATACAATAAAATTAGTTAACCCTTGCCTTAAGTTTGGTTATTATTATAGATTTTAATTCATTGGTGTAATTACATATAAATGGTGTGTTGATTTGTCCCAGATTCTGATTCCTTGGGTGCAGATCCACACATGTGCCTCCAAAAGGCTGGGGTTTTATTCGACCCAGTGTTGGGCAGTGCTTTAAGTGGCCCAAAAGAAGTGCCGGTACTCTGTTTTTCTTGTCTTTTTTTTTTTGCTGACTGGACTTCTATATTGAAGGGGTTTTATATTCAGCAGTCAACAGACGACCTTGTAAACAATACCAGGGGGTGGTACTATTAGTATGGTTTTAATAAAGTATTATAAATATGATGTGTTATATTACTAGCATCAACTTAGACAAGTGATTATAATGGGAAATATAATAACAAGAATTAAAGTGTGACAAAAAAATATTCAATATGATTTACCTGCTGGCTTTGATGTATCTTTGAATCCATGTTTGCAATGTTGAACTGCCTTTAGAAGCAGCCTCCCTTTCCGTTCTCTGTCTTTATTTTGTGAAGGCATTTGTGTTTTTTTATTTTTTGCCTACAAAGTGTGCCAACAACAGCAAATTTAGTGTTTATATTAACTTAGATCTGATCGGGAACATTAAATCCATTAGACAAGCGATAATAGTAAGAATGTGGATATTTTGTTGTTGTTTGCTTGCTAAGTTGTTAGCACTTTTACATTTTACAAATACATAAACAAACTTCCAAATGAGTAATTCTGCGGTTTAACAGCTGATATAATGTAATAAATCTACCTGTTAATGCAACGAACTTCAGAAACTGTCGTCCAGGCAGAGAGTGCACACAGAGATGCTGCGGAGCGGGCGGGAAAACACGA